>NC_136953.1:12285494-12378492 GCF_949987615.1 Pollachius pollachius
AGGCAGGTACGCAGGCACGCAGGCACACGTGCACACACACACACACACACACACAAACACACACACACACACACACAAATGCCACACCCAAGTTTATAGATGGCCTTTATTGGCTCTGGGTGTGCTTGACTTGTTAGCAAATTAAAGGTTTTGTCCGAAACCACATCGAGGCACACACATACACACACACACACACACACACACACACAAACACACACTCACTCACAAACACCCTCACAAACTCTCACACACACACACACACTTACACACTCCTACACACACATAAACAAATACACACACGCACTCACACACAGACCGAGAGGAGACACACACACACACACACACACACACACACACACACAGACATGCACACACACACACTTGCACACACACTCACCCACTCACATACACACACAGACACTCACACACGGCAAGGGGGGGGTTTCAGTGTAGACTTCATGCCCCTGTCGTCGGGGGTAACATCGAATCAAATGTGACCACGCAGCCTCCCAGCCAATCAGCAACTAGACGCCACCTTCATCAGCCAACCAAAGTTATATTGTCATTTGTTCAACCATTGTCCCAGGGGATCATAATGAAGTTACATGCAAACTATAGACATCCGGACCTCATCCGGCCCTCATCTTTGATGTTACTGATGGGCGGTCTCGTGACAAAGCAACGACAAGTATCTAGTCTTGCATTAAGCGCCGGCCATGGTAGAGCTGAGTGCTTACATGTAAGTGGGGGGATGGCGGTTGGTTGGGGCGAATCTTGTACGTTTCACCCAACCGTAGTCACAAAGATCTAAGCGAGCTAACTAAGTGAGCTAGGCTAATTCGGCTTTGAAGAAAAAATATAGTTGATGGAATGTGAAGTTTGGGGCTTTGCAAAGAGACGTTTATTCAGCCTTATGCGGGTGTGGCTCGACCTTGTTAGTGCTCTAACGATGTACGCATTTCACAGCAACATGTAGCGACCTGGGTTTGATTCCCGCCCGTGGGCCAACGAAACGTGTAATCCTTCCCTTTGGCTGCTTTCCTTTGTATCTTCACTTTCCTGTCTGCATGGGAAGCACAAAGCCTTTAAAAAATACACACATAAATAAATATTAAAAACAACAACTTTGCGTTGCTATTTTGATTCTAACTTTATTGGGTATGGATCCACATCATAGGCCGGTATCACTGAGGTGTAATATTAAATTCAGGGTCTCAACAGGTGTATATCGTTAAGTTAATTACGGGTTCCGCAGGCATGTCGGTGCCCATAATTAACATGATGAGAATCATCTGTCTGCACCCCCCCCCCCCCCCCATTACACCACTGTGATAGAGGGCCAAACAAATAGAAATAAATATAGCCGATTCACCTTCAGATAGAATGGAGGTTTGTGTGAAGATGGTTCAACTCTTTCAAGTCCGCTGAGCGCAGGAGCCGAGGGGAGGATGTTACCATGAGCAGTGGTTGGCGACACAATGGAGTACGTCTACAACAATAACCAACCCCACAGGCACTGCCGTTTCTAACGCTGGATACAAAGCACCAAGGTAATGTTGAACCATGTAATGATACCGCTGTTTGCCGAGTCGTTGGATTTATCGAAGCGTCAACAAAGAATTCCCCTACCCAGATTTATTAAATCAAGGCTAGAATAGCCTCCACACTGACGGATCGATGCTGGGAGTTTCCGTGAGATTCCTTGAACTTCTGGTCAAGTATTTTAAAGTGCACTGGTCTTCAACGTCCCATAACTGCCCAAACTCTCAGGAGAAATTCTACCGTTGACAGACGGTAGAATAACGCACGAGGCCCGGGCCTCAAAGACGGCCTCGTAGTTTGTGCTTTGCAATCCATTCGGAAAACACGACTTTGACTCTTGGAAAGCGACGTACGTATTTGGCAACGATTTCACCGCATTCCTCCACTGAAAGCAGACATGGTGGGGATGGGGAGGTATGAGGGGGGGGGGGGGGGGTCCTCTCTATTTATGTTGAACTGGAACCAAACTCATGCGGGTTGGGTACGCATATGTGACGTCACAACCCAGTATGCAAATGTGTGCAAATGACACGACAGGTTAACCTCTAGAGTTAAGTGGTATGTGTGTGTGTGTGTGTGTGTGTGTGTGTGTGTGTGTGTGTGTGTGTGTGTGTGTGTGTCTGCGGAGGGGGCGAAGGGCAGGGGGGGGGGGGGGGGGGGGGGGGGTCATGAAGGCGTAGGGCGTTTCTGAATCGCATATGCATGGTTCCACGGGGCCCTGAAGGGGGCCAACGAGGCCCCCCACCGAACAGATATCCGAGGGGGGGGGGGGGGGGTTGGGAAACGCATGAGAGGCGCGGCTTCCAACTACAGCCCGGAACGTTCCGTCGCAGACAGAGTTTTTCGGCTCTGTGAAAGTATCTCTACGTTCGGTTTCCAGAATACGCCGAAAAAAATTGGAAAAACCAGTTTAATATTTTTTGATTTTGAACGTAACACACATACGACGAGAGCCCATATTGAATAGTGCACTTTTTTTTTTCTCTTCTTTTCTTCTCAGCGAGTTGACGATGGACGGCGGCCCAGCTGTGGCCCAACCAATCAGTGACAGCCAGCGAGTCAATACATAAAGCCCTAATGCCAGCTAATAGAGGGTTGTGTTTACCAAGGCCCAGGAGATGAGTGACAGGCAGCTTAAATGAGGTGAGGAGGAGTGTTTGGTGTGTGTGTGTGTGTGTGTGTGTGTGTGTGTGTGTGTGTGTGTGTGTGTGTGTGTGTGTGTGTGTGTGTGTGTGTGTGTGTGTGTGTGTGTGTGTGTGTGTGTGTGTGTGTGTGTGAGGCAACACACCTTGGACTGAGGTAAGAGGCAGGAGGTGGGGTCTTACAATGGACCAGAGAGGCAGAATGCTCTTGAGAGAGTGAATTGACAACCAAAAAAACAACGAAAACATAAAGAGCAACAGATTAGCTGCCTGGTTTGTGTGTGTGTGCTCAGGGAGAGGGGTGGGTGAGCAGGTATGCGTGCATTTTTGTAGGAGTCACCCGCTAAATCAAAAATAGAAAAAAAACAAGGGTGCAATCTCGCGATGTAACGATAAAAGTCCTGAGAGACCGCGAACACACAACAAAAACAAAGTTGCCTCGTGAAGTTGGTTTACCAAACGGATGAAAAGAATGTCGGACGCTTTCATGCTGTTATCATGGGCTTTGTGTGTGTGTCTCGGTGTGTGTGTGTGTGTGTGTGTGTCTTGGTGTGTGTGTGTTTGTCTCTCGGTCTGTGTGTGTGTGTGTGTGGGGCTCGATATGTGTGTATTTCTATCAGTGTGTGTGTGTGTGTCGGTGCGTGTGTCTCGGTGTGTGTGTTTGTGTGTCTCGGTGTGTGTGTGTGTGTGTGTGCGTGTGCGTGCTGTGGAACTGCAGGATGTGGATGAGGCTGATTACCACAGGGCCACACGTGAGACAGATCGGTGGGGGCGATTAGGGGGAACGCCAAAGGTGAAATCACTGCGGAGCATCAGCCAAACATTCCCACCCAGCAGAGCGTCCATTTTCAGGGCTGGAGCTGTGAAGCTCGCTCCTCTGGTGGGCGTGGAAAAGCCCACCTTAATGGACGATCCTATTTATGTGATCAGATGTTTAAGATGCATATTTATGCAAATTGGTGACGATGCGGCGCCACGCAAACGATAATCAAACGGCCGTCAGATCAGCCCGGGTTGTAGAGTGGGCTTATTTGGGAATAGTCATGCGTAAAAAACAATAATGTGCAAAGATAAGACCAGACACGCGACTATTGCGCAAACCACAGCCACCACTTACACCACCACTGGGTAGACCCCTACGCCCACCACCACCACCACCCTGATGCCACCACCACCACAACACCAACCACCACCACCAACACCGCCCCAACCACCACCCCCCAACCCCCAATATCAAAACCACCACCACCACCACTACACCGACCCAATACCACCACCACCACCATCACCCCACTTCCACCAGCAACCCAACCCAAACCTCCACCCCACCACCCGACTACCCCACCGCCTCGACAACAACCCCATCACAACTACCACGACCACCTGACCTCCACCTCCACCACCATCTGTTGCGGTTCGCTTCAGCCCTATAATGAGACACACCGACACACACAGCCAGACTCACATGAATGCCGCTGCATGGACTCCCCCTCCCAAAACAAAACCCTGTTATGTTGCTCAGGCCAGGTTCTCCCACTCCCTCTGAGCAACAGGGCCCTCATTAGGACACAGGGAAGACCTCCCAAGATGGCGAGTCGCAGGTGATACGACGCCCGTAACGAACTTCACAATCGCCGGCCAACATCTATAGGCCACTCCCCCCCGCCCCCCCGCACTAACAGATAAGACTGAGTTGCGTTTTTTTTCGTTTTTTTCCTCCACAACCCCAAACCACCCCTGCCTCACTCACCCTCTGTGTGCCAGTGCCCATTTAACAAGCCCCCCCAACACCCCCCACCTCATTCAAGCCACCCAGCTGCGTGTGAACTAAAGACGCACCATTCACTTTCTTTTTGTCTCTCGCTGCTTATTTCTGTCTTTCTTCTTTTAAGCTCTAATGGGTAGAAGTACCCATAACATATCTTTAAGGTAATAAAAATCGTATTTATATATTTGTTCAAATCTGAACACAATCAGAAGCACCCAGCCAGCCCTCTATTCCGTTAATTTATGTAATATGTTAATGTTTAAGAACTTAACAATGCAGTTAAATATAATGCGTCTCCGTTGAAACAAGGTTAAGTGCGTGAGAGCAATTTTTTTATTCAATTGACTAAAAAAAGTTGTGTTATAAGTATCTCTTCGTCCGCCGCAGTGCCAACCAGCGTCTAATTGGAAAATATGCGTTTGTTTAATTTTCGTGACCATTTTAGTAACACATTAGAGAGAGGGGGGCGGGGGGTCTATTCAGGAAAGGAAGAGAAAGGAATAACAAAAGAAACAAAGAAAAAAAGGCTTTTGATGGACAGATTTACTGATAAATAACATCGTGCTTTAAAAAGGGGCACGAGAATTGAAGGACTAAATAATGACGGCTGTTTTAAAAAAGAAAGAAAAACGACTTATGAGAAAATAAGTATTTTAAAATAAGTATTTTATTTTCGTCCACTAGTCCTAAGTTCCACCAGTGAACCAATATTCTCGGTATATATGTGCCAAACCTTTATAGCGCCGAAACTTGGGAGTTCTACAGCACATGTAAGTTAAAGTGTGTCTCCCTCTAGGTGGCATCAATAGGAATCACAGGTCAGCAAACTAGGCCTTCACTGACCACTCAAGAAACTAAGATAAAAATAACTGACATATTTGAAATTAACTGGAATAAATCGAACTCTGAGACATATTTCTATCAGCACATATCTTTTTTTAATAAGTAAAAATTGAAACAAAACAATAAATGTATCTTAAATGTCAACATAGTCAACAGTAGCTCAAGACACCCAAACCCTTTTTCCAAATGTATCGTGCATGCGATCTTTAGAATATGTTCAAATACATTTCACAATGTATCTAGTGTATAGGATAAATCATCTGTTTAAGAATCATCTTTTTTCATTTCAGCATATGGAACAGCAGCGATTGAAAAATGATTACATTAATCCTATACAGACTTTACTCTACTGCTACAACCTATAGGGCCATCTCAATTTGATTCATTGTCTGTTTAATCAATTAATCAAACCGTTTCCCTTATGAGCTACAGTTTGCACCGTTGAATCAAGAGAATATTTCTTATCAATGGTTGAACACGTTTTTTGGTCCACACCCCACACACACACACAAAAACACAGTACCACCAGCTCACACACGGGTGCCATGTTGTTTTCATGCAACAGAGTGCAAATTAGCATTTAAACAATAACTAAATCGAAAGTCCTGACCCAGGAAAAACACACTCACTCAAATAATCCCCTTCACATTTCTAGATCAAATCAGTTTTGTTGGACATGGATAGGAGACCGGCTTGAACAACACTCAATGAAAGGTCCACTAGTGGATGACAGTAAAATGATAATCTCTGCAAAAAAAATACTACTACTAATATAATAATACGTTGGAAGGGACTGTAGTAACCTGGGATTTTGGTGAACTGATATGGACACCCTTGGAATGCGTCACTTTACACGAGAGCCAACTCATAACATCGAGGTCCCTTGTGTGGACTCGCCCTTTGAGACATTAAGGGATGGTCCCTCTCCATGCCTTGGACCACATTGAACCAGAAGTCAATCTGGATCACAGGCATGCAAGTGTGTTCAGGCGGAAGTCAAATAAAAAATCTCAGACCAAAGACCCGTTTGCCATGTCAATTAAAACCCGTACTGGCCTTCAGTATGTGTGTGTGTGTTTGCGTGTGGTTTTGTCTACAGCAAAGCTTGATATAATCACCTCTAACAACCACCCCCCACCAGACAAATAAATAGTCTGAGAACCACCCATCAAAAGGGACGGACTCCCCCCCCTGTAGGGCCACTTCCTTCCACTTTCTACTCGCTCTTCTTCTTCTGCTTGGAGCCGCTGTTCCAGTAGTAGAGCACCTGGAGGGCGAGGATGCCGTTGCAGGAAGAGGATATGACATAGGTAAGCGCCATCAGGTTGTCTCCGGTTTCCTGCGTGTTGGAAGATATCATTTGTTTACGTCACATTAAGATCATAATAGTAGTAGACTGCACACACGCGCGCGCGCACACACGCACACACCTGGATGGAGGTGAAGATGCGGGCGAGGGATCCGGCGAACAGCAGGAAGACCGAGATGGCCGACAGCTGTCCGGTGTGTCCGTTGCGGAAGTTAGTGGCGGCCTGGAGCAACTGAGGAGAGAGAACCCGGTCGTATACACATGTTAAATGCCTGTGAGGTCGCTGCGTCGTTGGGTAGGTAGGTAGGCCCATGAAGATGCTAAACTAAAAACAGATCTTGATGAGAAAAAGTCAGTCAGCTTCATGGTCAACTACAAAAGATGCACAAGACAAATAGAAGAACCGATATTTTGTTTGTCTCTGACCCGCGGTGCACCAAGTATAAAGGATAAAATAAAATAAGATAAGTAATATTTACAGTAAATAAATTCTAAATTCTAAAAAAGGACCGACTACACAAGCCTCATATTGTGTTGGATTGAGAACGAGCGACATTCACCACACAGTTCCGTGTAGGAACACACATAAGCTCTGTGATGACATCCCTACAGGAAGTGATGTGAACATTGCAACATGATCTGATCAAGTCAAATGTTACTGCATCGTTTGGCCGAACCCACAATGACGAAATATCGACATTTGCAACCCGAGAAATACAATCCGGCTTGCCTTTGCCGAAACCCCAGCGTAGCGTACGAACACACGACCCCCTCGAACACACGACCTCCCCTCGCTCGTGGGACCTACCCTTCCGATGATGATGGCGGGCATGTTGGAGGCCTGCATAGTGGTCACCATGGACGCGGGCATGGCGGGGGAGAGAACCGCCACCAGCACGCTGAAGTACACCGCCACGAAGAGGAGGCCTGGGGGAGGAAGGACGAGTGACTCCTCCACACATGTGGTGGCCTTTTGAATCTTATGCCCCGTTTAAAGGTGACGTATTATACCAGCAGGTATGAGTGTGATCAGCCGTTACAAGCCGTTTTGAAATTCGGCCTCTTCTGACATCACAGGTGGGCGTGTCCACCTAGATGTGTGACGGATAGATGAGCAACGTTTGCTACGGTCCACTGGGTAGGCTGGTAGACTGATCTATCCAGCACACATCTAGGTGGACACGCTCCCACTTGTGATGTCAGAAGAGGCCGATTTCCAAAACAGCTTGAAAGGGCTAATCACTCTCACACCTGCTGGTATAATGTGTCATGCTAGGATTTGACCCTGGTTACGCCTGTGATGCAAGGACGAATGAGAAAAGCTTGTCGCTATGGGGGAGCTTTTTATTCTCTTTCTTCCTTTATTCCACTCCATTCTACTCCACGGATGGAAAACGACATTTGTCATAAGGTTCAAATTGATTTCAGCCTGCTCCTAACTCTAGTCTTATTAATTGAAGGAGACTTAATTATATGCCTAATACACATCATAAAAAAGATGTGCATTTCTGAATAAGCCTAAATGTGCATAATAATATGAATCATAATTATAAGACAGATATGCGATATTGATGACATGTATGTGTCTTTCTTCCAGCACAACGCTCCAGAAGATTCCAGTTTTGGGATGAAGTAGGCCGGTACCTCTCGCGGTTTTCCCGCCATAGTGCTGAATCAGGAAACCAATGGCGACGGTCTGCAACATGAGGAAGAGTGCCTCGCCCCAGGCACTGCAGTACGGACACACCGTGTGACCCCAAAGAACCACACGCACACACACACACAACATGGCTCAATTGGACATTAGATTACATTTGTGTTGATTATCTGTATTTTTTCTCAGCATAAGCCCAAACCTTCTTCCTTGCCAAAATACAATTAATTCTACAGATGTTTTCTACATTATTTTTATTTATTTTTCTATTTAAAAGAGATAGCTCACATTAATAAACATGAGCACCAGAGTTCTTCATGTAAATGTGCCAGATTGAGCCATGCAGGCAAATTTTCCTTTTTAGTCCCTGGTTGATATCTTAAAATCAACCTGCCAGGGATGAATTTGGATTATGTGTGGGATGTTGTAGTGTCCCACCTGAAGGGGAAATTGTTGCTGATGCTGTAGGCCATGGTACCCGTGATGGCCAGCAGTTCCAGCAGCACAGAGTGGAAGCTGATCCCCTCTGCACTCTTCGCCCCCATGAGCTTCAGAATCTGGGGTAACTTCACTGTGGAACAGAATCCCCAACACACACACAAACACACACACAGGAGAACGGGAAGGGAAATCATTAGAAAATCCTTCCTCTCTGTACCACAGTCTGTACCAATACAGACTGTTTACACTATGATACAATAACACAGTCGACTCTAGAATTATTCGACTTAATCCTCACATAGGAAAATCGATACAAAAGTAATCCTTAGTCAAAATCGCCACACTAGTAAATAGTTTTACCAAACACTGAAACAAATATAAAGAAATAGTTTTGCACATTTTCCTCATATGAGTGTGGGACTTTGAATACGGTAGCCTACAGATATTAGCATAACTTTGCATAAAGAGAGAGAAAGAAGGAGGCACGGAGTGAAAGGGAATGACACCTACCCATCAGTGATCCCAGGATGATTCCGATACCTAACCCTTTGCTCAGAACTATCTTCAGACATGGCACTGTGGGCGTATACAACAACACTCAAATCAGATTATCACGTTGACTCTCCCTAGCCGTTTGATTCTGATTAAGTATGATAAATTAAAGTCTTAATTAACAGGAGCCCCTCCCAGTTACTAGTGTTCTGTCAACCATTAACTTGTGTGACGAGAACTAACATAGCTTGAGTGGCTGGACAACATTTTTCATTTCTAGACTATCAGTTATAAGATGGGATTTTATTGATCGCCTTATTAAATTCAGATCAATCAGCATTGACTACAGACATGTCCTTGTAACGTATAGGATATGAGTTATTTGTGATGTTACTTATTTCGACATTAATATTTAATGAGGTCAAATATAAAGTAAAAATGTTTTCAAATTAGCCAATAAATAGTAAAGTAGTATATTCCTGAGTGGTGTAATTATGCAGATATGCAAATGTCCTTGACCATCCAATCACGTAGTGCCCGGTGTATAACTCCGCCCACTGAACTTCATCCTCTTCAACGTAAACGATCGCCTGTATTTTAATTACAGCTCATTTTTATTAAGCATTACGTGACGATCGCCAACTTACCATCTAGAAGGTTGAAATCTAAGAAGAAAGAGTCGTAACATGATTCTGGCATGAAGTATGTGAGCAGAACTCCCTTCAGCGGCTCCATAACAGACGTTCCCTTTTCCATAACTGTTTTCGCCGCCATTGTTGTTAGTGGAAGTGACGCAGCCAGAGAGTTCACCAACTATTGCGGCTCTACCAGCGCAAATTACCGGCGCAAAGGTTCCTGATACATATCTTTATTCAAAACATTCATTCTTTTTTAAGAGAGATAATACAGACAATAATAAAACAAATTACCTCTTAATTATATTACATTATAATCGGACTTTTAAAGTTTCCATATATGACATTCTGTATAATCTGGCCATCGCTTCTTTATTATCGGATATAAATAGTGATTGCACTACTTCCGCGACGACACTGTTGGATATTCAAAGCGTTTTTACACTATCATCATCATCATCATCATCATCATCATCATCATCGTCATCGTAGAGCAAGGTGGCGGAAGGGACGTCATGCGTAAAAATGCGTGTCCTTTCGTCGTTGTCCATCCATGTGTCCAATCTGCAGCCATGTGTCCAGCGAAGAAAAACATAGCAAATGCAGAATAATTTCTTACTCCTCCTCCTGAACAAGTTATAAACAACCACGTTGATGCATTGTACAACAATGGAAAGTGAGGAGAGTTTGGTCTCTGGCCAAGCCAACGCGACCCTCTGCACAGAATCACGGGTGTTGGACTTTCCTGGCAATCCGTATTCCGTGTCGGTCCTCAAAGTGGGCTACTGTGTGTCGCAGCCGGACGGATATTTTCGGGCCGACGGGACCGTCACCCTGGTAACGGGGCCCAGGACTATTCTGGTTGACACGGGGGGTCCGTGGGACCGAGACCTTCTGCTTACGACGCTGAGGGAGAGGGGTCTGGAGACGGGAGACGTGGATTGGGTCGTGGGAACGCACGGACACTCGGACCACATAGGGAACTTGGGTCTTTTTCAAAAGTCCATGATAGTTGTGGGGTTTGATATCAGTGAGGGAGACAGATACACCCCCAATCAACTGGCGGAGGGGAAACCTTACCACATTGACGAACATGTACGTTTATGAGTTTGATTCAGTCTTGCATGATATGGCAACAACGTATCTGCTGTTCTGGGCATCACCTGCCTAGGTCTCTAGACTCTTGGTAAAAAGCGCCCTCTAGTGGCGGTTGTTCCGAGTGTCTAGTAAATGATACGCTGCCTGGTGGATGCTGTGAACTGTTATTATCACTATTTCATTCTCCTTTCCTCCCCAGGTGTCAATCGTGCCCACGCCGGGACACACGGGACACGACGTGAGTTTGGAAGTGAGGGGAACCTCTACAGGAATAGTGTTGGTGGCTGGGGACTTGTTTGAATGCTGCGGGGACCGTGAGAGCTGGCAGGCGTTGAGTGAAAACGCCACAGTACAGGTGGTCAACCGAAAGAGGGCGCTGAGGAACGCTGATGTTATTATACCCGGACACGGCCTTCCGTTCATGACCCACAGAAACCCCAAGGACTATGACGGTTGGTGATTGGAAATCCATGTACAATAGAGGATGAGATATTTACTGCCTGGTCATGGCCAACACTAACCTACTTCTTGTCAAAGTCCTACAATAATTTGGAGTACAGAAAATATCTAGGGAGGTCATTACTGGTCTACTACAATGTTTTACTTGTAAATTTAGTAAACCTACTTGAAATGTAGGCCTACTGAAATAGTTTGGTTATAATAAAGAAAAAGAGAAGAATGGTTTTCAGAGTTGTTTGATTCTGTACTTTGATTTAGTACAGGTTTATGTAACCAGATAGGACCTTATGATCCAGGGCAATTTAAATCGTAAATGTCATAATCATAGTAAATCGTTTCCACTGATAATAATGAATAATCTACTACCCTCGATTGTGTCGTCTCATTTGAAGTAACATGCGAGCAAGTTAACACAACATTGACCGGATTGATTGGAATAAAAGACGGTAAAGTAGCTGCAAAGATTTAGAAAGGGACTCTTCCTTTTTTGCACATGAAAACATATTTTGTTCATCTAACCATCTTTGAAAGCACGGTGTGCTTTTTTTTAAGAATAGGATGCTTTCCTACGCCATTCCACAATTTTCTCTCCTCTAATAAAAGTTAAACAACGAATTGTGTGTCAGACTCCGATTGTCTTACAGGAATGCCGAAAAACCAAAAGACTCGCACTTCGTTTGAAGTACCGTACGATGGAACTTCCCTGCCATGTTATCACACATGAATGACCTCCGAGAGGACTTTACTCCGCCTTGTCACCCCACATTAGGCGGGGGACGCCCTGCCTAGATGCTCGGGGAACCTTGATGTGTAAGGATAAGGGTGCCATGGTTCACGTCCACTCCCTGCTGTATCATTACTCACCGAATCCCTGAGATGAGGGATAAGACCGCGATATAACACGCCGTAATATACGTTTCGCGTCTGATTACAATACGTGACCGTCAGGAGAAGACATGTCCATGTTTTGATTGAATTAATTAGATGTTTTTCTTTTTCTCTTGTGATTTATTCAAACACCTTTACTCGTATACATGTTTTAAGCCACCAGTCGGGCTGACATCTCCTCAGATAACATCCCTGCGGGTTCTTTGGATTCTGCTGTCATGGAAACCTTTCGTTTTTTATGACCCAATAATGCTTACCCTTCACAGTGATAAGTGGGACTCTGGTGTTTGCCGATGGGTTTTCCATCTGTGTGTGTGTTTGTGTTTGTTTGTGTGAAGGGGTGTATCTGTCGCCCTGGACTTCCACCCTGCAGTGATATCTCTGTCATGCTCCTCAATCATAGCCCCCAATCATTCCGTGATAGCAGAGCAGTAAAACCAACGTCCCTGGCACGCACACACACACACACACACACACACACACACACACACACACACACACACACACACACACACACACACACACACACACACACCTGGTGACAGTGTGATGAGGGCCCTTAGTCTTGGTTGTTTCCATCAAAACAAATGATAATTAATGCAACAGAACTTTCATGTTTGCTTAAACCCCCCCCCCCCCAAAAAAAAGAATAGTATAAATATTTACTTTTATGAACACGTACAATGGATGGGGATGTATGAAATCATAAAAAATGAACACAACTTATATTGTTGTTTTTGAACACGTACAATGCCTGCCAATCTGTGTTGAGATCACTAATTAACTGAACAACCAAGCTCCTTTTTCGGGTGCTTTTCTGTTCATGTTCCTATTTTTTAGTAAGGGCATCCATAAAACACACCAACCTAATTGACAGGAGAGTGTCGGGTGACACATGCGTTGATGACCCGTCACGGTGCGTGGGAGTAGGCAGAGACTGAACTATTCTTATCTTTGTTCACTCCCACCTTTTATACCTATCTTATATATAGTTGGGCCACGTCCCCGTCTCTACCTTCTGTACATACAGACCCTGCGCGGGACATCTCTCACATTTGGGATTTAAGGATCTGATATTTTTCGCAAGGAAATTGTCTTGTCTTTCTTTTTGCTCCTCTCTTTCTTCATCGTCTCTGCATCTTAAAAAAGCAACATGTGTACAGGCAGTTGCTCCAAGGTGATCGGCATCTCTCTGTATGTCCTGGCTGCCGTGTCGATCATCTGCAACATCATTCTGTTCTTCCCCAGCTGGTCCACTAATTATGCAGAGCACATTACGGAGGAGGTCAAATACATGGGAGGATTCATTGGGGGTGGGATAATGGTGAGTCCCCCTTGTTTGGTTGGTTTGATTGTTTTGTATTAAGTTCAGACGTCATGGGTCATGGGATAACCAAAGTGTCCACGAACCCCCCTAAATAAAGTGTTGATTTTGCAACAAATATATGTAGTCCAGCATGCCTTAGCTTTTCTCTGACATGTTCTCTCTCCCCACACACACACACACACACACACACTCTGACCCTCATTTGTTTCTGATGCAGGTGCTCATCCCTGCCATTCACATCCATCTGACCAGCGCCAAGGGCTGTTGCAACAACCGCTGTGGGGTAAGTGTGATGTTTGGCTCCAGCTCAAGGCCTGCAGACGTTTATATATATCCCCGCCGCATCCTTTTTTTAGTGTCTTGACGAGAAAACTCGGGACAGATGTGCAGACAGATGTTCTCAGAGCGAGTTTCACCGAAATGTTCATACAGAGGTTCAGACCAGGGAGGTTTGTTCCGATGTTCTCAAACAGATATTCTCAGACAGATTAGCCACTATGTGCTGGCTCCTCGCCAAAGCAGTGGCAATCCAACCATCTTCGGGTTGACACGCACCCAGAGCAATAATGGGGATAGCACACAGGTCATCGAGATAACCAGTGCTCTTTTAAAGAGAAAGAGAGAGAACCTTCCATTGGGATAGTTGTGGTGGTTGTCGTGTTGTTGAAGTTCCAATGCAGTGCCTGCCGTGGCACTTTGTGTATGGCTTAAAACACGGAGCCGAATCAATATGTACCCTAACATTACATATCAATATACAGTATATATCTAAAGACTTGTGATCTGTGATCCATAGATGTTCCTGTCCATCGGCTTTGCGGCGGCCGGGGTGTCGGGGGCTGTGTACAGCTTGAGCGCTGCCTCCCTCGGGGTGGTCAATGGGCCGACCTGCTTGTGGGACAACTCGACCGGCCAACCTGAATGGGGAACACCTTTCTTGGGCCTGTGAGGGAGAAATGAATTGTTCTTGTTATTAATTATGAGACATTGGTTCTTCTTTATTTGGCTTAACCCACCTGACAATATATTACACGGGGTTATTTGACTGCTTGTATCAAATAATTTGCAAGCACTAAAACTAGGTGGCTACATAAAGGAGGGTCACAAAATTGTCGTTGTTAACGTGTCATTGCAGTCGTAAAACTTTGAGGCGATCACAAGCACGTCGATTGTGGCTCTCTCTTATGGCTCATTAGCACTCGTTCAAAAAGAGGCTAATCTCGTCGTATTGTGCGTGTTATTCTAGCAATGCCATTAGCACGGTCGCGTGCCGATTGCCAGGACGACACCCCATACCACGACTCCCCATCTATTAGAGGGATGAAACACAAAAGTGAACGAAACAACAACAACAAAAAACATGTACTTTTTTTTTTTTCTCCCAAGAAACGCGAGCTACCTGGAAAACAAGGAATGGTGGAGCTGGTGCATCGAGCCGTTGGGCGTGGTGGAGTTCAACCTCACGCTGTTCTCCATTCTGGTGGTCACCGCGGGCGTGAGCATGGTGCTCTGCCTCATCCAGATGATCAACGGACTGTTTGGGTGTCTCTGTGGCACCTGCTCTGGCAAAGAGGTGAGAGGACAAAGACCCCCCGCCCCCATCCCCCCCCCCCCCCCCCCCCACACACACACAAATAAACACAGCACACACACATTTTGACAACCAAGCCTTCTCTAAGCTCATGAGTGCTTTTATTTGTTATATTATTATTAAATAATTATTTAATCATTATTTATCCATTATTCTTCTGACTGAACACTGCATTTTCCATTTCCCCAACAGTAAGCACGACTTCAATGCATAGAGGAAAAATAAGCAAACAACGTTCAAGGCATCGTGAGCATCATCGTTATCATCATTATCACCATATTTATTGTGACCAATAACTGTTGACATGGGAAAAATATTTTTTTCACACCCTCATTCTTGTAACATATCATATCATCACACGTAGTGTAAGCAGTTATCTTACTGATTAAAGCGGAATAAGATATATAGTTTTCCTTATAGTGACAGTAGTAGATTAGAAAGAAGACGATTTCGTCACTATTTACAATTGTTACTGCAAATAATTGTACCTGCTTGCATATGCATCCTACTCTTACCTCTACCACTTAATAAAATAATGAATATAAAAGAAAGTTGTACACAAAGCCGCCTGACTGAGCCTTAATAATAAGAGGAAATGTGTCATTAACATATTTTGTAATTACATTTTGTATTATTTTGTCAATAATGTGAATAATGATATGGCTATGAAGTCAAGATATAGCATAATCGGATTTCAGTGTGAACAGCAATTAATTATTGTGAATGTACTCATTCAATGTATGTCATGCTATGGGCCCTATGTCTTGCCATTTTTTGTAATAAAATAAATTGTACACATATATATTAACATTAATTCCTCATCAAATGGCGTTTTGTAATTTAAATTCAATACAAATTTGCCCTCCGTTTTGTCGGGAAACCGAGAGAGTTATGATAAATTGTTAAGTAAGTAATGTTACCAGTATATTTTTGTATATAGCAGATAGCATTATAATAAATATTCTTCCAAGTTAAATTCACAAACTGTAACCAAAAAAGTACTGACCCCGACGTGATTTGAACACGCAACCTTCTGATCTGGAGTCAGACGCGCTACCGTTGCGCCACGAGGTCCTGCAATACGATGATCAAGGAACAATAAATAGTACCTGTTTATGTGACATAATGTGCAACAAAAACGCCTTGCGTCTGATCAACGGTGACCGAACTGAACACCTGAAGGCATTTATTTCAAATTGGGGTCAATCGAACGACGGCATGAATTTCTACGAAGCCTCTCCTGTGTAGCCTACCATACGGCCAGCCATGTAACAAACATCGTGGGCAAGGTTTAAATTGTACATCACCGAGTAACTATCTGTCTAGTTCTTTACCTGAACGAACTAGAAACAACAATGGCACAAAGAATGTTCTGAATATACCGCACTCCATCAATAGGTGTCACTGTCATTTTCTAGGTGTTTGTGTTTATTCGTGTACTTGCGTGCTTGCGTGTGCGTGTGTGGAAACGAGTCTGTCAAGTGAATACAGGAATGTCTACAGGGGGCATTATGAGCGGAAAGAGGGCTGGTGTCTCGGTGCCGGTCAAGAATCCCTGCAGAAATGTGGTAAGTCAGTGCAATTGGATACAAGAGAACTAGAGAGAGAGTGAGAGAGAGAGAGAGAGAGGGAGAGCGAAAGTGAGACAGGGGATCTGAGCGTGTAACGATGGGCCTGCTAATTGAAGAACCGAGCGGTGAGTAGCCGAGGCATCGCACAGCCTGGGCAATGGGCATGGATGCCTGCGGTCAACCGCGGTTTATTATTATTATTTTTACATTTAGCTTTATTTTATAGGCTACGATCAAATTGTTTTTAAAAAAAAAAAAAGATCTTCAATAATTACTCTCGTTGGACCTATGTTCTCATAACTAAACGTTAATCGAATGCGCACATCATAGAACGAATGCTTTGAAAACTCAAGCACAAAGCGCAAGTCAAAATTTAGCCTGCGTTTAGTAGTCTTACAAGTTTCACATTATTCAGTCCCTCCAGAAAAATGTGGCGTTTTTTTGTGATTGTTGCGGCCAAAAATCCTTGATTATATTTATGCAATTTAATGCAATGAAATTGCGGGAACTCGCAAAAATGAGTCGATGACGTTCACGTTGCGTAATTACGTTTTTCTGGAGGGACTGATTATTTATGGTCACATGTATTATACAAGTAGACGGCAGTACAATTATTCTGTTCGGGCTCCTCGTTTGCCTTTGTGTGATTACACAACAATAAGTGAATATAATATTTGGTAACACTTTATTATAAGGTGCCATAATAAATAGCAAACTAGACCTAACCCTTTGCTAATATTTGTTAATTGTTACTAAAATATCTGTTTGGCACAAGTTAATCGTTTTTTCATCATTAATTAAATATTAGTTGTTTGCATAACCCTAACCCGTGTATTAACCGATGTAAGTCGCTTTGGATAAAAGCGTCTGCTAAATGCCCTAATTGTAATTGTAATTGTAACCCTAACACACAACCCGAACCCTAACAAACGGCCCTAACCCTGCCACACAGCCCTAACCCTAACCCTTACCCTAACCCTGACCAACGACACTCTATGGTCAGTGAAAAAAGACTATTAACTTGTGCCAAATAGACAAAAATTAACAAAGGGTTAGGTAATGACTAGTTTGCTATTTATTATGGCACCTTATTAAGAAGTGTTACCGCGGACTGGGGTACATCTTGAAATTGGCACCCCTCTGTCCTGAAATTCAGACCAAAAAATGAAATTGTGCCTATTGCCCATCACTTTAGTCATGACCGTTACACATACTATTTATGATTTGCTTTCTTTCTTTTATTGTTGCACATAATGCAAGTTCTCTCTCTCTTCAATATGTATTTGACCAACAATGCAATAGCCTATCTGAATTGTATGCAGCTGTATCCTTTTGACTGTCTGCTTTGCATGAAATATTGCGAATTTGCTAAACACAGTCCTAGTCAAGAGAATACCCTGGTAATAACCTCTGTAACATTTTTCAGAACCATGCCCTACAGCTTTCAATGGGTAGGTTATTTCATATTTCATATTTTTTGTATAGCTACCCCTCCGGGTCGTCTCAGCTGCCGTCGAACACCATGGTTACACTGGCTGAAGTGGATCGTCTTAGGCCTGCTGGTCACCGGCTTCGCCAGACAGTGCATATCGTTGTATCTCAACAACAGGTCTGAGAAACACACACACACACACACGGACACACGCACCCACACACACACACACACACACCCACACACACAGACACACACACAAAGAAAGAAACAAACACACACTTATGAATGTACACCGTCGCCTCCCATGCTATTTTGGCGCTGGTTATAACAACTGTTTAATTGTAGCCGATTACTTATTATGTGTTTACAAATTATAGGGTAATTCAGGAGACGCAGGTGTAAAATCATCGTATTTTTCATCGTATTTTTTTTTTCACCTTCTACTCGGCTCCGAAGTCGGATCCTGTTATTGGTACTTGGATTTCCCTTTGAAGAGGCTCTGTGTGAGCCGCCTTTGGGCACAACCATGGTGCCACTTAAATAGAAAAATTATAGTTTAAATGGCTTGAATGGTAAACGGTAGGCAAAAAAAAGGTATGAAGCTCAGAATATAAGGCATGGGGCTACATTCCTACCAAACCGGTTTCGTCAGTCATGTGTCTGTGAGGTCGCTTTTTCACAGGTTGAAGCAAAAAAAATTCAAAGACAATCCCATAGACAGCTAAACGGACTGGTTATTCAAGAGGAATAGGTAATTCCAGTGAATTTAAAAGAGGGTAAAGGGAAAAAAGTAAATGATCGACCTTTAAATCATTCTTCAGGGCGTGTCGTTGTGTGTGTGTGGGGGGGGGGGGGGGTGTAGGGGGATACAGAGAGAGAGAGAGAGAGCAGAGGATGTGGCTCCGTTCTCCGTCTGGGCTCAAAGAGTGTCTCTCGTTCAGCTCCCTCCAGCCCGTCGGCCCGTTGGAGGGGCCCATGAGCGTGTTGCCCAGGGTAACGGAGACGTGCCGGCCCCACACCCACCTCATGTTCCTGAAGACCCACAAGACGGCCAGCAGCACGGTCATCAACATGCTCTACCGCTTCGGCGAGGAGCACGGCCTCCGCTTCGCCCTGCCCTTCGCCTACCTGCTGGGCTACCCCTTCACCTTCAACATCCACCGCATCAAGGGCTACCACGGCAACCGAGCCGCCAAATACGACATCATGGCGAACCACTTGAGATTTAATAAGGATGAGGTATGTTCCCCGTACTAAGGCCGAAGGGAAAACCTTTCCCCCCCCTTCTTTTTTTTAGGGTTCAAATTTGCCATTGTCTCCGTAAATATCTTATTATATTGGTGATGATGTCATCCCTTGATTTGAATCTTGAGTATATGATGCAGGGGGTGCACATATGTATATAACTGGACATTTCTAATAAAAGACATGAAATGGTTTTGATTAGACTAGATCTGTTTTGATATTAAAATATGTCTGCCGCGGATTTATTCCTTTACCAGGTTTACTTTCGGCCTTCTCTCATTAGGGCTTTTGCCACTTAAATAATAGCATGTGAAAGGGGCAAATAGTCACACTCAAACCCAATAAGATAAACTCATACATATTAGTCACATTTGCATATCAACCTTTTTGCCACTCAATCTATTTTTTCTTTCTGGTCTCCCTCAGGTACAGAAGGTGTTGCACAAAGACACATTCTACTTCTCCATCCTTCGAGAGCCCCTGTCCCTGGCCAAGTCCTCCTTTGCTTACTTCAAGGACATATGCCCCACCTTCCGCAAGGCAGGGAGCCTGGGGGCCTTTGCAGACAGCCCCGGTAGCTTCCACAAGGCCCATCTCCGTAACTCCCACTACGCCCGCAACTTGCTGTGGTTCGACTTCGGCATGGACCCCAATGCCAACGTGACCCAGGAGCAGTTGCTCAAGGGCCTGGCCATGATACGCAAGAACTTCAAGCTGATCATGCTGTCGGAGTACTTCGACCAGTCCATGGTGCTGCTGAGGCACGCCCTCTGCTGGCCGTTGGACGCCGTGGTGTCCTTCACCCTGAACAAGGCCCACTACAGGCAGCCAAAGGGCGGCGAAGAGGACGGCTTTGACCTCAGGCAGCCGGTGGTGGACGTGTCACTGACGCCGGCGCAGCGCGAGAAGCTGCTGGAGTGGAACGCGCTGGACTGGCACCTGTACCAGGCCTTCAACCGCAGCTTCTGGGAGGACGTGCGGCGCTTCGGGCCGGAGCGCATGGACCAGGAGGTGGCGCTGCTGCGGGCGCGGCGGGACCAGCTGGCCCGCGTCTGCCTGCGCAACGGCGGGAAGCCCGTGGAGGCGCAGCACATCGGGAATGAAGACGTCCGGCCGTACCAGTGCGGCTCGGTGCGGATCCTGGGCTACGAGCTGCAGCCGGGCCTGGACAACGCCACCACCGAGGCCTGCCTGCGCCTCATCCGACCGGAGGTGCAGTATAAAAACCTGCTGGATGCCAAGCAGTTCCCCCGGTCTCAGCCCTACGTCCGGAACCCGCCGACGAAACTGGACGTTAATGGGGAAATTGAACCGTGCTAGGTTCAACCAGACTCCGGAGTGCTATGCGCCGCTGACAGTTGAGTTCTTACTAAAAAGGAGGCCATTTTTGGGGGATATACGATTATTAGAATTTGTCCTTTTTCAGATATTATTGGGAATATGCTTCTGAATGATAGCACACATCTTGTTACAGAGCCGCATTCAGTCTTTGGATGTTAGAATCTTTGTTTATCCAAATGACATTTACTATTCCTTTTTCTCAACATAGGTTTTTTTTATATATTTGAAATGGGGAAATAATTGGGAATGATGCTTTATTGCTTTGTATTATGCAACTTACTGAACTTACCTGCTAAAAAGAGAATGAGAATCAAATGCATAAGCCTTCTTAAAATAGCATACTGTGAATTTGCCTCAGGGTCTCAGGGTTTTACTAGTCATATGCAAAGTAACATCTTTGTAAAGATACAAAATGTTTAATAAAGAGCCTCAAATATGAGGTCCAGCATATGAACAATATGCCAAGACTAGCAAAAAGATAAAAATAAATTAAAACTGTAACACTAGCCAAATTCACAACACAACACAATCTTTTTTTGTTGTAATGATCAATCAAGCAAGCATGATCATGGGAAGAGTGACAGGACACAGACAAAACGTTTTCAAAGCCTGAAGAATGAAGACAAACGGGTGATATAGTAACAAGGGGAAGGGAGGAGTTAATAACACTATAGTGTGTCTTCATATAGGGCTTAGAGATTAAGTCCTATATGAGGCTTTATATACATTCTCTATCTAGGGCACTGGAATCAGGGATTACCTGGGGTCAAGCAGAAGGAATAGAAGGGAGTTGTTTTAGTATGCAAATGTAAGAAATAAATTAAAGGTGGTTGTCTTGTATAAACTCTTATTTTGATGGTTGTTCTATTATGATTCCACACAAAATATCCTGAAATGACAAGGTAACACACATGCCATTTGCTCAGCTGTCACTCACAGGCACTTCCCATCAAACCACTCAGCTGTCACCAATCTCTGGGCACCTTTACAGAACCGTACACTCACTCCATGCACGTGCCCTACAGATGTTTAAAGGGCCCCTATCCAAGCACCATGGGTGAATGTGATTAGCCATTACAAGCTGTTTCAAAATCTGCCCTGTGTATATATTGACATTACAACTTGGAGTGACCACCCGGATGTATGATGATAACCCTACCAGTTCCTGGTGGACTGATTGTCGCATAATACATCTGGTTGGACACACTCACTTGTGATGTCACTATCTCACAGAGCTTGCCAATTTTAAAAAGGCCACGTGATGCCGTTTAACACTCAACTAGGGCCCTTTAAGAGGCATGGCACGACATTAAATTAAACTCAACCCCTGCAAATCATCTTCATTCCTGTGTTCAATTCATCTTTGCTTGTCATCTCATTCCATCTTCCGTCGTTTATCAAAATCATATACAAAGAAGCAAAACCGTAGCTTGTGTACAACGAGACCCAGCCGTGGGTGTCGTTTGACCTACCCAGCATGCTCTCTGTCTTGAAGGAGCCGAACGTCCTGTCAGTTGCAACTGCGAGCCCCGTGTGAAGAAGAGCCAGGCGAGGGGAGGAAGGGAAGCGAGAGAGAGGAAGAGTCGCAGGTCAAAAACAAATCCACCGGTGATGGAGAAAATGTATCAGGAACCATTGGTGTGAATATGATCGTCACGGTGCAGAAAAGTAGCATTAAAGCTAGAGCAGGCGATACACCAAGGAAGCATTTCTTCCATTGTTGAAATTCAAATGCTTTGCAATAATTCAAATGCTCTGACAAAAGGATATATAATAATTCCACTCATTCCCTCATTCTTTAAATACTGTCCGACCGGTTGAGCCAGAGCGTGGTGAAGCTCCCCATCACGGCAGACGGCAACCCCCTAGAGTCCCCAGTCAGCAAGTACACACAAGGACAGACGGACGCATAGATATTGATACAGTAAAATGAACAAAGGTCGGCTGACCAGCCTTGACACAGCAAATTAATGGAACAGTGCCAGTGCAATTATAAACAGTAACAATGACAGTGTAACTCGATCATATGGTGTCTTCCAATGACAATTGATCGCATCCTGGAACAATTCTCCTCTCAGGCCCAAAACAAATTAAAATACTGCTGGATCATCCACCAAGGTTGTAAAATGCTACTTTACACCCCCCATTCGATGTCTTCTAAGGTTAGTATATATGAGACTTTCGTCTACAGTTCATCAGGTAAAGCCATTATAAACCAAAACAAACAAACACTTAAAATAACCAGTTTCAAACATCAAATTAACGTTTTTCTGCACTTAAAGGTCCCATGTCATGCCACCAGGTGTGAGTGTGATTAGGTAAAGCAAATATAGATGATACTCAAAAACCTTACGTGCAGATGTGTGTGAATATGTACGGGATTTCATATTTGAACATAATTATTCATTCTATGCTTTCCTTGGCCATTGTTTATTAAATTCAGAAGAATGTGGTGTCCCTTGTTCGCTGTGAACTGAAACTTCACCCCTAGTGCTGACTGCTCCTATAATTTGTAACAAGTTGGAAAAGGCTGTTAACAGGCTCGAGGCCGGACGGATCAGCAGACAGAAATAAAAATAAAATATATAGTATCAGGAAAGTTCTCTTGAACGAACCTCATGACGCTCTTATGATTCTGCTTCCGTTCGGCAATTGGGGCCAGATTTTGATAGCCGAGTTGCCCAGTTGGTGACGTATGGTTTACTAGTTGAACGTTGTGTACTGGTAAACCAGCTCTAGATAAGGGCAGGTGTAGCCTTCCATACAGTGGCCATACATGTGATTCTCATAAATAAAGCAAAAGGATAGTAGGTGATAGGCTACAAGGAAATAAAGGCGTGCAAGCTTGAAACTGATCCTATTAAGTTCTGTTTCGTTCTGACTGTTTGTTATCGAATAAAAAAATCCTGGTGTAGCCCTAGGCGAGATTGAGTTTTGCGCCCCCCATTCCCATAGCAAGCGGAGTGTTACCCTGTTAATTGACATTACTATACTAAATATCACTGAACACACATATTAGGTGATTTACCTTAACTTTGCTTAGCAGTTTTTTCACCAACTTATAGCTCTACTACGTTGCAATTAAACAATGTGTGATGCATGGACAACAAACAACAGAAAGGTTTCAGAACATTTTCTTTTTAACTATTTTAAATAACTTGTATACATGCATAAACACATAACACAACCTCCATACATAAATTAAAGATGCTCAAGAATATTTTAAATGAAATTAACTATTAACAATTAAGCAAAAAGGATCAAGTCTAATAAATTGCACATACAAAAATGCTACAAAGAATGTTCAATGATATTTAAGAAATTATGACATTGGATGAATTCCATAAACTGTGCAAAAGCTCTTAAACACACTGTAAGGACACTTTAATGTGTGGGGCTTTATGACCCATAAACTGGATTAACTATACACTCAAACTACAAACAAAAGTGCTATTATGGATACTGTACGTACCACTACAAAATTAAAAGAGAGAAGTTCTTTGCCTATCAGAAATTATAGTTGAACAGTTGTATCTGGCATTTCTATTCACCAAATTGACGCAGCATTATAATTTGACTCGTCTAGACTTCGTAATGGCAAAAACAGCAACAATAGTACTAGTTGTACTTATTAAGTTCAGAGAGAGGTGAACATGAAGGATCAGGTGTCCTTTCTCCTGCAGGTGCTGGGCTGTGCAACTGGCCAATTAAAAAAACACTGGTCATTTTACATTTACATTCATGAAGGTTATCAGTGAAGTTATGTTAGCTAGTAATACGCAGAAAGCTTGCAAAGTAGGTTAACAGTCGCTAGCTAGCGATAGCTGAGTGGCAGCAATATTAGGTGATGCACAATACTATATAGTTTGACACTATAATGGCTGAGGTCACTTACCTCTATACTGGTTTTTTTTTGTGTTTTCGTCCCTGCACAACAGAGGGTTTAGACCTCTTCATTTTGAGAATCAATATTATGTATGTCAAGCGTGACGATTATGCACTGTGTAAGCTTTACTTTGACTGTTTCAGTGAGTATACTTGATAAGTAGTAAAATAATTGTGGCTAATCATGTTGAAAGAGCTACGGATGAAAACCGTAAGGGTTATGAATGCATACAGTTGCTTGTTCTCTGGCAAAACTACTCATCAACCGCAAAGCAGGGCCCCAAGGTGTTCAGGGCCGGCCCTGCGTGAGATATGCTGAAACCCTTCCACAGTCCACCGTAGACTCGTGGACAGAGGTGCCGAAATTATAACCCAGCACTACCACTGCAGTCATGTCCGAAAATGTATTGGAAAACAAATCCTTTTCTCTCTCTAAATGGGCACCACACACACACACACACACACACACACACACACACACACACACACACACACACACACACACACACACACACACACACACACACACACACACACACACACACACACACACACACACACACACACACACACACACACTGCATTACACACTATTATTATTCTCCAACATGCCAGAAGATGACAGCTTGAGTTTAGGAGCTTAGTGAGTGGAGGGGACAATAAGTGAAGAGTAGTATTGCACCAGTCGGCCTCCAGGTGACAGCATTGCGCCGAAGGAGGTTCTCGTGTCTCGGTGATTCTGGGTGGTGGGGTGCTAGTATAAAATCCCAGCTTTGCTGCGGTGGGTCAGTCCGGTTGGATACAAGAGAACTACAGAGAGCGAGAGAGAGAGAGAAGGAAGGGGGGACAAAAAGTGAAAAAAAGGCCGGTGTAAAAGGAGTGGATCAAGCCTGCTGAAAGGAAAACAGAGGGTGAGAACTTGTAGTGCAGCACTGCTGATCCAAATTGCACGGATTCTTTAGAACCCAAAAAGTGATGTTTCTTTTGTTTACTTTTCACAAAGTTTATGCTTCTGTAATTGGACCATGCAGTTTACACAGACTTCCGGGCGACTTGCCAGGCTGACCGGTGGACTCGAGCGGCACACACACGCTCCTCTACAGAGCCACTCCACTTCTGGAAGGAAGTTCCCACCGAGTGGCCAAACAGCGGCACGAAATCCGAGGTGAGCGGACGAACCCCCCTAACGTCTCTGATCCCGCCTCAGTGGCATACCCTCACTGGGTCTGCATCCCTACGTGATGGATGCCGACCCACCCGTGCGTAGAAACTGACCTGCTGCACAGGGTTGTGTCCATGCTCACTGAATCAGTCAAGTATACGGTGCACTGCTGTGCTTCTGTTGAGTTAACACAGATCTTGATAGGTTTGAATATATCATTTATGTTGTCGAGGGTTAAGGAAGCTCAAATGTGTCTTCAAGACAGTCCCTGTGAAACCCCCTGTTGACAAAATAGGACAAAATAGTCAAGATCCCGAAAAGAATTACATGATGCGGGTCTTTGGCAGAGCTTACCTCTCCACCGGGGGAGGGGTGGGTTAATCTTGTTTTGTAGACCCAATTGTGTTGAGGATCATGACATAGACACTGGGTTTAATGGGCTAGTTATCCCGATTAGCCTAGTTTGGCAGGTTTCTAATTAGCATGGTACTAGGAAAGGCTGATGAGTGACACCGATCTAAGAGCTGCAATGCTGTCTTAACACACACTTTGGTAACAAAGATAACTGCCGTGAAGACCCTAGAACAGGGGTCTCAAACTCGCGGCCCGGGGGCCAATTGAGGCCCGCGGGATGATATTTTGTGGCCCCCTACTTGACTTCAAAGTTTAGTGTTAGTGCGGCCTGCGCGTTGTTGTCAAACGCACATTTATGCTAAGTGGCTTGCCACGCTTTTTTATCACTTGTGATAGGGTGACCAGATGTCTGGGTATTGCCGGAACAGTCCCAAAGGACGTTAAAATGTCCCGGTTTCCACCAACCACTATGAAATGTCCCCTGTTGTCAGCGATTACATAGCCAACGTGATCTAATTATAGCCCGATCATTAACTTAGATTGGGTCAGTTGTGCTCCTTTTTTCTGTGGAATAATTGATGCGGCCCAGCCTGACCCAGACTCTACCTCCGGCGCCCCCCAGGTAAGTTGAGTTTGAGGCCCCTGCCCTAGAAGATGAGGATAGCTGTGTCCTGTGTACGCAGCCCTTACACTACAGTGTGTGGGCACATTAGCCTGTTTTCATTGGGGAAGTCTGAGCTTTATAGGGTGGGATACATGCCTGTAAAAGATCTGCATGACTTCATATGTGGCCACAAGTTCAGTGGGTCTGGCACAGTGCCACCTAGTGGCAGGGGCAACGGTGACAACCCGTTCACTGTAGGTTCAAGCGCTAGTTGGCCTTCAGCCCCATACTTCAGCTTAAGATACGAGGGGAGTTATCCGTTGCGAACAGATTGCACCTGTTTAGCAGGTGTGCTGGTGTTCCCACTGAAGATGAGGCGATAGCTTTAAAAAAGAAAAAACGCCCCATCAGCAAAGACATAAAAATTTGTTTTTTTAGAATGTTTCCCAAACCCATGAAGGCCGGACGCACGGTGGTAGCCATTTATATGGTGTTTCGCCGCGAGCTAGCTTTCCGGTAGCGAACAAGGGCGAGACAGGGAGAGAGAGAATAATATTTGGGAGCAGTTGAAGGAGAGGCCAGCTGCTTGGGAAGCGTCACGCTGGGACCCCTGCGCAGGGAATGCAACTGTATCTGGCACCAGTGTTACTCATCAGGCCAGAATCCTCAAGGGCAGCCCTCGCTGTACCGCACTGTACTGTGCTGTAGCGCAGTGCCACGTTATCGTGTCATAGCAGCACTTTGACACAGCCGTTTAAGCAGGAGACATCTGTCGGTTGGAATGGGTACGATTCAAGGGGTGTTTTGAGTCGACAATGCTATGAATGCTGAGAATGTGAAACAGCCTTGACTTAGAGAAGGGAATCCGACCTTCAGAGTCGTTGTTGAAGTGAAAGTGATCTCATGAATGATGACTGAGTTGAGTTCCTGAGTTGGTACCTCAGTTACATTGGATCCCTGGCACAGCATGTTAGCCAGTGGTGCACCCAGTGCAGACTTTTTTTTTTTTAAACTAATTCATATGATTACAATAAGAAGTTGCACAGATTAAGTAATGTTGATTTGATTTGATTGTGATTGTGTACACAAATGGGTCGCCAAGCTTTATCACATAGTTGGTACCGTCATTGGAAACAAGTTTACAAGATGAAACAGCTGAAATGCACGGTTCCTCAACAATGCCGTTATAGATTGGATACCGATCTCTCTCGCTCTCTCTCCCCCTCTCTCTCCCCCCTCCCTCCACCTCCATTTGAGTAAACTCACTCACCCCTGCGGTCACCCGCTCTCTCCCATTCCCCCTAGATCGCCCATCGCCCAAGCGGTCGCTACTGTTTCCCCCACAATGCTTCACTTTCACTGGCCTGGCACGAGGTCGGCTAGTGCACGGCTCTCAGGTGGTGCCTCATTCAGAGAGGTGCGGAGCGAGAGAGAGGCCGGGAGAAAGAGAGCGATAGAAGGAGGGAGACGTACAATAGAAACCCACGATGGAGTACGCTCATTGCCTGGGTCCTCACGTTTCGTCCGACAGAGAACTCATTCTCCGCGGCCCATCTTATGTGTCCCTGCTCATTGTCCACTTCTCCTCCCACCGACCGCTTTATAACATCCTGTTTGAAAGTTTTTTTTCCTTGAATTGGCTTCATCAGATTTCATTCAAATGAGGGCCCTCAGAGACTGTCCTAGAGGGCCTATGAAGGTGAACCCGGGTCCGAGTGCTGCGGGGCTCACTGAGAGAAGACCCACAGGACAGGACCGGGATAGAAAGGAAAAGGGGGGGAAATCAGTCTGCACACAAAGGTGCCGAATTATGACCCAGCAGCACCACTGCAGTCATGGCCGAAAATGTACTAGAACACAAATAATTTTCTCTCTCTAAATGGGTACCTGGGCACAACGCACAGACACACACACTCCGAGGGTCAGACATTTTACATTTACATGAACATTTAGGGGATATTGCTGACGCTGTCATCCAAAGTGACTTACAACCATTCATTCACTAATTCACACAACGACAGCAGAGTCAACCACGCAGGGGGACAGCCAGCTGATCAGGAGCAGTCCGGGTGAGGAGTCATGCTCTGGGCCACCTTTACATCCAGCCAGGAGGAGCGGGGATCGAATTAGAAACCTTCCGGTTAACAGCCAACCCGCTCTACCTCCTGAGCCACTGTCGCCCCATTTTCAGTTGCTATACCGGTCAACATCAGCGCAGTTTTCCGTCGTCTTCCTTCCTTCACGAGCCGTGTGTGTGCTCCAGTGAACCGTCCCCGGGGCGGACAGAATGGGAACGCGGCCTCGGAAATGTGGAGCGGCCGTGTTCCAAACGTCCCGTCGTGAGATGAGAACAGCTGTGAACGAAGATAGGCTAGGCCCCGTATCTCCGTGTTGGCTAGCCAAGTGCTAATTAGTCACACAAAGGCAGCTAGGCGAGTAAGGGGAGTGAATTGAGGAGACTCCATTGGGGGAAACAGAATGTTGGCAGGCAGTTGAAATATCAAATTGCGTCAATCATTGACTACACCCGGGGCACTTCTTCTTCCCCCCGGCGGGGAATGTTGTCTGGTCGTTGTGTAGTTGAGTGGTTAAATGGCAATGAACGCATTAAAACAAAGAAAGATTGTTGGCTGGGCTCAGTGCGGTGCACTGTATGCGACCGCATGACGCTTTCGCCGTTTGACCTTCTGAAAGAGCACCGAGTAAGGGCTGGAATGTGGTGTGTTCCCCCCGACCAGACCACCACCACATGGCCTGTGTTTTTTTTCTCTGGGACCGGATCTCAACTTGTCCTTGGATTCATCTTCCAATTGGCCACATGTGCATTTCACCGCCTTCCAGCGGTCATCGGAACCACATGAGAAGCCTTTTTTTTTTTTCATTCTTCTCCCCTTTGATTGTAAATCAAGTGGAAGCGCGACCGAGTGTGTACGACCCAACCACTGAGCACTGAGCGTACTTCGTGGGACTTCATCGTCGCTACTGAACAAGGGGGGCGAAGAAAAGACTTAACTATCAGAAGGGGTTAGAGAGGAGTGACTAAGGACCGGTCAAGCAGGGAGGTGGTGGTGGTGGTGTTTATGGTGTGTGTGTGTGTGTGTGTGTGTGTGTGTGTGTGTGTGTGTGTGTGTGTGTGTGTGTGTGTGTGTGTGTGTGGGGGGGGGGGGGGGGGGGGGGGGGGGGGGGGTTAGTTAATCTGAGCAGCTGGCCGACTGGCAGGGGGAGGGGAAGGGGAGCCAGGTGGCTTAGAGCCTTGTCTTAAGAGCCCGCGTTCGTTAAGACGCTTCAGTGCTAAATATAGTCTCTTGCGAGTACCTTGCGTGCTGCATCAGAGACAATGGGTCTCCTCCAGGTGACCCACAACAGACAATTAGCCACCTCGGTGATTATGCATGTTATAAATCTCAACCCTTGCATTTTCCTATGTCGAGAGACTCGTGTGTGTGCGTGCGTGTGTGTGTGTGTGTGTGAGGAGCAGAGGAACCAGTTATTTGCATAACAGACAGTATCTCTCCGAACAACGCCGACAGCGGGCCGTGACAAGGCTTAACGGTGCTGCTGCTGTTGGTTTTGACTGAGGGCTGTTGACAGTGGGCCGGCCAATAGGAGGCCTGCAGGGGCGGGCGCTAGGAAGGCAAGCAATTAAAAATCGTCAATGACAAAAAGATGAGCCAGTCTACAAACAAGTCTGGATTTACACAAAGCAAGACATTGTTTTGCTGTTTGGCTAAACTTGAATGTGAAACATATTTGAAAGATCTATTAGATGACTAATTAACTAATAAACTAAGTAAAATGTTGAATGATAGCAGTGACTCTCATTAAAAATGATAGTTAAATAAAACATGTATTCATTTGTGTATTTAATATAGGAACATTTTATTCCATAGGAAGGTTCAGGTGTCAGTTTGAAAATTGACAGATGAGTTGTATGCCAACCGTTCTTGTTAAATGTTAAATGAGGCTTTAGGGTGAAAACCTCAAAGTGGGAGTGGTTCTACTCCATGAACACAGCAGTTGACCTGAATAAATAATCGTTTATGTTTGCTGATTTGAAGTTGTTGCTTTGACGTCCTAAACCATTACACAGTCAAGCTTTTGTTGTTTGATTTTAGGTGGAATCCAACCATCATCTACAATTCATTTTTGGTGACTATGTTGCAGAATGTCGCAGAAGTCACGCTGCTTCACTCGGCCACAATCTCTGAGAAAGACATTTTCTTATGGATCATGAACCTAATTTGTGAGAAACACAGCCTACCTCTGCCTCTGCTTGAATGCAAGAGGTCTACTTACTCCTTCCTGCTATGTTCAAATTAAGGGGTTAAGGTGAAAACTAGGAGAAATTAGTATTAGCTGTAATGAAGTGGGAAAAAAGCTTGGTCTAAACTTGACCCTTATTAGGCAGAGTAGGCTTAATTGAGCTTTTACATGAACCTAAAACAATTAAGGATTGTTGTTATATAACCTCGCAGGGTAATACACCACAACACTGGCCATGTGAATGGCCCACTTGTGTTCTCCCACAAGGCCTTTGTTGTGGGGGGCTATATGTGAAAGAGGCACCACCGCACAACCGTTTTCACATTCTGTCCCCCGAAAATGTACACTCCAGCCTATTAATTGCATCGGTTAATTTTAATACCTGGATAACACGGATAAAACATTTTAATTAGCTCTCATATCTATTTTTCCAACCATCTCCTGCTCGTCTCGACGCAAGCGCACAATAAGCAGCGCGCAAGCAAATCAGCCACAGGCTAGACGGCTGACGTCAGAGCGCGACTGAACGCCGAGCCCGCGTGCAATCCCAGCTTTTTTCCCCCTTTTCCCTCTCGCGCCTGACGTCCCGTCCACAATGAATACGCTCGTGCTAGGCGATGCGTCTTGAAGGTGGCGGCAGCAGCAGCAACAGCAGCAGCAGCAGCAGCAGAGTCTATATATATACCCACATTTGCTCGAGGAGCTGCGTTTTAGCCTGTGAGGGAGCGTTGTAGAAGGAGGGAAAGAGGGAGGGTGGGTGTGGAGGGGAGAAAACACGGCCATTCCCATCCCTTCTCGCGATATGGGAATGTAGTCCGGTGCCTTGATAACGTCGGCGGATTCGGTGCCTCATAAAGAGACCTTCCGAGATGCACCGTGGGCTCATCGCTGCCGCCGCCAACCGCAGCAGCAGCAGCCCTACAAGGAGAAGCCCCGTATCTGATTGCGGACCGGTTCCGCCGCTATGGTGTTCAGACGGAGAACAAGGTAGGCGAGGAAAATAAGATCCGTCCCCCCATCCGATCCCATGGTCAAGGCGTTTGTTCCTTTCAAAACGGTGCCGTTCTTGAACCGTGGCGCCGGGACACAAGGGGCTATATGTCACGTAGAATCTGGCGGTTTTCGGAGGAGTGATTTCAGGCCGTCGATTTGGGGAGAGGATTGGAGCGAAAACTATTGTGTGTGTGTGTGTGTGTGTGTGTGTGTGTGTGTGTGTGTGTGTGTGTGTGTGGGGGGGGTTAATATCGCTCCCGCCCGCAGATATAAGGGAAGGTGCGCAGCCACACGGGTGGAATAGCTTCTGAAGGCGTGAACCTATTTGTTTACGAAGGTAATCGAAGGTGGAGACCTCACTGCCGCTCTCACGTCAGAATGACACGTGAAAGCGTTTCGATTGTCTGCGAACACTTCCTTTTCTAAAGCTGTGGTTTTGCAGTTTTTGTCTGGCTGTCTGTCTGTCTCCTTTTTCAACCATCTTTTCATACAAGCTATAAGAAAAACTTGTTTCTTTGTTTTTGAAATGGATTTCTATTGTATTGTACTGAAACATGCTAATAAATGGTTGCTCCTCTTTCCCCCACCCTCCCCCTGTTCGTGGCACATCTCTGCCCTGCCAGGAGGATGTGCGGGCTGGGCTGCTACCGGCCAGGGCCCCTGTGGCTGTGGAAAGCCCTCCTGGTGTTTGTTGCCATCGCCTTCGCTGGGCAGCTGATGGGTCTCATTTTCAACAAGAGGTAAGAGAAACATGCACACATGTGCATGCACACGCGCACATAGCAACATGCATACACACGCATATGAACATACATGCACACACATACACACACGCATAAGAACATGGACACACACACATACAAACACGCATATGAACATGCATGCTCGCAAGCATGCATGCATACATGCACATATGAACATGCATGCACACATATACACACCCACTTCGGGCTTAATATCCAAATAACCTGCCACTTGTACAGTGCATCACAACCGTGTGATGCAGGCAAACATTTCTCTCCATTTAGCATGTTTTATTCATGTAGCGTGTTTAATGCAGCAGGTACTTTAGGCCATGTCTGTGTTCACTTCAAAACATCTCCAATATATAAAGGCAATGGAACGACTCCCTTTGCATGTATCACCATGACAACCTTTTACCCGGCTGCAACAAACCAGCAGCGCTTCTCTGTCGTAATTACGCTCCCAATCCATCATCAATCTCACTTTCAGCGCATGATTAAGGCTGGCTTTTAAAGCCTGCCATTAACGAGGACTTTCCTAATGAAGCAGTCAGAGTTTGAGTGACCCTAAATCCAGAAAAATGTAAAACTGCTGTTCTGGAAACGGGTTCAAACCCCCCGGCACTAACCGACTTGCACTAACGCAAACCAGAGTCCAGAGTTATATTTAGAATCGATCTGCTTTCTAGAAAAAGATCCCAGTGTCTCTTTGCCGTTGCGTGGTGACCCTGCGTGTTGTGGAAGCGGCGTCTCTTGTATAAGTATTTTAGCTGTGCGATCTTAATACTAAGCACCTTGAGTGGCATGCACTGTGTTCTGTGTATTTGTAGGTTTTCTTTAACATTCCACCAAACCAGTTTTTGCAGATGCCAAGTTAAACAGCAAACCGCATCAGCATACTGTACTTCTTGCATGAAGTGTAGTTAAAGTTCTTATCATCTTTGTGGAGGTATACAACTAAAAGCCTTGCTACGGCGGACCTTATCGCTTCAACAAAACCCCCGATAAGATAAGGATTGTATTGTTTCTGTAAGCCAAAACGTAACAATTTATATAGAGGCTGTTACAGTGGACAAAACGAAACAGTGAGATAAGGAAAAAAAGGCCTTTACATTAATTTATATTTGCCATGCAGCTTCTATAGAAGACTTGCATGTTTAGGCTTCCATCCAGGGTTGTTTCTTTTTGCTGAAAATGCAATTGAATACGTGCAGTCCAGATTTGGAGCCAGATGTTGCCAGGCTGGCCCATTGTTCTTCAGTGTGGAGACCCGCCTTCGCGGGGTCTATTGGAATGTCTTATGTGCACATTGCTCCAGGCGACTGTGAGCCTCTATTGGGGCATGGCTCTCGGTCACGGTAACACACGACTATGGATTCCGAAGCCACACCTTCCTCTTACTAATGATTCATCGGACTGCGTCCCCTGGGTTCCTTTACCCCTCCTCCTTTTGTTCGCCTCGTCGTTTCTCTGCTTTTCTCTGTCGTCTCGTACTCTTCTCCTCTTTCTCTCTCTTTCTCACTGCTCTCTTCTCTCCCTCCCTCCACTTCCACGTGTCTAGCCCCTTCCCCCATTATATTCTCTTTTCTTGCCCTTTCTTTTTTTATCCCCCACCCTCACTTACTCTCCCGCTCACTCGGAACGCACACACACACAGACATGGACACACACACACTCTGGGTTCCCCTGTAAACATCTGGGAGCTTTCTCTTCACTGAGGCTCCCCAGATTTAGTTTTCCTTTTTTTCCTCCTGCACCAGTCTAAGAGCTAGTCTCCGACGGTCTGGAGATACTGGGGTTCTGGGGTTAATCGTGTATGCACACGTAAACACCAGCTCACATTCAACGTGACCTATCTAAATCGCCGGCCAGATGTCAAAGCAAAGTGTAACTTTGTTACCGTGTGTGTGAAAGTAACAACGCTTTGGGAGGATTTGTACCGCTGTGATTATTTAGTGTAACCAAAGGTTTTGAATTGGCTAAGCAAGTTGCAGGAAATGTTGCTTAGTTTACCAAGGCTTGTATCTGCCGTGATTCATCGAGACTCTCACTCTGTCCGTTGTTTACTCTTGACCACGGAGGTTTGCGTGTATTTATATATAGACTCCCACTTTGCCACAGACCGGCTTGCCAAACCAAGTGGATCACAATGTCCTTGCATCCGGGCTCACTGATTGGCTCTCCCTCTTCTCCCTGTTCAGCAGCGTCCAGCCGGCTACGCGCCCGCTGTTCTACGCCCCCGACGCCCAGGGGCCCTCGCTGGGTTCCTGTCGGCCCCACTCCCACCTCATGTTCCTGAAGACCCACAAGACGGCCAGCAGCACGGTCCTCAACATGCTCTACCGCTTCGGCGAGGAGCACGGCCTCCGCTTCGCCCTGCCCATGGGCTACCAGCTGGGGTACCCCCTGCTGTTCAACGCCCACCGGGTCAAAGGTTACCAGAGGCCCAGAGTCCTGAACTTCGACATCATGGGAAACCACATGAGGTTCAATAAGCCTGAGGTATGTTCCCCCGGACCAGAGGCAGAAGTGCCTTTGAAAAGAAACAGTGTTTCATTCGTTTCCCCCGCCCCCTTTTTAGGGCTGGGTTGAAATTGCACATTACCTCAGTGAGATTGGCCCAGGGCAGTAATAATGACGACGCCCTCGGATGTACGAAATTTAGTATTTTTTTATAATACAAGTTAAGCTGCATAGTTATACATGCCTAGGGATGTTTCTGAAATTGTAGGCGTACATATCGAGGCGTATTGTTTTAAATACCTGCTGATTCTTGTAGCAACTAAACACTCCACCTCCTAATGCCTTGTTCTGTCAGTTCTGTTTTGGTTTTTATGAATGCATGCACATGCAGACCTACTGTCAAGGTCAGAGTGGTTGGCACACATTTTTATCTGACCAAGCAGTAGCTTTCACCCTGTGGTGCTGAGCCAATAGAGCACATGGCATGCTTGGCTCTGAACAGTTAAGCTTTACAAACAAGTGGGGATGGAGAACATGATTAGGTGCGTGGACAGGGTCATGGAAGATCAAACCGCAGGTGTTAAAACCTGGAGTCTGTAGCCTTGCAGAGACTGGGCTTTCCATCAGCAGAAACGCAGTGTTGCAGAGAAAGTAGCCCAATGGGGATACTTGTATTACGAAGCAGATACCACAGTGAAGTATACGTTGTTGTTTTTTTTTTTTTGTTAAATGAGATGCTGAATATTAGGTGAATATACAGCCAGAGAAGTGTCTGACGCAGCAGTTTTAAGGAAACTGAAATATTTCAAATGTACATTCAAATTCAAAACAGATGCCATGAATATCAATGTACGTTAGGGAGTTCTATGCTTGGCATACTTCAAAATGAAAAAATGTTTGTGTATTCACAAATATTAGAAGCCAAGTTGACTTCCTACTCATCCACTTGTTATTAATAGAAGCATTTGAAAGTAATCAAATAAATATTCACAAGCTTCTTGCAAGCCAATTATTTAGCCTTTAAAGATCTTGGTTAAAGAGATGGAACATAAAAGTATCTTTCCAGTTGAAAATCAATATTCAAATCCGAAGCAGCATAAATCTAGCCTGACCTTGGAAATCAATTCGCAAATGCGTCTTAGTCTGGAAAGGCTCGGTGCATTAAGGATTTCCAAGGGGCTTAATCAACGTGCTCGGAGAAATGCCTCTGGACGCAACGGGACGGAGCTACAATCAGAGTGATCAGTTCAGTTTGACGAAAACCCCATGCGGAGCCTGAACTAACCGAGAGCCTTTCCCTACCCCCCCCGTCTCCCTCAGGTAGAGAAGGTGATGCCCGAGGACACCTTCTACTTCTCCATCGTCCGGGACCCCGTGGCACTGACGGAGTCATCCTTCGCCTACTACAAGGAGGTGGCCCCGGCCTTCCGCAAGGCCAAGAGCCTGGGCGACTTCGCCGACAACCCCCGGCAGTACTACGACCCGCGCCTCCGCAACAACCACTACGCCCGCAACCTGCTGTGGTTCGACTTCGGCATGGACCACAACGCCAACTACTCGGAGGGCCTGGCCCTCCGCGGCGAGGCCCTGGTGCGCCGGGCCTTCAGGCTGATCCTGGTGTCGGAGTACTTCGACCAGTCCATGGTGCTGCTGCGGCACGCCCTCTGCTGGCCGTTGGACGCCGTGGTGTCCTTCAGCCTCAACGCCCGCCAGCAGAAGCCGCCGGGCGGGGCCGGCGGCGGCGGCGGCGGCGGCGGCGAGAGCTGGATGGACAAGGCGGCGGCGGCGGCGGTGGCGGCGGCGGTGGGCGTGCGGGGCGGGCGACCGCCGATGCGGGCGCCGCCCGACCTGTCGCTGACGCCGGCGCAGCGCGAGAAGCTGCGGGAGTGGAACGCGCTGGACTGGCACCTGTACCAGGCCTTCAACCGCAGCTTCTGGGAGGACGTGCGGCGCTTCGGGCCGGAGCGCATGGACCAGGAGGTGGCGCTGCTGCGGGCGCGGCGGGACCAGCTGGCCCGCGTCTGCCTGCGCAACGGCGGGAAGCCCGTGGAGGCGCAGCGCATCAGGGACAAGGGCATCCGGCCCTTCCAGAGCGGCGTGGTGAAGATCCTGGGCTACGAGCTGCAGCCGGGCCTGGACAACGCCACCACCGAGGCCTGCCTGCGCCTCATCCGGCCGGAGATCCAGTACAAGGACGTGCTGGACGCCAAGCAGTTCCCCCGGCCGCAGTTCGTCAAGGGGCCCCGGGGCCCGGCGATGGCGGTCGGTGGGGGCTACGTGGGAGGGCGCCCCTTGTGGAACAGAGAGAGACTCCCCCAAGGAGCGGGAGAGGGGGGAGGTCCCCGGGGGGGGTGGACTATGGCGGCGGCGGAGAGGGAGTGGTTGGCGAGGCAGAACCAGACTTCGCTCCTACGAGCCGACGCCAAAGGGAGACTGAGATAGGGTGGGGGGCGCGGGCCCACGCCCGTTCAACTCCACCTAGTTACCTTGCGCTGCCCTACCAGGACCTACCCTACCGTACCTAACCTTATGCCTTTTAACTGGACCAACTGAAAAGGATTGCTTCTCCATTTGCTATATTTTAATGCGTTTGTCATTACGATGGGGGGGGGAAGGTTCCCGGTACGATTCCATTGCTGTGAAAGGGGTATGGCATTCCAAACTTCAGCAGACCTGATTTTGTGTCCTTTCCATGGTAGAGAATGTCTCATATTTCAAGTAGGTGGTCCCATTAACATCAACAAAATGTGAAAATGGAAAACCCAGACCAATTGTATTCTCTGTATTATTATTTTGCTGTTCATTCGACTCACTCTGAGCCGAGTCTAATGAAACCTCAGAACAAATAGATTCTTTATGTATTACAGTTATATGGCACAGTGTGAATCCTCAACCCTCCAGTCGCTTTCACTCGATCGTTAATAGATGGTCCACGGCATGAAAAGGTGCAACAACAACAAAAAAGCATATCGATTTGGCTAAATGAAGCGGGAGAACACAACCCTTACTAAGGACCAAGATCGAGACTGTTTGAATATCTTATACGGCTGTTCAAAAAAAAGCGTTCAAGCTTTCATGTGCAACAGCCCACTGCTGTTTGGACGTGCTAGCGGGCCGTGCTGAGGTCAAATTTAGCTGTGCGCTTGGCAACCCACGCTCATTGAGGACAGAGCGTCGGGGTGTGGGAGAATAGATTGCGATTTCTCAAGAGGCCGCGTGTCATATTTAAAAAAAAACAACATTATTTTCTCGGCAAGCAAATGCGTTCTTGAGGGGGAGGCGCTTGAGTATGTGGGAGATGGCGTGTGTGTGTTTTTGCAACAGGACTACACTGTGGATGAATTCCTTTTTTATGTAATTATAATAATCCGTCCGAAATATTTTCGAGGTAACATAACAGCAGTTTTGCTGGGAGTTCCTAACTCTGGGCAATTGTTGCTGTTGGTTATCGGTGCAGGGGAAACACGCTGTTGTTATGATACAGGTTGCCTTGTTCTCCTGTGCATGTGGTTTTGTACCTGTGCACACTTGCAAAACTCTGTCCTGTGCATCGGCTACCACATGTAGGCCTATCACATGGACGTGCATAAACTCGCACACAATGTGCAATAATGTGCGCACATTCATGCTAATGCCTCAACATGGACAGGCATGGCTTTTGATGTGGTTAAACCCAGTAGCCTACTAACGCACCTCCCACGACACTTGTAACGCACTCACTAACACGCTTTCTTTGTGTCACTCAAAACAACATTGGCGGATACAACGGACTAAGCTGTCAATCAATTGACCCTCAAATCTGACAAAGAATGCTTCTGGCCAAAAGATAACATCTTCTTTCCTATGCTAAATAGTTAATGGTAAGAGAGATCGTCCAAACACTCCTTGTGAGAACACTGCCCGTTATGTAAGGACACCTGCTGGTATTGCCTTGAAATTACATTTACATTTATCTCAATGTAACAACTTTTTTCCTTGTTTTAACTTATTCTGAAATGAACTAGTTGGAAATAATTGATGGTGACTATTGCGGTAGCTCTTTAATAACTATTGACTATGAAATATCTATTGAACAAGAAGAGTTGAATTGTTATGTGCTACACATCTGGCATTACTGCCTAATTATTAGTTCAGGGTTCAAAAGGAACCCTGGATAGATTTGACAAATCAAAGAAATTGGTTTCCATGTTAGAGCAGTTGATTGGCCGGTAAATCCTTCCTCCCCGGCAGGTAAAAAGACAACATTGTTAGTGACTTTAGACCCTGCCTGATCATGTGACGATCGGTGTGGTGAGGAACGTCGTCAGTCCTCAGTGGTTTCATTTTACAGTCCATGAGATAGTGTCAGGTTAGCTCAATGTTACCAGCCAGCCTTTCTCAGACTCAATCTGAGAGAAAAGTGTTTTCAATCCACCCCCCAGTGACACACAATGTGCGCGATTGTTGCTTTTTTTTATCGGAACCTGGCTATGCTCTAGTTGCGTTTTGAATTGGCAGTTGTTACAGAAAAGTGACGCATTGTAGTTTGGTGTCTTTTTGGTGAATCATTGGCTATCTCGTTGTCATTTAACGGATGGTCGGTTTGTAAGTTAGTCATAGTTGGCGCTTTGCCAGAAAGGTATCGACGAGAGCAGCATGAACAGATTAAAGAAAGGTATAGGAACAGAAGGATCCTGAATATTGTGAAAGTAACCTTTGAAAACTTGTTCTGAACACATGGAGATACGTTGCTGAATGATGGCCCATTTCACTTGATCGCACAGGGTTTAGTCTGAGTTTGTGTGTTCAAGACCCCATTCATTCATCCTTGGTTTTTAACTTTGATTGTGGTACAACTTACAACACAGACATAATAATAATAATAATACAATTAATAATAATAATGATGATGATAATAATTATATGCTTTGCCTTTTTTGCTTAAAATGCAGTGTTTATTTGTATTGGAAGATGGACTCACGGTTAGCTCACGTTGATTGAATATTCAGGTTTCAGCGTCTGTTTTTGACGGTGGTTTTTCTCTTATATTCTGGCTTAAGTCCCATTGCAGATGCGACGTTCCTTTTAAGTCAGAAGAAAACTGCTAAGTAAATAGAATGATAATACTTATGCCTCACAATAGGGTCAACGGCAAAACCTTAGTTTCCGGTATTTATTATTGTAATTAACCTTTGTACATACTATATTTATTCTTTAAGGAATATGTCATGTGTGGACGTATGTGGGCGTGATAGTGGTACGTGGTGGGTTGTGTTATGGTTCAATGAAATACACATTCATTATGTTAATAAAAACATTTTCCAGCAGTATTTCCCATATTTTATTTTGTGAACTTCAGGAAATTATAATGTAATGATTTATTTTATGCACAGGGACTGAGAAAATGTTTATTGGTCTAATTATGATTTCTTTTTTGGTTGATATTAAGGTATTTACAAGATTATTTACGAGTATTTACACGTTTGTTTTAAACATTACTGTTAGTTGTATTCTCAAATTTGAATTTCTTCAATTGGTCAAAATATTAAATATATAGTTAAAATAGGCCTCGGCCATTTAATGAAAGATTGACCAGTTGACCTTGGTATTGTTAGTTGCAATTTAACATGCTGCTATCCTGATCACTTTGATAACACATCTGGCTACTTATCTTTATTTGCGATAGGCTATTATGTTATCTTTCCCGATTTATTTTATCCTACTCACTGTGGGGGTTGAGCGGGTTTTAAACCAAATGAGTATCAGTGATAAGTAGCCTACACGATACATTAGAGGACAATGGCTTCATAACAGCTCAATTCCTCAGCATCAGCATCAAAGTGAACATCGAACTTTGTTTAGAAGTTCTGCCTATTTTAAATTGCCGCTCTGCTGACCTGTGCTCGATTAGCCATCCTGACGACTGCTCCGTCAAAGAGAAGCAGCGAAAACAGTCGGGACTCAACCAAATAATGGAAGTTTTGTCAATCCATTCTACATATTTATAATCGGCGATGACTGTAGTTTAAGAGTTTTGACGGATGGCTCCCAGAGCGAAAAGCGACCGGCGTGCATGTTTTTACTTTTGAAGTAAGTTGTCGTATCATCAAAGGCGGCTAGGCAGGAAAGCTACCCCCAGCCACCTGCGCTATGGTCGCGATGATAGAATCACAATGTGAGTACTTCATGTATTTCCCCGCCGTGCCGATCTCGGACCTATCCGACGCAGCCAAATTCAGGAGCGTCCCCCAGCGGAGGCACCTCTATCTCGGCGAGACGGTGCAGTTCTTGCTGGTGCTGCGGTTCAGGGATGGAGGAGCGGCATCCACCAAGGCTGGCTGGAGAGAACTGGTGCGGTCTCTCTCGGCGGTGGCCAGTGTGTCACTTGGCGAGGCGCAGCAACCTAGACCCGAATCAAGTCAGTTTCAGCAAGACTTTCAGAGTAGTTGCAGCGAGGATGGGGAAGATGAAGAGTGCGAGATGGAAGAGGCGACCCCGTGTCGGGTGGAAGAGAGGACCAACGTTTTTAGACACTGCAAGCCTCTTCTCACTCACAACGTCGGACGGCAGAACCGGACAGAAGAGTTTCAGGTATTACCCACATTGTGTCAATATTGTTATTATTTTATAGGTCTAGATATTATAACTGAATTTGTACAAGGCGTTTGATGTAACTTCAGAATGTAATATTATAAAAAAAAAGTATGAGTTAATGTGTGCTATTGAGAACACAGCTACAAATGGCAGTCACACGTGTAACAGGAAGTAGCACTCATACTATGTTGATACACTTTATCTTTATCTGGTTACAATACACACACACACACACACACATGCACACACACACACACACACACACACACACACACACACACTCAGTCAGTCAGTCAGTCAGTCAGTCAGTCAGTCAGTCAGTCAGTCAGTCAGTCAGTCAGTCAGTCAGTCAGTGAAACCATACTCACTTCCTTCCTGCATGAGATTAAAAAATGACATGACATCCAAAATTGAAATGTTTCCGCAATTGACTAATAACATTGGTGGTGTGTTTCGTGTGACCTCATCAGCCTCAACATTGGATTTGCGTAGCTTTGTCTGCGTGCTGCTTGTTTGTCGGTTGCTGCTATCAAGCGGATACTGTGATCTTTGTTCCACAACAAGTTATTGCACCCGAGAGATTGTGAAAGGAAAGCAGAGGCATGCTTGCACCTACCTGTCTGTCAGATGTCTGCAGGCGGCGCCTGTGGCTGTTGGTTTGTTTGTGTGTGGGATTGGAAGACACAGCCAACTGACAATTCATCCAACTTCTATATCTTTATCTATATCTGGAGGTCGCATAAGTAGGCAGCTGGGACTTTCCCGAGGGAAATCAGGGGTGGCGAGGGTTAAAACTAGTTTCAGGTTTTTTGCTAGTGTTGTGTTTTTTTCAGTTGGAAGGGTCTATCTGTACTGCTCTGTTTTCCAGGGAAACTTCAATAACAACTGCTCGGCCCCACACACTACATGGATGGCTATGGCTCTATCTGCTTGTGTGAATTCGATACGGCAGGATTCTCACATCTATGCAAAATAACTTGCTTCTCCATAAATCAACCAATGGGAGGTCAGGCTAGTTCCTGTATCCAGGCAGAGGTCTATTTGCTCAGACAGCCACAGACCACAGGTATCCCCTGCTGTAGCACGCTGGCCAACAGGACGAGATGTTTGCACTCCGGCACATTAGACCCGTGTGCACAGGACTTCTTTCCTTGAGTGTTTTAATGTGTCCTTCTTCTCTCTTCACTTCGACCTAGTCACCGCTAGAGTCAGCGTTGGTGGTGGACGATGAGGTTGTGTTCCCGCTGACCGTGTCCCTTGACAAGCTGCCGGTCAATACAGTCAAAGCCAAGGTGTGTGTGTGTGTGTGTGTGTGTGTGTGTGTGTGTGTGTGTGTGTGTGTGTGTGTGTGTGTGTGTGTGTGTGTGTGTGTGTGTGTGTGTGTGTGTGTGTGTGTGTGTGTAAGCACGTGGCAGGGGTGTGTGTGCTTGAGTTTTGCATCCATGGCAGGTGTGTATAGTTTAGTACCAACCTTGTGCATATAAAAGTACATAGCATTGGTGCTATGTACAAACACACCCTCTGTAGATACAGGCACTTGTTTTCTTATTGGGGTGTGTGTTTGTGTGTGTGTGTGTGTGTGTGTGTGTGTGTGTGTGTGTGTGTGTGTGTGTGGTGACGATCAGATCGTGGTGACGGTGTGGAAGGAGGAGCAGGAGAAGGTGGAGGTCAGGGAGCATGGGTACCTGAGGGTTCTGCAGCTCATGAGCCCCCTGCAGACCTTCGGACAGGACCTCGGCTCCTTCAAGGCCCAGGGTGGGGTCCCATATACACAAACTCACTCGCTCGCTCTCCCTCTCTCTCTCTGTCTGTCTCTCTCTCTGTCTGTCTCTCTCTCACTCTGTCTCTCTCTCACTCTCTTTCTCTCTCTGTCTCTGTCTGTCTGTCTGTCTGTCTGTCTGTCTGTCTGTCTGTCTGTCTGTCTGTCTCTCTCTCTCTCTCTCTCTCTCTCTCTCTGTCTCTCTCTCTCTCTGTCTGTCACACTCATTCTGTCTCTCTCTCTCTCACTGTCTCTCTCTGTCTCTGTCTGTCTGTCTGTCTGTCTGTCTGTCTGTCTCTCTCTCTCTCTCTCTCTCTCTCTCTCTGACACTCTGTCTCTCTCTCTCTCTCTCACACATTCACTCGCTCGCTCACTCAGTCACTCACTCATGCTTTCTCAATTGTAGATTAAACAATGTTGAGGAGAAATGGATAAATCATGCATATTACAACCACGTAGGTGGTGTACTGTTCATCCTGTCTCTGTTGATAATGTCTGAAGGAAATATTGGCCCCTTTAGTCTCGGATTCAATATCTTTGTGGTTAATTTGCGACATGATTAAGTCTTTGATGAATTTTCTATTTAACAAGGTGTGTGTGTGTGTGTGTGTGTGCGCGCTTGTGCGTGTGTGTGCAGTCAGCACCACCCTGAGTGTTCTTCCTCCGCCCGCAGTCCAATGCCAGCAGATGACGGTGTCGGGTAAACACCTGACAGTGCTCAAAGGTAAGAGGAAGACACATATAACACAACAAACCCTCCCCCTGTAGGAAGTTCAGTCTATGGTGTCTCTCTCTCGCTCTCTCTCTCTGTCTCTGTCTCTCTTTTCACCAATGAAGGTACACACAGGATCCAATAATGACCAACAAAGACATGTTTTTTTAGAAACCTTTCCAATTCATTACGAAGAATAAAAAACGAATTGCATTTACATAAATAAAGTTGATGTATTTTGTTGGCACGCTTTTTGGCAGCAACAACGAGTGTGTTCGATCCATCACCATCATGAGACAAGGGTACTTGCCACTCTATATCCAGTTAAAATCAATCAATCAATTGTCTAAACATAAATAAACACTGTTGTCATTCGCAACCATGCTGGACTTGGTTGGTTGTTAGAGTAGTTTAGATAGAATTGTTTGGCTAGTGACATTAATTTCCTATTTAATTAAGCTAAGTGCAAGCACTGCCCCCCCCCCCCCCCCACACACACACACACACACAGTTCTAGTTGGGCGGTAATGTAATTATTGAGTTTGATTTAATTGCAGTCATGCGGACGGCATTTAATACATTTTACAAATGAAAAACGTCTATCTCTTCCCACACACACACACACACACACACACACACACACACACACACCATCATTATCATCGGTTGTCAAATTAATTGAGCGGCTTTTGGTATCCATGACAACAGCCATGCGCACAATCATGTAGTGAAATGTGATCAAAGGGGGACACAGCACTGCACTGTTGTCACATGCGACCAACAACCTTGTTTGAATGTGTCTTTTTTGGATTCTGTGGTTGTATCGACACAACCTTTTTCTTTATTAAGTCCAGTCCCCGCCCCAGAGGACAAAGCGTGGGTTATACCACAGCGCCGCGTTGCTTGGAATGGAGAAGTATGTTTGCTGCTGTGCATTCTGCTGGTCATCATTGTCTTTATGTCTCTGGTTTCAATGGTGCTTCCCAATGTGGTGCAAGAGAGGCACATAATGAAAGTCACACAGAGAGTTTCAGTTCTCAGCACGCGTCCATGTTACCCAGGCCCAGTGGAAATCATTATGACAGAAAAAGTAGAATTATGTTGTTGACGGGCAACGTTTTTGGTACTCCAATAGCTTTATATTTTCAACTGACTGTATCCATATTTAATAAGTGCTTTATTTGTGTGTGTGGTTTGTGTGAGGCTGAGCTGCCTGCACACAGTGGTGTGTGTTTCACCCCCCGCCTTCTTGGCGTGTCAGCTGGGCAGAGTGGGCGAGTGTTTTGCTGCTGGGCACAGATAACATCCCATAATCGTCAGTCTGCTCTGAGCCTGCTCATCGCCAAACGGCTGGCCCGAAAAGGTGCTTCAGGATGTGTTGTTACACATTATAATGTCGATTATGACGTTATAAGGGTCTGTTACAACCGTCTGTTGCCGTGGACACGATTCCCCAACCGTAGAATAGTACGGACAGATTTTGAAGCGGAAGCAGTAAAAACATTATTTTGGTGGTTGTTTCATTTGGTGTCAAATGATATAATTCTTCAGTAAGTAGCCGTGTTTTAGGTGGGATAATGTACAGCGAGCCGATAATGTGAATTAAACCCCTACAGGTTATCGAAGGACTTGGTCACGTTATCCTTTACTAAATGCATTATATAATTTTTGTTAATATCTATTATTTTTGTTCTTTAGGGACAGGACAGTCAAGACCTACAGGGAAGTGGTGTTGAAACAGAGAGGCAATGACATGTTGGCTTAGTGGGACACAGGGCGGAATCGAACCTGGGTTGATACAGGACGTGCTGCCCTAGGTGTTGAGCAAACCAGTGGGTTGATGGGGAGAATGGGATTGGACCGCCCCACAGGGGACCCGTAATCATGTTCCATCCAGGGTCTCAGTTAGCCTGGCTAACGCCGGACCTCATCTCAATCTACATTGAGATGAGGTCTGGGAACCACACATCAATTTTCTCATGTTTGGGGCGTTGTTTACGATTGCCCTGAGCCGTTTATTGGGCGCTACAAATGCCTATCATATGAGTCTGTACGTAGCTCATAGCCAATCAAAGTCTGTTGGTAGCAGGGCAAAGATATCCTTCTTGGTAATGAAAGAGTTTAACGGCGAAAGTTGCTCTTTTTTCAAAATAAACTTGAGTTCTAAACTACTTAGAACACTATCTAAGGATGCATTGAAAGGTAACGCGCCTGCTGCCATTTTGGATCCGTAAACTACAAGCTTGGGTGTGTCGCATAGACGTCATCGTCTTGCCGTCCCTCCCCGTTCTGTGATTGGTTCCCTATCTCTGCCTAGCAGCGCGAAATGAAATCGCACGCAAGGCAGCATGGGTATACCCAGGCTAGGTCTCAGTGGTATTGTGTATGTGTATTATTTCTACTGATGAACAACATGCACATCCAAAGCGCTGTTGATTTATCGTTGTTTATTTGATATGTAAAGCAGAACATGGACAGCCGCGGTGGAAATCTTGTCCCCTAGGAAACCACAGCAATCATTCGGATAGACAATAGCGCCCACGTATATAAATATATATCTATATAAACACTAACAGTGGGCGCCTGTCGCATTCTGCCGTCCCATCGTTTCCTGCCTTTGTCTCAAAGCATGCCTTTTGTTTTTTATTCACTCACTCACTTTTTATTCACTCACTTCCCCCCCCCCCCCCCCCGCAGTGCTGAACAGCAGCTCCCTGGAGGATCTGTGCATTCGGGACATGAAGATCCTGCCCAACTACAACTCTTCCTACCTGCCCATGATGCCGGACGGCTCTGTCCTGGTCATGGATAACGTCTGGTTAGTCTCATGATTCCCTTGTTTCGGATTGATGTTTAGACAGCATTTAGTTTGGCCCTTTTTGTAGTCTGCAAATCAGATTTATTTACATTGTTTGCCTGTTGGGTAAGCAAGGATGAATCCATGTTACCTCAAATCAGATGACCCCACCCTTAAAGCTGCTTCAGATGTCATTTCACGAGTCGAGGCAGGAAATTGAATTCAACTCGGTTTCCCCTGTGATTAATCTTCGGAAGTCATTTCTAATCTCCTTCCGTCTTGCGTTTTTTTTTCTTCCCTCAACCGAATGAGATTAAAAACGTACTAGATTGTTCTTGACATCTTAATACGTCGAGTCCACGTCTGTTAATACTAAGGGACTCCCCCCCCCCCCCCCCCCCCGACTCCCACGGTGTCTCCCCCCCACGGTGTCTCCCCGCCCACACGCAGCCACCGCTCGGCCGAGGTCACCACGGCCTCCTTCAGACGAGTGGCCAGCGAGTCTTCGCGCCTACCCAGCATGCTCTCTGCCTTGGAGGAGCAGAATTTCCTGTTCCGGTTGCAACTGCGAGATCGGCCTGAAGAAGACTCGGATGAGGTGAGAGAGAGAGAGAGAGAGAGAGAGAGAGAGAGAGAGAGAGAGAGAGAGAGAGAGAGAGAGAGAGAGAGAGAGAGAGAGAGAGAGAGAGAGAGAGAGAGAGAGAGAGAGAGAGAGAGAGAGAGAGAGAGAGAGAGAGAGAGAGAGAGAGAGAGAGAGAGAGAGAGAGAATTGTGCTGACATGGCTTATGAAAGAAAAGCATATTTACTTTTTTGTTTTTATAAAAACCCGTCCGTTTGTTCAGATGTTTGAAGCATTCTAGTGACACATGGCAACACTCGTCATCCAAGGAGCGGAATGTTTTGAATCTCTCATTCCCGACATCACCATAGAAGTGTCAAGAAGAAAAGCAACAATCGAGATCTCCGGACCTATTGTTTGTCACCGCTTACGCTCAGAGACTTGTGCTCTGTCGTCGTCTGGAAACACATTCAACACAACCGCACAGAGCCGGCCCTTTGAATAGCCAAACAAACCGTATGCAAAGCTCCTTCCCTGCACTGCATGCTCCCTTTGAACAAAGATGCTGTGAGGAAGGCAACATGGGATTTGTTGGCCAAAGCGTCAAGACTTTTAACTTTGACTTGAAAAACAGATCTTTGCATAAGGATGGAAGTCTGGATAAACTAGATCTATGGCTGGTGAGGAAGTCAACAAGGACACGAACTCTGAGAGATAAATGATTGTCGCTGTGGGTAATTTGGCAGCAGATCGAACATGATTAACAATCTGATTGAAAGATAAAAAACAAAAAGCATAATTGACAATCTGCCTGGAACAAACGCCGGTTAATGCCAGCCTTGTACTGTGATTATAGGAGCACCATTTTCAGATGCTTAATATACCTTGATAACGTAATAACATCATTAGAAGAAAATTATGGATTTATTTTGTCCATCACTTCAAAAGCCCCCTATATTCCCACCGGGTGTGATGTCACTAGAGGGTAAAATAGGGGACCTTTTTTAAAAAACAAAACAAAAGATAAAGCTGAATTTGATCATCTTCCCTTACTGGGTTCCTACTGCTGAACGTGTAGGACTGAATGTGCCTTTACGCTCATCACTGCTTGGCCTAACGATTTCCGTGTCACTGGATGGTGTGTTCTGCCTCAGGGTCTGGAGCTGCCGCTCATCGCTGTTGTTCAGTGGTCCGTGTCCCGGCTGCCCTTCAGCAGGTAACACACGGAGAAAGGCCTTCTCTGCCATGACGCCCTAAATGGTTTCATCTCAGCCTTGGCCTCACTTTTGTAATCTTGCCTCCGTCATGCCTTTTACAACCTGGTTTCTTTGTTTATTTAATCATTACGGTCCTATTTTTCCCCCAGATACATCAGCACCCACTACACCCTGCCCAGCGTGCGCCTGAACCGCCCCCAGCTGGTGATGACCGCTTCCTGCCCCGGCGGTGTGCGACCTCGGGACTGCTTCCAGGTCAAGTACACGCTGCTGAACAACCTCAGAGACTTCCTGTCCATCCGTGTGGTGTGGACGCCGCCTGGTAAGAGTCACGAAGAGGCTTTCCTTCTTTTTTTATTTATTTTATTGGGTGGCATGTGTCTAAGGGGTTAAGCGGGTTGGCTGGTGACCAGAAGGTTGCTGGTTCGATCCCCGGCTCCTCCTAGAGCGTCGAGGTGTCCCTGGGCAAGGCACCTAACCTAACTGCTCCCGACAAGCTGGGTGTCGCCTTGCATGGTTAACACCGCCCGCCACAACCATTCATGTGTTCATGAATGGGTGAATGTGAGGCAATATTGTAAAGTGCTTTGAGTGGCCACTGGTTAGAAAAGCGCTGTATAAATGCGGTCCATTTATTGTCCATCTGCGAGCATACAGAAACATGTCCTCAGCTTGATTCAGACTGGGGGCTCACAGGGTTTAAAACAACGCGGGCGGGATCTTCAAGTGCCTAGCTTGCGTTTGATTCAATGTTAATAACTCGGGGTGTGCTGACATCCCAGGTTGTCAGTGTTGGCTAATGTTGGAGTGTGTTGAAGCTACGGTTGAATTGTACGGTACTTCTGCTGGGAATGGCCGTTGTGGGTGAGCTGTAGGTCTCTATGCTGGTATTTATGGTTTAATACGATGCTAGTGTTTATGGTTATGATTCCCTGCTTCTGAGTTTGCCATAAGGAGTCCAGAGTTGTAACATTAGTGACATCTGGTGACCTCGTGAAGGGGATGCTGTCGCACAAACGGGAATCTGCGCAAACTACATCGTAAATTAACCGGAAAGTGAGCGGAGAATATAGTAAAAAAATAGACAGTTGCATTTAAGCGTAGTGTCCGTGGGCACAATTCAACCGTTAGTTGAGTGGTTTGGAAAAACCATCATCCTTATTTAGAAACATCACAGCGTTCCACTTTGCGTCACAGAAGGAGAGCGACGAGGCCTTGTCTTCATTCGGTGCAATTTGCATACAGAGTATCCTTCTATTTGGCCGTCTGGAGAAGATGCAGCTCGCCACATAATACTGTCTGTAATTACGGCCGTCTTCCCTGGCTATATTTGACTCTCAATCGTCTCTAATTAAGATCAATTTGCATGCGGCTGCAGCGACACAGTGAGTTATTAAAAACACACCGTTTCTCAGACGCTACTTTGTTCTACCCCTGGTTTAGTGTGTCCTTCAGCTCTGTGATGGTTTGACTATTATGACTAGAATTCATGTTTTCTTCAGAGACAGTTTCTGTCTCTGAAAGTCTTGCGGGAAGTCTCTTAGGAATGTCCTTGTGTAAAAATAATATTGGGTTTCTTGAAATCTTGAATCTATTTTGAATTTGGCTCAAGGTTTTAGCTTGCTCATGAGTGATTATGGAGATGCGTGCCATTATTTTTTGCAGAGCTGCAATTTCCTTAAAAAAAGCTAAACCAAACAGTAACAGTTAAAGAATAATCCTCTGCAAAACTGTGAACTGAAAGAAAAGAAAGTGGGTAAATTCAAAAAGCTGCTGTCATCTCCTCAAGGCCAAGCTGTGGGATATACGTATGCTTCATACTCGGTAATGTGAAATTGTATAATTATTATAATAATAATAATAATTGTAGAATTTCCATTGAATCAGCAAAAATACACAATACCAGAACGGGGTCCAGCTGCCAAAATCATGACCTGCCTCACAAGGATTGCTGGCGATGTCTTTAGTATCTGACCGGGCAGTGTTCCTGCCAGTTGCTGGAAAATTCCTCCACATATCTTGGAAATATAGGGAAGTATACTACATACATATACTAAACACATATCAACCCTGTGTGGTTTAATTTTGACACTTGGTTGCTTTTCAACAGGGGAAATATGAGGTAAAGCTTTAAAAAAAAAAGTGTGTATTACATTTTTTTTTATTAGTTTTCTTTATTATTATTTTGTGCCTTCACCAATGTGTACGTGCGTGGTACGACGTATGACTCATCCCTCCAAAAGAAAGTAAACTTTGCGGCCAGCCGGTTGGATTATGATTCAGCAAAAGGCTAAAAAGGTTAAATCTCCCAGCAGGATGTGGATCAAAACATACTTTTCTTCAGCTTTCCCTCTGTTTACTTTGATACTTTGATAGCAAATGTCTTCATTGCAGTTCGGGGCTGTAGCATCGCACTTTATGCATGAAGTAAATCCATACGCAAGCACAGCATATCCACAGCATGTTCTTCATCAAGCTTCTGTAGATGAAATGTCCTGCTGGAAGCATCTCCCTTCCCCTATTACCCCCGCTGTTTCTGTTGATCATCCTCAAACTCACCTGTAAAGACTTACGAATGACACACACACACACACACACACACACACACACACACACACACACACACACACACACACACACACACACACACACACACACACACACACACACACACACACACACACACACACACACACATAGCGGTGGTGGTAACTATTAGGACTTTGTGAAAGGAGAGAGGAGTATGTTGACCGCAATGTTTATTTTCCATGTTTCTTCATATCATCTTCATACATCTAATCTATCTCCGGTCCCTCTCTCGCCCCCCTCTCCAGGCAGCGGCGGGGGTGGCTGTACGGGGGACGTCCCGGGTGGGCTGGGGGTGGTGGTCTGCCAGACCCCACACACCGACCTGGGCCCCTGCCGCAAGGGCAGCACCGTGTCCTTCAGCGTGGGCTTCCAGATACTCCAGGAGGGCCTGTTTGAGGTACCGCCGTTTTCCCCCGGTTCAGAGGGGGAAATGCGGGCTCCCTCTCACACTCTCTCTCTCTGAGGGAGTGGTGTCACGTGTGCAGCTTGTCGTAGCCGTGGTTACTCTTCCGCCTGAGCGTTCGTATAAGGGTGACCCAAAGTCCAGGGTGGGGGGAGAGGAGCACGATGCCAATCCCCGTAGCAGAGGTATGCAGACGACGTATACGCCCCCAAAATGTACTTATTGTTGTTGTAAGGTTGGCTTAGCTCAGGATGTAGAGCGGGTTGACTCGTTACCGGAAGGTTTGCTAGTTCGATCCCCCCGGCACGAGGTGTCCCTGAGCGAGACCCCTAACCCGACCTGCCCCCGAGTAGTTTGCCGTCGCCCTTGCATGGTTGACTCTGCCGTGAACGTGTGTCTGAACCGTTGTTCAGACACACAGCTTTTATCCAAGTCTTTGGATACCCTAAATGTGGATTGTATTGTTTTTGCAAGACTTGATGTTACGGTAAAGCTTGGGTCTGGATTACAATTCAGACCCTAAAGAGGGGAAGGGCTGGGGTGGACCCCCAAATTATCTGAGGGTGGGGCGAGGAATTCCTGGAAGGAGGGATCCCTCATCCTGCATTCCTTCTCCAGGGTTCTTCCTTAGGGATAATAAAGGGTGTTATTCCTTGTTCTTCCGGGGCCAGGCTCAGGGCTGAGGGGTCCTAAAGTGGGCCTCCGTGAAGCCCCCCCCCCTTGAGTCTGAAACCCAAACCCCTAAAATGGATCCCGTGTCCTCCTCCGTCCGCCCAGCTGAGCCAGAACATGAAGCTGAAGCTCCAGTTCTCGGCGCTGGACGGCGTGTGCAGCCCCAGCAAGGAGGGCCGTCGGCCGGGGGGCCCCGCGGCTCTGGGGGCCCCGGCGTCACGGAGCGGCTCCCCCTCCGGCCCCCGTCACGTGCGAGAGCTGCTGGAGCGCAGCAGCCTGGGCCGGTCCCAGAGCTTCTCCCACGAGCAGCCCGCCAGGACCCCGTTCACCAGGTACGCTCTGGCGCACACACACACACACACACACACACACACACACACACACACACACACACACACATATGCACACGCACGTATGCACACGCACGTATGCACACATATGCACACACACACAAATATGCACACACACACACACACATAAGCACACCCGCCCACTAACACGAAAGCAAACACATGTTTGCACATGCACACACACATGAGTATACAGACACACACGTATGCACGCACACATACATGCAGTGGCGGTAACTATAAGGACTTTTTAAAATAAAACACACACACCCACACCCACACCAACGTGTCTCCTCCGCCCCCTACAGGGCTGCCAGTGTGATGGAGCGTGGCGCCGCCACCCCCCCGTTGGGCTCCCCCTCGGGACGGCCCTCCCCCCTCTGCCTGCCCCCCGCGCTGCCCTGCCTGGACAAGATCGCCAAGCGGGAGTGCAAGGTGCTGGTGGTGCTGGAACCACAGGCCCTCTAGCTCTCTCTCTCTCTCTCTCCCTGTCCCTCTAGCTCTCTCTCTCCCTGTTAGCTCTCTCTCTTTCTGTCTGATTCTGTCTCTCTCTTTCTTGTCTCTCTCTCGTTCTGTCTCTCTAGCGCTCTCTCTTTCTATCTCTCTTTCTGTCTCTTTCTGTCTCTGCCTTTCTTGTCTCTCTGGCTCTCTCTTTCTGTCTCTCTCTTTCTTGTCTCTCTCTCTTTCTGTCTCTTCATTTCTGACACACTTTTTGTCTCTCTAGCTCACTTTCTTTCTGTCTCTCTCTTTTTGTCTCTAGCTCACTTTCTTTCTGTCTCTCTCTTTCTGTCTCTCTAGGTCTCTTTCTGTCTCTCAAGCTCTCTCTCTTTCTGTCTCCCTCTCTTTCTTGTCTCTCTCTTTCGTGTCTCTCTCTTTTTGTCTCTATCTAACTTTCTTTCTCTCGATCTTTCTGTCTCTCTGTCGCATCTCTCTGTTGCTCTCTCTCTCAGGCATTAGATGTTGGTCAAACCACTGGAGATTACATGGTCACACACAGTTAATGGAAGACTATTTAAGTCTATGGTCACAGACACTGGGGAAATATGTGTAAAGTCACAGACACTGGGGGAATATTCCATAGTCACAGACACTGGATTAATCTCAAGACTATGGTCACAGACACTGGAGAAATATGTGTAAAGTCACAGACACTGGAAGAATATTTCATAGTCAGAGACAATGGAGAAAACCCTAGACTATTTAAGACAATGGTCACAGACATTGGAGAAATATGTGTCTATATTAACAAACACTGGAGAAATAAGTGTCTATATTAACAGCCACTGGAGAAATATGTGTCTATTTTCACAGACGCTGGGGAAATAAGTCTTTATTCACAGACAATGGTGGAATATTTCATAGTCACAGACACTGGATTAAACTCAAGACTATTCAAGACTTTAGTCTCCGACACTGGAGAAACATGAAACGGACCTATGAAAATAATAAGACATGCAAAGATTCAAGATTCAACACGCTGTAAGCCACTTCGCCTTCTGTTGCAACTCTCAACCCCCCCCCCCCGAGCGAGAGCTAAAAAAGCACGAGGGAGATGAGCCAAAAGGAGCGACAGGCCTTAGGCCTTCTGCTATATAAAAACACAAGAAAGGCCTAATGTGATGAGGTGATGGTGGTGGGGGCGCTGGGGGTGTTGGTGATGAAGGAAGGGGACTTACCCCGAAGGATGTCTTTGCTAGCTGAGTCACAACATTTTATAAGCCTTTAAAGAAACAAATGGACACAGCCACACACGCACACACACAGGCTCACTCACGCACACAGACAGGCTCACTCACGCACACAGACGTCAGTCATGAAGTCAATGACCTTTTGTTTGTTTTATTATAAGAGATGGCTCCTGCTGTAAAACGATGAGTTGTACAAAACATTCCTACATGGGCTTGGACGGAGAGGTGGAAAAAGGCTGATCTCACTGGTTCAAGTTACAAGCTCAGTTGAGTGTTTGTGTGTGTGTGTGTGTGTGTGTGTGTGTGTGTGTGTGTGTGTGTGTGTGGTTTCTTGTTGCTGTGTTCAATGCAATTGCTTCTGTTTCAGTGCTTTCGAGGCCCAAATTGAACTCATGACTGCATTTTCAATGATGTATTTTTACTGTACGTTAATGTATTATTTTGCCTTAATACATGATAGTTGTGTAAAATGGCCACTGAGGTTCGAATGTGGCGTTTAATTAAATGTGAATATTTGAATTGTAATGGTATGATGTTATACTTGACAAAATAGTGAAAAGGATTATGGATCTTTACGCTGTTCCCCAATAAGACCTTATATGGTACGTGACCATATATGACAAGGATGTTGCTTGGACCAATGGAAAGGCACAAAGCTACTGTGACGGTGACGGCTGGTCCTAATGTTTACAATCGCACCTTTTGTTCCATGGTTGCTGAAGGTTTAGATTGCTTTTCTTCATTACATTTCAGAGCTATTTTCGGTTCTAATAACTGCGTTTTATTTTTATACTAATAGTCCTGAGTTGGGGCTTGCTCACATTGTCATACTAGTTGAATAAACAAGCGGTTGCTGTGAATGTTGTACTGTGTTCCTTTCTGACCCTGCATTCTACAGCCCGGGACGGTTTAATGTACAGTCTTCCGTAGGCCTGAGCCCCTCATATTGGTCAGGGATAAAACGCACTTAAATGGATTTTGAATTCGTTTCTATAATTTTTCACGTCAGGGTTAGCGTGAGAACCGGCTTCTAGACGCCCCTGAGACTCTAGGGGGCGCCAAAGTGCTGACAAATGTGACTCCAAAGCACTGACTAATGTTTCAATTTCACAGTGAATCCTCTTAAAAAGAAAAGTGGAAGAAACGAACATGGGCGTCGGCTGCAACTTAATAATCCCCCCTAAATGGGACCAAGAATGTGATCCTAACTGAAAACTGGGAAATTATGTCAAGTGAAAAGTAATATCAAATGAAACCTGCAACCACATGTGCAGTTAACAGGGCAGGTCGTTATCTGCTCTGAAGACATTGTTTAAATTCCTGCTAAATGGGTTCTCAATGGAAATTTATATGTATATATATTTTACATTAATTACATCTTCTGTGGTCCGTTGGATATTACTGCCGGTTGGCAGTGCTTCAGATGTAGGGTCAAGTCCCAACAGGGTCTTCTCGGTGGCGGGGAGTGAATTTGCCGACATCCGCGCAAAGCGTTTTACCAATCACAACAGAATGGGCGTGCTGACCTAACAGGAGACGGGGCTGATCGGGAGGTTGTCCTTAAAGCGAACATGATTCAAACAGAGCGTTTTAGAACGATGCTGAAAGCCGCGGTTTTGCTGATGTGAACGGTGAGTAATAATATTAAGGGGTATTTTTAACATCAAGGCATGTCAACCTATCCTATTAGTAGCCACAAATTAAATTATTATCCCCAAAAAAGCATTATATGGCCCATTTAAGAGGATGTACATTGACAGGGCGCCCCAAATTTAAAGTTAATGCTGCAGTCATTTTGCTCAATAGTGGAACTATCTCAAAAACGTACACCCAAAATGATTGGCTACCAGGGTCCAGGTTGCAAAATCTGGAAGTTTTCCTTTAACCCCGCCCTAACAGTTTACGTTGGCTGATTGGACTCTGGGGGTGGCTGAGGCTCACACCTTTTTCACATTGAGTAATCAGTGGGCACAGGTTAAACCAGCCAGCTCCACACAAACTCGGGGAGATCTCCTACACGGCAACATGGAGCGCCAGGTCATGTATCATCCGCTACAAAACGTTACGTTTAACCGGTTTTAACAGCACCATCCTGCTCTTAGTGTTCAGAGGAGCCCAGCAAAAGCCGCCAAGGTTGTTTGTGGCAGCCACCTAGGTGGTGTAATAATAATAATAAATTCAATTGATGTAGCTCCTTTCATCTCAAGGACGCTTTACAATATGGGCAGGAACATAGAAAACAAAATTACTTAATAAAATATAACACAAGGAGACAAGCAAACAAACAAGAGGTGTGTGTGTGTGTGGGGGGGGGGGGGAGGGGGAACAGGAAGTGGGCAAGGAATGGGGCTTTTTGGATTTTGGTGAGGAGAAGGGTTTTGTAGTTGATGCGGGATTTGATGGGGAGCCACGAGGAGGATGAGGGTGGGGATGATGTGCTGCCAGGGCCTGGTGCGAGTGGTACTCTGGTGTGTGTAGTAACAGACATTGCTACTGTGTGTGTGTGTGTGTGTGTGTGTGTGGTAAATGCAATGGGGTAAAGGGCATCAGTGTCTTGTGAGCAGAGGAATGACTCATTCATGAATCAAACCACTTACACGTGTGTTGATCAAAGGTTCATTTGGTGTTTTCTGTTGTCATGGGAGAAAATGTATGCAAACACTCATAACATTGTGTCCTGTATTTTCATTACTGTCTGCTATTTTAGTTTTGAGGCTGAGATGTTGTTTTTTGTATAGTTTGTTCATAACTGTATACACATGAATAAGTTATTCTCTGGTCAATTTATTGATCTGTCTTGCGCAACCACCCTCAAACACAAAGTATTTTCCTCATACCTTATGCCGTATAAAAGTGTCATGGCATATAAAAGTGTACAGCCAGCAGTCAAATATTGACAGTTTTGAATCAGATTTTTGGGTGGATGGAAAATTGGATGGTTGACATAGCTATCATGTATTATAATTACTTAACTACTCAATGAAAACATTGAGACAAAGAAATCAAAGATACACACACTTTACTAGCATACGGAGACTCAGCATAAGTAAAGCACGTTAGCCAAACCAACCTAACCGAAATCCAGAAATTCATTTTAAAAATGGATTAATAAATAATAAAATAAGATTGTCTGAGTTGACTATCCCAGACAGTCTGACTTGATAAATCACAACGTTAATGAGATGAACAGAAAATTATTCTCCGTAAATATAATCAATAGATATCCATTATGTATACATACGTGTGTACATAATGAAATATACATGCCTATTTTAAATGCATGTGTAGCCGTCTTCATTTTTCATTCAATTCATTTCTTTCTTTAAATTACCTCAAACACAAAATATTGTCATCACCAATCGTTAGTAGTCAGTCAAATTGTTCACTCGCTACACAAACTGCACTCGTAGATTATCGGCTCCCATATCAATACCTCCGTTGTCTCAACCACCCAGTCGTGCTCGGGATGCACCTGACCAGACGAATCATGATGGGTCACGGTTTGTTGTGAAACGCCAGTCCGGAGCAGTGTTGGGAACGTTACTTTAAAAAAGTATTTCGTTATAGTTACTCACTACTTGTTCCAAAAAGTAACTGCGTTAGTAACTGAATTACTCTATAATAAAAGTAACTCGTTACCAGGGAAAGTAACTATTTGCGTCACTGTAAAAAGCAAAGTCGTATATGTCAAAGAATTTGGATTATTCTGAGAAGTTTTCACTTGGCCTTAATCTGTTAAATGGTTGAACTGCCCATTCAAGGCCCTGATATACTTCCAACTGAATTTTAATTTGCTTGGTTGCAAAGGCTATGTAACATCTGCTGAATACTACAGAAAATGCTCATCTGATTGCTCTGGACTCGCCATTTCTGCTGCTTCATTGAATCTGTTTGGTGTGTGCGTTTGCGTGTGTTTGTGTGGCGCGCGTGTCCTGGCTTGCGTGTGGAAACACTGGCTTCGATTGGCTACCATGAAACATGACTGCCTTAGCCAATCATAATCGCTTATCTATTTGTTAACCCACCCGGTCTCCTCAGTAGCAGTTTGTGTTTGGAGCTTGGTTGTGTTTGGGGTGCATTCGGATTACGCAGTTTATTTGATCAATTCATAGTAACGCACCGCATTTAACGTACAGTAACGGTAACGGCGTTGTAATGACGGTAACAGTAATTAGTTAGATTACGCCGTTACTGAAAAAATAACGGCGTTACCTAACGACGTTCTTTTGAACAGCGTTATTACAAACACTGGTCAGGAGGGAGTTGGATACAGGGTGTTTATTCTGTATTTCCACAGAAGAAAAATCTCTTTTGAAGTAATACGGTGTGCTCCAACTCTGTACGATACACGGGCGCTCTGAGGCGAAGTACATAAAAGTGCAGCATTGTGCAAACGAATAATGCATAAAATGCTTTAAACAAGAGAAGCTTGCGATGAAAGGCAATGTTGTGGCATCTTGCCCTAAGAAGGGGCACCTTCTACTGATTTCGCCAAGGGCACCATAAAGGCTAGGGGCGGCCCAGGCCCTAGACTTGTGTGCTTTTCCAACACGTAAAAAAACCTTCCTGGTAAGGCAGGGTAGGACTATAGTTATAGTGACTCTAGTTCTTCGTTCCAAGAAATGTCTCCATTATTCAACAACCCATATTGCTATCTTTATGGAAAAGGCGCCCAAACTTCCAATGACTCTCCCTTTAGAAAGATAGGAGCCCAAAGGGATATCTATGGTTAACAGAAGATAAGGCGAGTCATTATGAGGGCTGTTTCAGCCAGGGTTCCCCACCCATGTGCTGAACCACATACGGGTCAGGGTAAATGCAAACGTGTGCATATACATCCACCACACAGGCCAACACACCCCGAACAGGCCTCACCCTAGTCCGGTTACTCATTGACCTGAGTTTTGATCATGTAAAACGTCATAAAAGTAAATTACAAATATTGCGTGTAATTAGCCTATTCCCAACCCACGCCTCTGGCAGATCTTTAGCTGATTCCCCCCCCCCTTCCCCCTTTCATCCACGGCGTGCTACCCAACCCTTTTTTTTGTCACCATGGTCATCCCCGGCCTCAGACGAGGGTATAAAGGCCCATAGCTAGGGTGCTGGCTCTGTCTACTTCCATCGCTAACCTTCAGCGTTAGCCATGGGTCGTTTAGAATGGCTTTGTGTTCTGTTTTGGATAAGCGCATGCATAGCAGAAACACTCACAGAGGAAGGGTAAGAGAGGATTCACATATAAATATATACATATAATGAATGTTAAACTACTGCAAAAAATAAATAAATCAAAGGTTGTTTACATATTGGTGAATTGGTGTTCAAAATGATCAAAATGTTAATTTCATAGGCCATAAGGTGGCTTGGTCCGCAATATAGTTTTATTTGTACTAAACTTTGAGGACCTAACTGGAATTAATTGATTCCCTCAATATTAGATTAAGTGACATTGGAATCAATCAACCACATATCAAAACGTTTTGAATGATTTTTATTTGTTCATTGGCATAAACTACTATTTAGAAATGCTTATAAGAAATGCTCATATTATGGCTTGATTGATTAATTATGATTCATAATCATACTTTACCCCTTCATCATCTCATCAGTTCGCCTCTAATTTGTTTTAAATCTTTATCTCTTAAACTTATTTTCTTGCTTTTCCCCTTAACAGCGTCAGAACAACAACCGTAGATGCCAGTAAGTCACAATGTTTAAGATAATTTAGCAGAGATTGTATTTACTGTATATCCCAATGCACATATCCTCTTTTGATGGGTCTTATCTCATGGCATTAATCCACTAATCAATTAAGAACCAATCCTGCCCTCCCACTGCTATAGTCATGGATAGTTTGTGTAATATCAGGTGTGCCAAAGCCTGGCCGAGCCCAGTTGTTTACGGCTACGCAATATATGATAATGAATTTGCTAATTTTGTAACATTTAGACCATTGACTCAACCAGTCAATCAACATCCTGTTTGAAGAGTGACAGAATTAGACTAAAAAAAGATCTTCACTATTCTGCAAAATACTGTTTTATCATTGAGGAAGCTACCAATATAAAAATAATTGAATGCAAAGTTGTACAATTCTAGTAAGCTTCTCGTTGAATTTATTTCTGATTGATTTATTCTGCGCATAGATTGATGCATATTTATTTATTCATTGTCACCTTGTGTTATCATATCTTGACATTATTCAAATATTATGCAATAAATGTTTAAAAAGGGAAGGTCGTTTCATGTACATACCTTTACTTGTGAATCACAGTCATGGGTGTGGCTCTGTATTACACAATGTAAAACATGTTGCCTGAAAGTGTTGTGTAAAACACGAGGCTTCACATTAACAGTTCAAAGTGTGCCTTGGGCCAATGTACAGCCCTGTTGTCGACACAAGAGAGCAGCTTTACCCAATCGTCACTTTCAAAAGCCTGATAATGATCAACAACATTATGAGTGTTTGAAGAAAGCATAAAAAGTGGCCTTTTATTGTGTGGCCTGCTATCTTAAAGGTGTTCTTGAAATTTCCATGCATCCTCTCAACTATGCTCTCTCTCTCTCTCTCTCTCTCTCTCTCTCTCTCTCTCTCTCTCTCTCTCTCTCTCTCTCTCTCTCTCTCTCTCTCGCCCCTCTACCTAGCCGTCCTCGCCTCCTGCGACTTCAACGATCCCGGCGCGCCGTTCTGCAGCTTTATACAGGACAGGATGGACAACAGCGACTGGACCCGACACAAGGGCCCCACCCCCACCCAGGGGACAGGGCCCAGCGGGGACTACCCCGACGGAAGTCAGTACTCACCCTGGATGGCTTGAATAGCCATCGGTTGTCGTTTTCATTACATTGTGGCAGAATTGTTCCCCCCGCAATCCTTATAGAGGATAATGAAGGAGTAAATATCGTTGGTGACACTTTATAACAGTGGAATAATGAACCTTTATTGACGTTATTTAAATCAGTATTAAGCATTAACTTACAATAAACTAACAGTTATAACTTATGGTCTAGTAATCCTTTACTAATAATCTCCATGTTATTGTGTAGGGTATTCATTTATTCATTATTTAATAGGGTTAGGGTTTAGCCATAACCATAACCCTAACCCTATTAACCCTATATTAGGGTTCATTCATCATGTTTAAATAAATTAACTAATGTTAATTAATGGTTATGTATTACCAAATAATTTCTAGAGTAGAGTATAAATAAATAATTTTAAAAAATCGAATTAATTTGATTTGAATCCCAAAAAGCTTTAATAATCCCATAAACATGTACAGCCATACTAGAAATCATACCTTATGACACCACTGGGGTTTAGATAAAAATATATCCTGGCTATCCCATTCTGGATGCAGCCCAGGGCTCATGTTTTTCGGCTGATAATGAACCATTGAACACCGATCTCCCTCAGATATGATATAAGATCAATTGTATTGTAAGTGACTGACTAAACAAATCCACCCCTTTTAGATGGGGTGTTCTTACAAAGGTTAAGAACACAGTACTGTAAAGCAGGCCTAACGTTTCGACATTTGTATTTTTTCATAGTTTTTCCAATCCACCTCTACGGAAGAGGATTAGGGCAACACATAAGAAAACGTCAGAATTCTATAGTTCCGACGTTATTCTCAGAATTCTGAAATTCAAAGTCAGAACTGTGGAATTCTGAATTTAAAATCAAAATTCTGAGCATAAAGACAGATCCAAAAATCCCTTTAATAACCCCACTCTTTTCCTTCCCTCTCTGCTCCTCCAGAGGGCTTCTACATCTACCACGAGAGTGACAACGTTGCCAACCAGCAGAACGCTCGCCTGCTCAGCCCCGCCCTCACTTCCTCCGCCACGCAAATATGCGTCCAATTCCGATATTACATGTACGGCACCGACCGCGACAACACGCTGAGGGTCCTGGCCAAGATATCTGGGGGTACAGAGACCGAGGTGTGGGCGAGGAAAGGGATCCAGAGCCCTTCCTGGCTGGCTGGGGCCGTCACCGTTACCAAGGCCTCCTTCCAGCAGATTGACGTCAGTATTTCTCATCTCTTCTGATTTTGTAATTTTTTAACAATTTTCATACACAATTTTCTTTACGAGCTGTACGGCCCCAAAGTGCTACACTGTGGATATAGCTAGTCCTATAAAATGGAAATTGGTGGGAAAAAAAAATCAAATTATACAATAAAAAAATATAAACATAAAACATAAAACAATGGGTGTATCCTGGGGGTGTGCCCTCCAGGGACTCACCCATGACCCATGTACTATTAACTTACAGTTTTCCCCGTACCATAGAGATAAGCAAATCTTCTAACAACTCCGGGATCTGGCGATAGGTAGCACATTTACAGCGATAGCTAGATACAATGCAGCTATGTCGTCTTCCTCACCGGAAACTTGCCTGCCTACTAAAAAAATGTAGCACTCTTTGTTAATCTTTGTTTCCAAATAAACACAAGTCACACGCTATTTATGTTGAAAAAAATGTGTCAACTCTGGGTCCAATTTCATTATACCACTAATGAGGCCTTAAAGAGCCAGTGAGCCCACTGTTTCAGATGGAATTCAAACACTTTAGGGTTGAGAGACGTTTAGGGTTGAGAGTTTTAGAAAAGAGGCGGGCGTGTTATCTCCATTATTATTTATTACGTTATTATGACCAACGCCAACTTTATGATACTTTTTTAGTACCGTCGTTGTGCAACTGTTATGAGCGTAATTATAAGCGTCATTGTCTATAAAATCCGGCACACGCCGTAGCGTTACACTATAAATTTCCGAAAATCATTCTCGCGGACCACGCAGTCCAACGCCGCCCAGACAGAGCTCCACACGCCCACACAAACTTCGCCACCAGGCCCTCTGACGTCACGAACAGAGTGCCACCTGAGTTCACAGCTGAGTGGAATGTTCACAGTGTTTTGGGGCAAATGGCAAAAACATCTTTTATTTCAGTCACAGTGATAAAATGGCATAGATTACTATGTTGACAATTATGTAAGACAAATTACCCAGTTTGAAACACAAAAAGGGATTTTGAGTTCACTTGCTCTTTAAATAATTCAGTGCTTTTGAAACGGGTGGCCTAGTTGAAACCACAAAAAAAAGGTTTCAAACTGACAGAGGTCAATCAAAGTAGTTTCAGCTTAAACGAAACAAAAAATAGTGGTGCGAGTGTGCGCTTTAACACATCTTGAAAACCTTTTGCAACCCATGACATTTTTTACAGGACCTGCTATCTTTTTGTTGTAAAACCATTGCAGTGTGACAAAGCAAACAATATTATACACAACATTCTTCTCTTTTGAAGAACATGAAATACAGAAATACTCAAATCCCTGCAAATCTCTGTATGTTGTGACATGGGCAGACACACACGCACACAGACACAAAGACACACAGACACAAAGACACACACGCACGCACGCACGCACGCACACAAACACACACACACACTCTCACATCTCAAACAAAAACAATTCTCTTTGTTTGTGTTGACTTTATAGGGCATGCCTTTTATTTTTTTGGACTTTGTCTACCAAAGTGTATCTTTCCGTGACGATGTGTCTCTCATGATGATGTTGTGATGATTGTTCACAGATTGTCTTTGAGGCTAAGAGAGGATTCACCGACTCGTGTGACTCGGCCCTTGATAACATTGTCATCAGTGAAGGAGCTTGTCCATGTAAGTCCCAAGTGCAAAATCACACACACACACACACACACACACACACACACACACACACACACACACACACACACACACACACACACACACACACACACACACACACATACACCACATCAGTTGTGTATAGTAATATTGAAGTAGAAATACTTTGTTACTGTAGTTTTTCTGGATTCGTGCTTTACTATTTATATTTCTAGCAACTTTCACTTTTACTTAAACTTATAGGTTTGGCCAATAGAATGAACGAGGATCGAGTACTATTTTGTAATTCAGCTTTTTTAATATATTTTTATTATTATTCTTTCATTTTTTTCCCCGTTAGTATTAAGGGGTGGGAGATGGGCACCTGTCCAATAGTATTTAGGGGCGAGGGAGGGACATCAGACCTGTCACTCAAACCTCTGCTCCAGTTGAAAGCAGTTTTGATTCATAATGTCGAGCTGGCGTTGAATGTAGTTCTCTGGTTGATGTTCTTTAAAGGGGACATATTATACCACCAGGTGTGAGTCTGATAAGCCTTACAAGCCGTTTCGAAAATCTGCCCCATATGACATCACTAGTGGGCGTGTCCACCTAGATCTGTGCTGGATAGATCAGACTACCAGCCTACCCAGTGGACTGAAGTATACGTTGCTCATCTATCCAGCACAGATCTAGGTGGACACGCCCACTAGTGATGTCATATGGGGCAGATTTTCGAAACGGCTCGTAAGGCTAATCACACTCACACCTGGTGGTATAATATGTCTCTTTTAAGTTCTTGTACGATTATTTAGAGTTGAAGTCCGACATAAATGTAAGGTGAGGGTATTTTTTGTGAGGGTATATATATATATGATATATTGTGAGGGTTGTTTTATTTTAGCTCATGTACTAAACATACATTTTCAGTGGCTGTGTCCATGCACACAGAGCAAGTGCGCGCATGTGTGTGTCCATTAGCTGAATGGTTAATATTGCCAGAATGTCATCATCGAATGTGATCAAAGTTAAAATTAAAATAAAAAAATTATCTGATGATGTCAAGTAATAACTGGGTCGTTACTGTGGGAGGTGATGGAGAGGGAAGATGAGGAAAGACCCTGAGTATAGACGGTTTATATATTTTGAAAGTTCCAATAAATCTATTAGCAGTATTTTATTGTACTTTTACTTTCAATGCTTAATTACTTTTGATACTTAAGTACAATTAATATCAGATACTTTAAGACTTTTACTCGAGTGGTGTTCTATTGGGTGACTTTTTACTTTTACCCGAGTCATTTTCTGTGAAGATATCTGCACTTTTACTCGAGAATGACAAACATACACATACGGTGTTTCTGTATCACATAGCTATTTACTGCCCACAGCTTGCGTGCATGGCTGTGATTTTGACACCCTCGGCGACCTGTGTGGTTGGACCGCACCCGTACCAGAGAATCCAGACATGTTCGGCTTCGAGCAGTGGACCGGGGCTGCAGAAACCCCGGGCACAGGCCCGAATGATGACTTTTCCAAACCCGGACGTGAGTGGCAATAGTCTTGTTTATTTAATCATATCATGTTATATTATGTTATATAAATGTTTTTTTGACAACAAACAGCTTTCAACATTGCAGAAAACTCAAGTCTGATATTTAAAAATACCGTACTAATAATTAAACAATTAATTATAAGGAATGGACTGACACGTTTTGAAAGTTTGGTGCTGTTTTCTCGGTTTGCAGTGGGCAGCTACATGTTGATGGAATCAAGCATGGCCGTAGCTGGAGCCAAGGCTGAAATCAGAAGTCCGTCCACACCTTCATCCGGCTGTCTGGACCTCACCTTCCACTACTACATGTATGGCAGCGCCAGCAGCATGGAGCTGAGCGTGCACACCGTCACCGCAGGTACGCAGCCCGAATTCCCGGGCGAATGATTTGCCGAAACGGAGCTCGCTTTACCCAAGAGATCCCTTTCACAAGGGCGTCATCGCAGTACCAACCGGAGTGCCGCTCATTACACTGCTGCACCTCACACATGCACCAGCGCACGTTTTGCGGACTCATCCTCACGGGTGTAGGCCGCAACCCATGCCCCGGTACATAAAAGGAAGCAGACCCATAAATGAGCGATGCCCGTGTCCGTCCTGCGGAGACACGGCTGTGAAAAGGATCCGTAGGGCCGCAGACTGTAAGTTCTGTGTGCGCCGCTGCCACAAGACGGCAATGCACTCATCGGGTCGATGTTGGTGTGTCCATAGGTGGCGCCGTGGGAGACCGTCTCTTCAGTGTCCGGGGAAACCAAGGCGAGGGCTGGAGGCCGGCAGAGGCCCGGTACATCGGGACCTCGGCTGTCGAGGTGAACGTCGCAGAGCCCCGACCGCCACGCAACGGGGGCTTCATGAATTTTGTACAGTCAGTGGTGAAGGACTTTTGATTTTGTGTTTCAGTTTGTGATCGTGGGTACCTATGGAGAGACTGCCCTGACAGACATCGCTGTGGATGCTGTATGTGTTATGGTTTGTGAAGGTGAGTCGATTGTGAATTTTGTCTTTGTGTCTACCGGGAAGAAGAGATCTACATCATGTGCATTATGTTTTCCTTGCAGTGTCTTACTCTTGTAATTCCTGTTATGTTCTGTATTAGCAACAACCCCAGGACCTACTACACCTAAACCAACTGTCCCAGGACCTACGACACCTAAACCATCAACTGCAGGCCCAACTACACCTAAACCATCAACCCCAGGCCCAACTACACCTAAGCCATCAACCGCAGGCCCAACTACACCTAAACCTCCAGGACCTACTACACCTAAACCCTCAACCCCAGGACCTACAACTCCAAGTAAGTCCATAAAAATCCAATTGGGACTCCCATACACGACCAAAAATGATCCATGGAGTCATTAACATAGATCGTTCCCATCTGCACATCCATCTCCACACACTGGAGCCACTCATAGATCCGTCAATCTGAAGCGATGGCTGTGTTCTGTGTCTTATTTATCTTTTTCTTCGTCCGTCTTTTCTCAAAGTAAAATGCCCGCCGGACGCGGAGTACATAGAGTGCGGGCCGGCCTGTATTCCCAGCTGTGAGGATCCCTCCACCAACTGTAGCGGCTCCTGCATCAGCGGCTGCTTCTGCAAGCCGGGCTTCGTGTTCAAGGGCCGCCGCTGTGTGCCTCTGGACAAGTGTGGATGCTTGGACGACAACAACAACTACTACGAGGTTACAGAACATGACACGGACAGATTGACACCCTGAAAAGAAGGATTGCCTTAGGTGATCGCCTTTGGCTCGCTCTGCCTCATTTTCACTCTTTCTTCTTCCACAGCCCGGAGAGATCATCTATGGTGACGGCTGTTCCCAGCTGTGTCGCTGTGCGGGGAACTACACCCTGTCCTGCGTGGACAACTCCTGCGACCCCACCGAGGAGTGCCGAGAGGTCAGCGGAACGCACGGATGCTATCCAAAAGGTAACCGCGCTGTCGTAAAGTTGGATTGGAGTGGTGATCCGTTGTTACTTCATTGTAAAACATGTTAGATCTTTCCTAGCAAAAAAAATGTCTATTTCTACGGTAAACCTCCAGACACGTCCACGTGCATTGCGTCGGGGGATCCTCACTACAGCACCTTCGATAAGCGCAAGTACAACTTCATGGGCAACTGCAGCTACGTGATGTCGGAGCCGTGCAACGACACGTCCGTCCCTCACTTTGAGGTCCACGCCGACAACGAGAACCGCTACAACAACCCGTCCATCTCCTACATTAAGGCTGTGCATGTTTACGTTGGCATGCAGAAGATCTCTATCCTGAAGGGAGGCACTGTTCAGGTAAAGAAGGACCAAAGCAGACTGAAAGTGACAGTCAATTAGACAGAACTCCCACTGTGGCAAGCTGTTCACTGCTGTTGAAGTACTTTATGAAGGGTTTTTCTTAGAGCAATTATATTGGCTCACCTAGTTATGTAGAAGTAAAAATGACAAATGCCATCAAGAAAAGCCAATGACTCCTTCATCTTCCCCTTAAGAACACCTCAGATATAGCTTTGAAAACGTTCTTCAGCAATTGTGCTCCTCTAAAATGCGTCCTATTTTTCCAAAGCTGAACGGGACCAATGTAAACCTGCCCTTGACTCCCATCCCCGGCGTCTCGGTGTTCAAGTCTGGTAAACACTACACGGTTTCCATGGACTTTGGCGTCACCGTTCGATACGATGGGAACCACTTCATGGACATCAAGGTGATCAAAGAGTAAGTGGACTCCTGCTGTTCCCATTCACCTGTCAGTTGTCATGATAAGTGGCCGAGGACATTCCCTCATCCAAACCCTGTTCCCTACAGCTACCAGGACAAGTTGTGTGGACTGTGCGGAGACTACAACCTCAATGCCAAGGATGACTTCAGGAAGCCCGACGGATCTCTGACCCCCAACGCCAACGACTTTGGACACAGCTGGGTCACCGATCCAACGTAAGTACTATCACATGTCCGCCCAGACAGCTACATGACTACACCTGTGTTTGACTGTTTGTCAACACACTCATAGACGCAGTGAGAGCAGAATGAATCGGTCCATCATTAAACACTGAGTACTCACTGAGGTCGGGTCCGTCTCTCTCGTAGCTGCAATGCCAAGCCCAACACCACGGTTCCCGGCTGTACAGAGGAAGAGAAGGACCGATACGAGAGCTCTGGCTTCTGTGGCATGCTGCTGGACAAGAAGGGCCCCTTCGCCGTCTGCCACCGCAAAGTCAACCCCAATGTGAGTCGTCCTCCATCCCCATCTACACAACCACAAGAACACACTCATTGGATCACGTACCACACACAAAGTGCAAAACATCTCTACACACGATCACATGGACACACCGGATCACACACAAACACAGTGAAACACATCGCAAATACTGACAGACACAATGTCCGGAAAGATTTAAACAACATGGATTAATTGACCTCTGCTGCTCTTAAGCAAAACCAGTCAAACATCATTGACATTGAGATTGTCCAGACCTGCTCTTAACGGAAGGTGTGTGTGTGTGTGGGTGTGTGTGTGTGTGTGTGTGTGTGTGCAGAGCTACTTCAAGAACTGCCTGTTTGACCTGTGTGCGCTGAACGGCAGTGGGTCCATTCTGTGTGAGGCCATCGAGGCGTACGTCAACGAGTGCCAGGACCGCGGCGTTACCGTGGGAACCTGGAGGAACGACACCTTCTGCCGTGAGTCTGCTCGCAAGTGTTTGTCCGGGATGTGTTTGTGTGTTTGTGTGTGTCCAAAGGGGTGATGGGTATAAAGACAGACAGTTCTGCCCCTTCTCAATGATCTTTATCTCCATTTTACTGTAGGAAGAAGTCAAACCTATAGAGTTGGCCCCGTGGTTATATAATCAATCTCTCTCTCTCTCTTTCTCTCTCTCTCTCCCCCCCCCCCAGCTCTTCCATGTGATCCCAACAGCCACTACGAGCCGTGTGCGCCCCCCTGCCAGGAGTCCTGCAGTGGGGGCCCCTCGGGCTGTGGGGGCCCCTGCTCCGAGGGCTGCGTCTGCGACCCCGGCTACGTGCTGAGCGCCGGCAAGTGTGTGGAGAAGAGCTCCTGTGGCTGCAACTACACAGTGAATGGACAGTACTATGAGGTACGGGTGTGTGTGTGTGTGTGTGTCTGTGTGTGTGTGTGTGTGTGTGGCTGTTGGCTGATTGGTATTTCTGTGTGAAGTTGAAGTACACTCCCACCTCAAATTCCCACCTAACAATTTGCAACATCTGTCTGTCCGTCTCTCTGTCTCACTCTCTCTCTCTCTCTCTCTCTCTCTCTCTCTCTCTCTCTCTCCCTCTCCGTGTGTTCCTCTCTCTCCCAGCCTGGCGATGAGTTTTACGTGGAAAACTGTCAGCTGAAATGTAGATGCGATGCCCCCTTCATCACTTGCCAGTCCTCAGTCTGCCCCCCAGAGCAGGAGTGCAAGCTCCAAGGAGGAGAGCTGGGCTGTTACCCTACAAGTAAGACCCAGTCTGTCCTCTGGGGCTCCCAGGGTAGCTCTCTAGTGATCACGTCAGGCTCTTGTGAGCAAGTAAACCTCTTGAACATGTCATTCAGTTATGCTAATGTAGACCTCTTGTGGTAATGTTAACCTATGCTAATAAGGTTAATGTATCTTGAAAATGTAAATCTCTTTTAATAATGTAAACCTCTAATGATAAGGTAAATCTCTCTTGATAATGCCAATCTAAACCTCCAACTCCAGCCCCAACTACACCCAAACCAACAACTCCGGGCCCAACTACACCTAAACCAACTTCCCAAGGACCTACAACTCCAAGACCAACCACAGTGACAACGCCAGGTAAGACCGACCGTCCATAAAAACCCAATCTGTACTCCCAAACACGACCAAAAATGATCCATGGAGTCATTAACATAGATCGTTCCCATCTGCACATCCATCTCCACACACTGGAGCCACTGATAGATCCGTCATTCTGAAGCGATGTCTGTGTTCTGTGTCTTATTTATCATTTTCTTCGTCCGTCTTCTCTCAAAGTAAAATGCCCGCCGGACGCGGAGTACATAGAGTGTGGGCCGGCCTGTATTCCCAGCTGTGAGGATCCCTCCACCAACTGTAGCGGCTCCTGCATCAGCGGCTGCTTCTGCAAGCCGGGCTTCGTGTTCAAGGGCCGCCGCTGTGTGCCTCTGGACAAGTGTGGATGCTTGGACGACAATAACAACTACTACGAGGTTACAGAACATGACACGGATAGATTGACACCCTGAAAAGAAGGATTGCCTTAGGTGATAGCTTTTGGTTCGCTCTGCCTCATTTTCACTCTTTCTTCTTCCACAGCCCGGAGAGATCATCTATGGTGAAGGCTGTTCCCAGCTGTGTCGCTGTGCGGGGAACTACACCCTGTCCTGCGTGGACAACTCCTGCGACCCCACCGAGGAGTGCCGAGAGGTCAGCGGGACGCACGGATGCTATCCAAAAGGTAACCGCGCTGTCGTAAAGTTGGATCGGAGTGGTGATCGGTCGTTACTTCTTTGTAAAACATGTTAGATCTTTCCTGGCAAAAAACAATGTCTATTTCTACGGTAATCCTCCAGACACGTCCACGTGCATTGCGTCGGGGGATCCTCACTACAGCACCTTTGATAAGCGCAAATACAACTTCATGGGCAACTGCAGCTACGTGATGTCGGAGCCGTGCAACGACACGTCCGTCCCTCACTTTGAGGTCCACGCCGACAACGAGAACCGCTACAACAACCCGTCCATCTCCTACATTAAGGCTGTGCATGTTTACGTTGGCATGCAGAAGATCTCCATCCTGAAGGGAGGCACTGTTCAGGTAAAGAAGGACCAAAGCAGACTGAAAGTGACAGTAAATTAGACAGAACTCCCACTGTGGCAAGCTGTTCACTGCTGTTGAAGTGCTTTATGAAGGGTTTTTCTTAGAGCAATTTGGCTCACCTGGTTATGTAGAAGTAAAAATGACAAATGCCATCAAGAAAAGCCAATGACTCCTTCATCTTCCCCTTAAGAACACCTCAGATATAGCTTTGAAAATGTTCTTCAGCAATTGTGCTCCTCTAAAATGCGTCCTATTTTTCCAAAGCTGAACGGGACAAATGTAAACCTGCCCTTGACTCCCATCCCCGGCGTCTCGGTGTTCAAGTCTGGTAAACACTACACGGTTTCCATGGACTTTGGCGTCACCGTTCGATACGATGGGAACCACTTCATGGACATCAAGGTGATCAAAGAGTAAGTGGACTCCTGCTGTTCCCATTCACATGTCAGTTGTCATGATAAGTGGCCGAGGACATTCCCTCATCCAAACCCTGTGCCCTACAGCTACCAGGACAAGTTGTGTGGACTGTGCGGAGACTACAACCTCAATGCCAAGGATGACTTCAGGAAGCCCGACGGATCTCTGACCCCCAACGCCAACGACTTTGGACACAGCTGGGTCACCGATCCAACGTAAGTACTATCACATGTCCGCCCAGACAGCTACATGACTACACCTGTGTTTGACTGTTTGTCAACACACTCATAGACGCAGTGAGAGCAGAATGAATCGGTCCATCATTAAACACTGAGTACTCACTGAGGTCGGGTCCGTCTCTCTCGTAGCTGCAATGCCAAGCCCAACACCACGGTTCCCGGCTGTACAGAGGAAGAGAAGGACCGATACGAGAGCTCTGGCTTCTGTGGCATGCTGCTGGACAAGAAGGGCCCCTTCGCCGTCTGCCACCGCAAAGTCAACCCCAATGTGAGTCGTCCTCCATCCCCATCTACACAACCACAAGAACACACTCATTGGATCACATACCACACACAAAGTGCAAAACATCTCTACACACGATCACATGGACACACCGGATCACACACAAACACAGTGAAACACATCGCAAATACTGACAGACACAATGTCCGGAAAGATTTAAACAACATGGATTAATTGACCTCTGCTGCTCTTAAGCAAAACCAGTCAAACATCATTGACATTGAGATTGTCCAGACCTGCTCTTAACGGAAGGTGTGTGTGTGTGTGTGCAGAGCTACTTCAAGAACTGCCTGTTTGACCTGTGTGCGCTGAACGGCAGTGGGTCCATTCTGTGTGAGGCCATCGAGGCGTACGTCAACGAGTGCCAGGACCGCGGCGTTACCGTGGGAACCTGGAGGAACGACACCTTCTGCCGTGAGTCTGCTCGCAAGTGTTTGTCTGGGATGTGTTTGTGTGTTTGTGTGTGTCCAAAGGGGTGATGGGTATAAAGACAGACAGTTCTGCCCCTTCTCAATGATCTTTATCTCCATTTTACTGTAGGAAGAAGTCAAACCTATAGAGTTGGCCCCGTGGTTATATAATCAATCTCTCTCTCTCTCTCTTTCTCTCTCTCTCCCCCCCCCCCCCCCCCCCAGCTCTCCCATGTGATCCCAACAGCCACTACGAGCCGTGTGCGCCCCCCTGCCAGGAGTCCTGCAGTGGGGGCCCCTCGGGCTGTGGGGGCCCCTGCTCCGAGGGCTGCGTCTGCGACCCCGGCTACGTGCTGAGCGCCGGCAAGTGTGTGGAGAAGAGCTCCTGTGGCTGCAACTACACAGTGAATGGACAGTACTATGAGGTACGGGTGTGTGTGTGTGTGTGTGTGTGTGTGTGTGTGTGTGTGTCTGTGTGTGTGTGTGTGTGTGTGGCTGTTGGCTGATTGGTATTTCTGTGTGAAGTTGAAGTACACTCCCACCTCAAATTCCCACCTAACAATTTGCAACATCTGTCTGTCCGTCTCTCTGTCTCTCTCTCTCTCTCTCTCTCTCTCTCTCTCTCTCTCTCTCTCTCTCTCTCTCTCTCTCTCTCTCTCTCTCTCTCTCCGTGTGTTCCTCTCTCTCCCAGCCTGGCGATGAGTTTTACGTGGAAAACTGTCAGCTGAAATGTAGATGCGATGCCCCCTTCGTCACTTGCCAGTCCTCAGTCTGCCCCCCAGAGCAGGAGTGCAAGCTCCAAGGAGGAGAGCTGGGCTGTTACCCTACAAGTAAGACCCAGTCTGTCCTCTGGGGCTCCCAGGGTAGCTCTCTAGTGATCACGTCAGGCTCTTGTGAGCAAGTAAACCTCTTGAACATGTCATTCAGTTATGCTAATGTAGACCTCTTGTGGTAATGTTAACCTATGCTAATAAGGTTAATGTATCTTGAAAATGTAAATCTCTTTTAATAATGTAAACCTCTAATGATAAGGTAAATCTCTCTTGATAATGCCAATCTAAACCTCCAACTCCAGCCCCAACTACACCCAAACCAACAACTCCGGGCCCAACTACACCTAAACCAACAACCCAAGGACCTACAACTCCAAGACCAACCACAGTGACAACGCCAGGTAAGACCGACCGTCCATAAAAACCCAATCTGTACTCCCAAACACGACCAAAAATGATCCATGGAGTCATTAACATAAATCGTTCCCATCTGCACATCCATCTCCACACACTGGAGCCACTCATAGATCCGTCATTGTGAAGCGATGTCTGTGTTCTGTGTCTTATTTATCATTTTCTTCGTCCGTCTTCTCTCAAAGTAAAATGCCCGCCGGACGCGGAGTACATAGAGTGCGGGCCGGCCTGTATTCCCAGCTGTGAGGATCCCTCCACAAACTGTAGCGGCTCCTGCATCAGCGGCTGCTTCTGCAAGCCGGGCTTCGTGTTCAAGGGCCGCCGCTGTGTGCCTCTGGACAAGTGTGGCTGCTTGGACGACAACAACAACTACTACGAGGTTACAGAACATGACACGGATAGATTGACACCCTGAAAAGAAGGATTGCCTTAGGTGATAGCTTTTGGCTCGCTCTGCCTCATTTTCACTCTTTCTTCTTCCACAGCCCGGAGAGATCATCTATGGTGAAGGCTGTTCCCAGCTGTGTCGCTGTGCGGGGAACTACACCCTGTCCTGCGTGGACAACTCCTGCGACCCCACCGAGGAGTGCCGAGAGGTCAGCGGAACGCACGGATGCTATCCAAAAGGTAACCGCGCTGTCGTAAAGTTGGATCGGAGTGGTGATCGGTCGTTACTTCCTTGTAAAACATGTTAGATCTTTCCTGGCAAAAAACAATGTCTATTTCTACGGTAATCCTCCAGACACGTCCACGTGCATTGCGTCGGGGGATCCTCACTACAGCACCTTTGATAAGCGCAAATACAACTTCATGGGCAACTGCAGCTACGTGATGTCGGAGCCGTGCAACGACACGTCCGTCCCTCACTTTGAGGTCCACGCCGACAACGAGAACCGCTACAACAACCCGTCCATCTCCTACATTAAGGCTGTGCATGTTTACGTTGGCATGCACAAGATCTCCATCCTGAAGGGAGGCACTGTTCAGGTAAAGAAGGACCAAAGCAGACTGAAAGTGACAGTCAATTAGACAGAACTCCCACTGTGGCAAGCTGTTCACTGCTGTTGAAGTACTTTATGAAGGGTTTTTCTTAGAGCAATTTTATTGGCTCACCTAGTTATGTAGAAGTAAAAATGACAAATGCCATCAAGAAAAGCCAATGACTCCTTCATCTTCCCCTTAAGAACACCTCAGATATAGCTTTGAAAACGTTCTTCAGCAATTGTGCTCCTCTAAAATGCGTCCTATTTTTCCAAAGCTGAACGGGACAAATGTAAACCTGCCCTTGACTCCCATCCCCGGCGTCTCGGTGTTCAAGTCTGGTAAACACTACACGGTTTCCATGGACTTTGGCGTCACCGTTCGATACGATGGGAACCACTTCATGGACATCAAGGTGATCAAAGAGTAAGTGGACTCCTGCTGTTCCCATTCACATGTCAGTTGTCATGATAATTGGCCGAGGACATTCCCTCATCCAAACCCTGTGCCCTACAGCTACCAGGACAAGTTGTGTGGACTGTGCGGAGACTACAACCTCAATGCCAAGGATGACTTCAGGAAGCCCGACGGATCTCTGACCCCCAACGCCAACGACTTTGGACACAGCTGGGTCACCGATCCAACGTAAGTACTATCACATGTCCGCCCAGACAGCTACATGACTACACCTGTGTTTGACTGTTTGTCAACACACTCATAGACGCAGTGAGAGCAGAATGAATCGGTCCATCATTAAACACTGAGTACTCACTGAGGTCGGGTCCGTCTCTCTCGTAGCTGCAATGCCAAGCCCAACACCACGGTTCCCGGCTGTACAGAGGAAGAGAAGGACCGATACGAGAGCTCTGGCTTCTGTGGCATGCTGCTGGACAAGAAGGGCCCCTTCGCCGTCTGCCACCGCAAAGTCAACCCCAATGTGAGTCGTCCTCCATCCCCATCTACACAACCACAAGAACACACTCATTGGATCACATACCACACACAAAGTGCAAAACATCTCTACACACGATCACATGGACACACTGGATCACACACAAACACAGTGAAACACATCGCAAATACTGACAGACACAATGTCCGGAAAGATTTAAACAACATGGATTAATTTACCTCTGCTGCTCTTAAGCAAAACCAGTCAAACATCATTGACATTGAGATTGTCCAGACCTGCTCTTAACGGAAGGTGTGTGTGTGTGTGTGTGTGTGTGTGTGTGTGTGCAGAGCTACTTCAAGAACTGCCTGTTTGACCTGTGTGCGCTGAACGGCAGCGGGTCCATTCTGTGTGAGGCCATCGAGGCGTACGTCAACGAGTGCCAGGACCGCGGCGTTACCGTGGGAACCTGGAGGAACGACACCTTCTGCCGTGAGTCTGCTCGCAAGTGTTTGTCCGGGATGTGTTTGTGTGTTTGTGTGTGTCCAAAGGTGTGATGGGTATAAAGACAGACAGTTCTGCCCCTTCTCAATGATCTTTATCTCCATTTTACTGTAGGAAGAAGTCAAACCTATAGAGTTGGCCCCGTGGTTATATAATCAATCTCTCTCTCTCTCTTTCTCTCTCTCTCCCCCCTCGACCCCCCCCAGCTCTCCCATGTGATCCCAACAGCCACTACGAGCCGTGTGCGCCCCCCTGCCAGGAGTCCTGCAGTGGGGGCCCCTCGGGCTGTGGGGGCCCCTGCTCCGAGGGCTGCGTCTGCGACCCCGGCTACGTGCTGAGCGCCGGCAAGTGTGTGGAGAAGAGCTCCTGTGGCTGCAACTACACAGTGAATGGACAGTACTATGAGGTACGGGTGTGTGTGTGTGTGTGTGTGTGTGTGTGTGTCTGTGTGTGTGTGTGTGTGTGTGTGTGGCTGTTGGCTGATTGGTATTTCTGTGTGAAGTTGAAGTACACTCCCACCTCATATTCCCACCTAACAATTTGCAACATCTCTCTGTCTGTCTGTCTGTCTGTCTCTCTCTCTCTCTCTCTCTCTCTCTCTCTCTCTCTCTCTCTCTCTCTCTCTCTCTCTCTCTCTCTCTCTCTCTCTCTCTCTCTCTCCTCTCCGTGTGTTCCTCTCTCTCCCAGCCTGGCGATGAGTTTTACGTGGAAAACTGTCATCTGAAATGTAGATGCGATGCCCCCTTCATCACTTGCCAGTCCTCAGTCTGCCCCCCAGAGCAGGAGTGCAAGCTCCAAGGAGGAGAGCTGGGCTGTTACCCTACAAGTAAGACCCAGTCTGTCCTCTGGGGCTCCCAGGGTAGCTCTCTAGTGATCACGTCAGGCTCTTGTGAGCAAGTAAACCTCTTGAACATGTCATTCAGTTATGCTAATGTAGACCTCTTGTGGTAATGTTAACCTATGCTAATAAGGTTAATGTATCTTGAAAATGTAAATCTCTTTTAATAATGTAAACCTCTAATGATAAGGTAAATCTCTCTTGATAATGCCAATCTAAACCTCCAACTCCAGCCCCAACTACACCCAAACCAACAACTCCGGGCCCAACTACACCTAAACCAACATCCCAAGGACCTACAACTCCAAGACCAACCACAGTGACAACGCCAGGTAAGACCGACCGTCCATAAAAACCCAATCTGTACTCCCAAACACGACCAAAAATGATCCATGGAGTCATTAACATAGATCGTTCCCATCTGCACATCCATCTCCACACACTGGAGCCACTGATAGATCCGTCATTCTGAAGCGATGTCTGTGTTCTGTGTCTTATTTATCATTTTCTTCGTCCGTCTTCTCTCAAAGTAAAATGCCCGCCGGACGCGGAGTACATAGAGTGTGGGCCGGCCTGTATTCCCAGCTGTGAGGATCCCTCCACCAACTGTAGCGGCTCCTGCATCAGCGGCTGCTTCTGCAAGCCGGGCTTCGTGTTCAAGGGCCGCCGCTGTGTGCCTCTGGACAAGTGTGGATGCTTGGACGACAACAACAACTACTACGAGGTTACAGAACATGACACGGATAGATTGACACCCTGAAAAGAAGGATTGCCTTAGGTGATAGCTTTTGGCTCGCTCTGCCTCATTTTCACTCTTTCTTCTTCCACAGCCCGGAGAGATCATCTATGGTGAAGGCTGTTCCCAGCTGTGTCGCTGTGCGGGGAACTACACCCTGTCCTGCGTGGACAACTCCTGCGACCCCACCGAGGAGTGCCGAGAGGTCAGCGGGACGCACGGATGCTATCCAAAAGGTAACCGCGCTGTCGTAAAGTTGGATCGGAGTGGTGATCGGTCGTTACTTCTTTGTAAAACATGTTAGATCTTTCCTGGCAAAAAACAATGTCTATTTCTACGGTAATCCTCCAGACACGTCCACGTGCATTGCGTCGGGGGATCCTCACTACAGCACCTTTGATAAGCGCAAATACAACTTCATGGGCAACTGCAGCTACGTGATGTCGGAGCCGTGCAACGACACGTCCGTCCCTCACTTTGAGGTCCACGCCGACAACGAGAACCGCTACAACAACCCGTCCATCTCCTACATTAAGGCTGTGCATGTTTACGTTGGCATGCAGAAGATCTCCATCCTGAAGGGAGGCACTGTTCAGGTAAAGAAGGACCAAAGCAGACTGAAAGTGACAGTAAATTAGACAGAACTCCCACTGTGGCAAGCTGTTCACTGCTGTTGAAGTGCTTTATGAAGGGTTTTTCTTAGAGCAATTTGGCTCACCTGGTTATGTAGAAGTAAAAATGACAAATGCCATCAAGAAAAGCCAATGACTCCTTCATCTTCCCCTTAAGAACACCTCAGATATAGCTTTGAAAACGTTCTTCAGCAATTGTGCTCCTCTAAAATGCGTCCTATTTTTCCAAAGCTGAACGGGACCAATGTAAACCTGCCCTTGACTCCCATCCCCGGCGTCTCGGTGTTCAAGTCTGGTAAACACTACACGGTTTCCATGGACTTTGGCGTCACCGTTCGATACGATGGGAACCACTTCATGGACATCAAGGTGATCAAAGAGTAAGTGGACTCCTGCTGTTCCCATTCACATGTCAGTTGTCATGATAAGTGGCCGAGGACATTCCCTCATCCAAACCCTGTGCCCTACAGCTACCAGGACAAGTTGTGTGGACTGTGCGGAGACTACAACCTCAATGCCAAGGATGACTTCAGGAAGCCCGACGGATCTCTGACCCCCAACGCCAACGACTTTGGACACAGCTGGGTCACCGATCCAACGTAAGTACTATCACATGTCCGCCCAGACAGCTACATGACTACACCTGTGTTTGACTGTTTGTCAACACACTCATAGACGCAGTGAGAGCAGAATGAATCGGTCCATCATTAAACACTGAGTACTCACTGAGGTCGGGTCCGTCTCTCTCGTAGCTGCAATGCCAAGCCCAACACCACGGTTCCCGGCTGTACAGAGGAAGAGAAGGACCGATACGAGAGCTCTGGCTTCTGTGGCATGCTGCTGGACAAGAAGGGCCCCTTCGCCGTCTGCCACCGCAAAGTCAACCCCAATGTGAGTCGTCCTCCATCCCCATCTACACAACCACAAGAACACACTCATTGGATCACGTACCACACACAAAGTGCAAAACATCTCTACACACGATCACATGGACACACCGGATCACACACAAACACAGTGAAACACATCGCAAATACTGACAGACACAATGTCCGGAAAGATTTAAACAACATGGATTAATTGACCTCTGCTGCTCTTAAGCAAAACCAGTCAAACATCATTGACATTGAGATTGTCCAGACCTGCTCTTAACGGAAGGTGTGTGTGTGTGTGTGTGTGTGTGTGTGTGTGTGTGTGCAGAGCTACTTCAAGAACTGCCTGTTTGACCTGTGTGCGCTGAACGGCAGTGGGTCCATTCTGTGTGAGGCCATCGAGGCGTACGTCAACGAGTGCCAGGACCGCGGCGTTACCGTGGGAACCTGGAGGAACGACACCTTCTGCCGTGAGTCTGCTCGCAAGTGTTTGTCCGGGATGTGTTTGTGTGTTTGTGTGTGTCCAAAGGGGTGATGGGTATAAAGACAGACAGTTCTGCCCCTTCTCAATGATCTTTATCTCCATTTTACTGTAGGAAGAAGTCAAACCTATAGAGTTGGCCCCGTGGTTATATAATCAATCTCTCTCTCTCTCTTTCGCTCTCTCTCCCCCTCACCCCCCCCCAGCTCTCCCATGTGATCCCAACAGCCACTACGAGCCGTGTGCGCCCCCCTGCCAGGAGTCCTGCAGTGGGGGCCCCTCGGGCTGTGGGGGCCCCTGCTCCGAGGGCTGCGTCTGCGACCCCGGCTACGTGCTGAGCGCCGGCAAGTGTGTGGAGAAGAGCTCCTGTGGCTGCAACTACACAGTGAATGGACAGTACTATGAGGTACGGGTGTGTGTGTGTGTGTGTGTGTGTGTGTGTGTGTGTGTGTGTGTGTGTGTGTCTGTGTGTGTGTGTGGCTGTTGGCTGATTGGTTTTTCTGTGTGAAGTTGAAGTACACTCCCACCTCATATTCCCACCTAACAATTTGCAACATCTGTCTGTCTGTCTGTCTGTCTCTCTCTCTCTCTCTCTCTCTCTCTCTCTCTCTCTCTCTCTCTCTCCCTCTCCGTGTGTTCCTCTCTCTCCCAGCCTGGCGATGAGTTTTACGTGGAAAACTGTCAGCTGAAATGTAGATGCGATGCCCCCTTCATCACTTGCCAGTCCTCAGTCTGCCCCCCAGAGCAGGAGTGCAAGCTCCAAGGAGGAGAGCTGGGCTGTTACCCTACAAGTAAGACCCAGTCTGTCCTCTGGGGCTCCCAGGGTAGCTCTCTAGTGATCACGTCAGGCTCTTGTGAGCAAGTAAACCTCTTGAACATGTCATTCAGTTATGCTAATGTAGACCTCTTGTGGTAATGTTAACCTATGCTAATAAGGTTAATGTATCTTGAAAATGTAAATCTCTTTTAATAATGTAAACCTCTAATGATAAGGTAAATCTCTCTTGATAATGCCAATCTAAACCTCCAACTCCAGCCCCAACTACACCCAAACCAACAACTCCGGGCCCAACTACACCTAAACCATCCACCCCAGGCCCAACTACACCTAAACCAACAACCCAAGGACCTACAACTCCAAGACCAACCACAGTGACAACGCCAGGTAAGACCGACCGTCCATAAAAACCCAATCTGTACTCCCAAACACGACCAAAAATGATCCATGGAGTCATTAACATAGATCGTTCCCATCTGCACATCCATCTCCACACACTGGAGCCACTCATAGATCCGTCATTGTGAAGCGATGTCTGTGTTCTGTGTCTTATTTATCATTTTCTTCGTCCGTCTTCTCTCAAAGTAAAATGCCCGCCGGACGCGGAGTACATAGAGTGCGGGCCGGCCTGTATTCCCAGCTGTGAGGATCCCTCCACCAACTGTAGCGGCTCCTGCATCAGCGGCTGCTTCTGCAAGCCGGGCTTCGTGTTCAAGGGCCGCCGCTGTGTGCCTCTGGACAAGTGTGGCTGCTTGGACGACAACAACAACTACTACGAGGTTACAGAACATGACACGGATAGATTGACACCCTGAAAAGAAGGATTGCCTTAGGTGATAGCTTTTGGCTCGCTCTGCCTCATTTTCACTCTTTCTTCTTCCACAGCCCGGAGAGATCATCTATGGTGAAGGCTGTTCCCAGCTGTGTCGCTGTGCGGGGAACTACACCCTGTCCTGCGTGGACAACTCCTGCGACCCCACCGAGGAGTGCCGAGAGGTCAGCGGAACGCACGGATGCTATCCAAAAGGTAACCGCGCTGTCGTAAAGTTGGATCGGAGTGGTGATCGGTCGTTACTTCCTTGTAAAACATGTTAGATCTTTCCTGGCAAAAAACAATGTCTATTTCTACGGTAATCCTCCAGACACGTCCACGTGCATTGCGTCGGGGGATCCTCACTACAGCACCTTCGATAAGCGCAAGTACAACTTCATGGGCAACTGCAGCTACGTGATGTCGGAGCCGTGCAACGACACGTCCGTCCCTCACTTTGAGGTCCACGCCGACAACGAGAACCGCTACAACAACCCGTCCATCTCCTACATTAAGGCTGTGCATGTTTACGTTGGCATGCACAAGATCTCTATCCTGAAGGGAGGCACTGTTCAGGTAAAGAAGGACCAAAGCAGACTGAAAGTGACAGTAAATTACACAGAACTCCCACTGTGGCAAGCTGTTCACTGCTGTTGAAGTGCTTTATGAAGGGTTTTTCTTAGAGCAATTTTATTGCCTCACCTGGTTATGTAGAAGTAAAAATGACAAATGCCATCAAGAAAAGCCAATGACTCCTTCATCTTCCCCTTAAGAACACCTCAGATATAGCTTTGAAAACGTTCTTCAGCAATTGTGCTCCTCTAAAATGCGTCCTATTTTTCCAAAGCTGAACGGGACAAATGTAAACCTGCCCTTGACTCCCATCCCCGGCGTCTCGGTGTTCAAGTCTGGTAAACACTACACGGTTTCCATGGACTTTGGCGTCACCGTTCGATACGATGGGAACCACTTCATGGACATCAAGGTGATCAAAGAGTAAGTGGACTCCTGCTGTTCCCATTCACCTGTCAGTTGTCATGATAAGTGGCCGAGGACATTCCCTCATCCAAACCCTGTTCCCTACAGCTACCAGGACAAGTTGTGTGGACTGTGCGGAGACTACAACCTCAATGCCAAGGATGACTTCAGGAAGCCCGACGGATCTCTGACCCCCAACGCCAACGACTTTGGACACAGCTGGGTCACCGATCCAACGTAAGTACTATCACATGTCCGCCCAGACAGCTACATGACTACACCTGTGTTTGACTGTTTGTCAACACACTCATAGACGCAGTGAGAGCAGAATGAATCGGTCCATCATTAAACACTGAGTACTCACTGAGGTCTGGTCCGTCTCTCTCGTAGCTGCAATGCCAAGCCCAACACCACGGTTCCCGGCTGTACAGAGGAAGAGAAGGACCGATACGAGAGCTCTGGCTTCTGTGGCATGCTGCTGGACAAAAAGGGCCCCTTCGCCGTCTGCCACCGCAAAGTCAACCCCAATGTGAGTCGTCCTCCCCCCCACACACTCATTGGATCACATACCACACACAAAGTGCAAAACATCTCTACACACGATCACATGGACACACTGGATCACACACAAACACAGTGAAACACATCGCAAATACTGACAGACACAATGTCCGGAAAGATTCAAACAACATGGATTAATTTACCTGTGCTGATCTTAAGCAATACCAGTCAAACATCATTGACATTGAGATTGTCCAGGCCTGCTCTTAACGGAACGTGTGTGTGTGTGTGTATGTGTGTGTGTGTGTGTGTGTGTGTGTGTGTGTGTGTGCAGAGCTACTTCAAGAACTGCCTGTTTGACCTGTGTGAGCTGGACGGCAGCGGGTCCATTCTGTGTGAGGCCATCGAGGCGTACGTCAACGAGTGCCAGGACCGCGGCGTTACCGTGGGAACCTGGAGGAACGACACCTTCTGCCGTGAGTGTTTGTGCGAGATTGTGTGTGTGTGTGTGGGGGGGTCTATGTGTGTATAAAGGCATGATGGGTGTAAGATGGATGGTTCTGCCCCTTCTCAATGATCTTCATCTCCAGTTTTCTGTAGGAAGAAGTCACAAAATCAGTCACACCTGTACAGTCGGCTTATATGCTTATGTAATCACCCTCTCTCTCTCTCTCCCTCTCTCTGTCTCTCTCTCTCTCTCTCTGTCTCTCTCTCTCTCTCTCTCTCTGTCTCTGTCTCTGTCTCTCTCGCTCTCTCTCTCTCTCTCGCTCTCTCTCTCTCTCCACCTCTATCTCTCTCTCTCTCTCTCTCCACCTCTATCTCTCTTTCTCTCTCTCTCCCTCCCCCAACCCCCAGCTCTCCCATGTGATCCCAACAGCCACTACGAGCCGTGTGCGCCCCCCTGCCAGGAGTCCTGCAGTGGGGGCCCCTCGGGCTGTGGGGGCCCCTGCTCCGAGGGCTGCGTCTGCGACCCCGGCTACGTGCTGAGCGCCGGCAAGTGTGTGGAGAAGAGCTCCTGTGGCTGCAACTACACAGTGAATGGACAGTACTATGAGGTACGGGTGTGTGTGTTTGTGTGTTTTCTGTGTTTTTTGCCTTCGGTTGGTTGGTCTTTCAAGTTGATAGATAATCATTGAATTTATATAGCGCTTTTCAAGTCCCCAAAGGGCTTTACAGTGAAGGGGGGACCTCACTTACCACCACCAGTGTGTAGCACCCACTTGGGTGATGCACGGCAGCCAATCTGCGCCAGAACGCTCACCACCCACCAGCTTGAGTTGGAGAGTGAGGATATTAATGAACCAGCCAATTATAGGGGGCCAGATTGAATGAGCCTGGTTGGGCAGTTTTAGCCAGGACACTGGGGAATCCCCTGCTCTTTGTGATAAGTGCCCTGGGATCTTTTATGACCTCAGTGAGTCAGGACCTGGGTTTTACGTCTCCTCGGTAAAACCCAGGACGGCGCCTTCCACAGCACAGTGTCCCCGTCACTGCACTGGGGCATCAGGATTGATGTTTTGGCCAGAGGGAAGAATATCACCTATTGGCCACCGACACCAAAGAAAACTAAAGTTGATGTTGAGAACACACTTCTACCTCATATTACCACCTAACAATCCCTCTCTCTCCCTCTCTGTGTATGCCTCTCTCTCCCAGCCTGGCGATGAGTTTTACGTGGACGACTGTAAGCAGAAATGTAGATGCGACGCGCCAAACATCATGTGCACAGCCTCAGTCTGCCCCCCAGAGCAGGAGTGCAAGCTCCAAGGAGGAGAGCTGGGCTGTTACCCTACAAGTAAGACCCAGTCTGTCCCCTGGGGCTCCCAGGGTAGTCTCACATTTGGCAGTCGTCCATAGAAGGTGTTTGGGAAAGGGCAGGCAATTTCAAAAAGAACTTGGCAGGTGATTGGATGAGCCGTCTGTCCCTCACCGTCTATCACATAGAGCCTGTAGACCCTCATAGGACTCGGATTGGTCGGAAACCACTGTAGTTCAGCCAGATGTAGTGATCATGTATTCATCTCTTGCTATAATGTATTCACCTTTTGTGATAATGTATGAATCTCTAGTAATAATGTTTTCATCTTTAGTGATAATGACATCTCTTGTGATAAAGACAGCCGCTAGTGATAATGTCTTCACATCTTGTGATAATGTGTTGACCTCTTGTGATAATGTATTTAATTCTAGTGATCGTGTATTCATTTCATGATAATGTTTTCATCTTTAGTGATAATGACATCTCAAGTGATAATTAATTAATCTCTAGAGATAATGTCTTCCCATCTTTTGATAATGTGTTGACCTCTTGTGATGGTGTTGACCCCTAGGCTCCCAGGACTGCGTGATCTCAGGGGACCCCCACTACAACACGTTTGACAAGAAGTTCTACAGCTTCATGGGTACCTGCACCTACACATTGGCCAGGAACTGCGTCAATAAAACAGGTACACACACACACAGACACACATACATACACACGCACGCACGCGCTCGCTCGCTCGCTCGCTCACTCACTCACTCACTCACTCACTCACTCACTCACTCACTCACTCACTCACTCACTCACTCACTCACTCACTCACTCACTCACTCACTCACTCACTCACTCTCTCACACACTCACTCACTCACACACACAGGGACATTCAGACACACGCACACATGCACAGACACACAGTAATAACTTAACCTAGGATAGCTTCCTGCTCCGTGACCTCTTGACCTCCACGCGGGCAGGGCCTTGGTTCTCGGTGGAGGGTAAGAACGAGGAGCGAGGCGGGGAGGGGCTGGCCTACCTGAAGAAGCTCTACGTCACCGTGGAGGGGGTCACCGTCACACTCATGAAGGCCAGGAGAACGCTGGTACGTGCTCACGCACTCACACACACACAAACGCACGCACGCACACACGCACGCAACCACTCAACCACGCACGCACACTCATACATGCCCCATTACACACACACACAGGCACACACACAGGCACACACGCAAGCACGCACGCACGCACAAACACACACAGACACACAAACAATTACACACATATATACGCGCATTTAGATGCATGCACACAGACATGAATGTACACACACACACACACTAAAATGCGTCAAAGCTGTTCAATCTTCTCCATATCTCTTTAATCCCTCTGTTCCCTAATACTTTGTAATCGCTGAACACCTGCTGCCGTTCATCCTAAACTGCTAAATCTGTCCTTTCCTCTCTCCCTACCGCTCTCTCTGTCTCTCTCTCTCTCTCTCTCTCTCTCCCCCTCTCCCTCCCCCCTGCAGGTGAACGGGCTGCGTGTGGCCCTGCCCTCCTCCCCGTCCCCCATGATGACACTGTCCCTGGCGGGTCAGTACGTCACCGTGGCGACCACCTTCGGGCTCCGCGTCCGTTGGGACGGCAACCACTACGCCCAGATCTCCCTCCCCAGGTGGGTGTGAACACAGCACGCCCCATTCCACACCATTTCATCCATTCTATGCCACCAGAGTTTAGCCTTTTTCATTCATTTTTATTATATTTTATTTATTTTATTTTCCAATTTCATTAGTTGTTATTTATTTTATTAAGTTGTTTGGGTGGGTTTCCTGGTTTAGTTTAAGCGTTTTTGGGACAATGCTTAGTTTTAGTTAGGGTTAGGGTTAACCCGTAGTGGAGGTTTTATTAGTTTGGTAGTTGGACGCTTTTGAAACATGGTGTGGGAGTGTGTGTGGATGACGGCTGGTTAGGCAGCCTCACCTTTTGTTTGTTTTCATTCACGATGATAACCTTGGTGCAGAGCTTAAAGTGTTCAGTGAAGAGTTTATTAATGAGGCGTCTATATATACACGCTTATACGCAGCTAAATTAAATCTTAAAACTTCAGTGGAAAGTGTTTTTTCAAAATCAAAACCGTAATTTCAATACGGTCTAATCTCTCTCCCTCTCCCTCTCCCTCTCTACCTCTCCCTCTCCCTCCCAACCAGCACCTACTCGAACCAGACCTGTGGGCTGTGTGGCGACTACGACGGTAACCCTGGCGACGATTTCACCAAGCCCGACGGCCGACCGGCGGCCAACGCCAATGACTTCGCCAACAGCTGGCAGACGCCGGACGACGAGGACGACGCGTGAGTCTCCTCCCCCCCGCTCCTCCCGGATTATTCCGGATCTCATGAATGGGTTTAATCCAAAGATTTATGTATGAGCCTTCACCCATACATACTCGACCTGTTTGGGAGGCAGGGCATGTGGACATAGGGGTCTCTGCTCCGTTGCCATGGAAACTCGTGATGCTGGCGCCACGATGGCTCGAAGAAAACCGTTGTTGGAACCGCGCGCAGGATAGGAAACATCTGATGTGTCTCGGTGAACTGATTTCAGATCCGATGTCGTACGGATGAATTAACTATAGATGTACAGACATCTGTACGATTTGTTCAACTTTCAAAGAAGTTAGATGCTTGGTTTTATTTAATAGTTTGATCATGATCTACATCGTGATTCTTTGGAATTCACAAACTTTGCCCCAACGTTTTCTCATTCACAAATATATTCACATTTGTACCATTCCCTGAGGTTGAATCAATCAAGGGAGTATCCTTGATGTTCTATCGAAATACATCACACAACAATAGATGATGAGCACAACAATGGAATATTAGAAGCATGCATTTCATTTGCGCCATCTATTTGACTGTTATGACTTAATAAAAATCGTCATGCCGTCATGAGCAGTGGATCACTTCTTTGTGTGTGAAATAACCGCCCCCCCCACCCACTCCCCTGTGTCCAGGTGTAAACCCGGGACCAAACCCGACCCGGTCTGTGAGCCCATCCTGGAGGCCGAGGTGATGAAGCCGGAGAAGTGCGGGAAGATGAAAGACCCCTTGGGACCCTTCCGGTAGGCAGACATTCCCGACCCTTTTGACTGTATTCTGTTTATCAAGCAAACACAAATCAACACAACACATCCATGGAAAATATCCCAATGGAAGACATATCATGGAATGCACGGTGCGACACAACTTATTCAATCATTCATAATAATTATGAATAACAATAATCAATTAATCATACATTATTATTAATCATTATTTTAACTGCGTCTATGTAAACAATAAAATCCCACGTACCACCTGCAAACTTCACGTACCACCGGTTGAAAAACCCTTTCCTACACCCCCTGACTCTCCGTCTCCCCCCCCGACCAGAGAGTGCATCCCCAAGGTGAGCCCAGAGCCGTTCTTCCGGAGCTGTGTGTACGACATGTGCCGGTTCTCCGGGCAGCAGAGAGTGCTGTGCGACCAGCTGCAGGCCTACACCGACACCTGCCAGAGCGTGGGGGCCACCGTGCACCCTTGGAGGACCGCCTCCTTCTGCCGTGAGTACCGCCCCGGGGCGTCTGTCTGTCTGTCTGTCTGTCTGTCTGTCTGTCTGTCTGTCTGTCTGTCTGTCTCTGTCTGTATGTGGGTGGATCACTCTGTCTGTCTGTCTGTCTGTCTGTGTTCTTGTGTGTGTGTGTCTCTCTCTCTCTCTCTCTCTCTCTCTCTCTCTCTCTCTCTCTCTCTCTCTCTCTCTCTCTCTCTCTCTCTCTCTCTCTCTCTCTCTACGATTCAATTCAATAAAGCTTTATTGGCATGACCTTTAAACCAAAAAACTTGCTGGCAAATTATGATAATAAATATCTAAAGCAGCTTGTAGATATTTGTAACAAGTACAAACTGTACAGATTGATTACATTCATCTCTCTCTCTCTCTCTCTCTCTCTCTCTCTCTCTCTCTCTCTCTCTCTACGATTCAATTCATAAGCTTTATTGGCAGTGACCTTTAAACCAAAAAACTTGCTGGCAAATTATGATAATAAATATCTAAAGCAGCTTGTAGATATTGTAACAAGTACAAACTGTACAGATTGATTACATTCATCTCTCTATCTCCCCCTCTCTCTCTCTCTCTCTCTCTCTCTCTATCTCTCTCTCTCTCTCTCTCTCCCCCTCTCTCTCTCTCTCTCTCTCTCTCTCTCTCTCTCTCTCTCTCTCTCTCTCTCCCTCCCTCCTCCAGCGGCCCCTGTCTGCCCCCCCAACAGCTCCTACACGCTGTGCGGCAGCGGCTGTCCAGAGACGTGCGTGGGGGCGTCCGGCCCCCCCCGGGTGCGATGACGTGTGCGTGGAGGGCTGCCAGTGTGACCCGGGCTTCATCCTCAGCGACGCCCAGTGCGTCAGCCTCAAGGGACTGCGGCTGCACGGACCCCCACGGCACGTACCACCCGGTGAGTAGGACCCCCCCCTCTTAAGCCACATGGTTGGGTTATTCTTTTTAACTATTGAATTTTTTATTTGATTTTTTATATTTTTTTATTATCTGTTGGGTTTATTCAAGTTAATATATCAAAAACCTTTCTTTTTAAATGCAAATCTTCTTTTGGATTGTTATGATCCAATTGAAAAGTTTTTTAACTGCTTTACGAGTGTGTGAGTTTGGATGTTAATGTGTGTGTTAATGTGTTTGTGTGTTAATGTGTGTGGTTGGTTTAGGCGTGTGTGTGTGTTCAATGTGTGTCTGTGTGCTAATGTGTGTGTTTGGGTGTGACTGTGTGTGTTAATGTGTGTGTCTGTGTGTGACTGTGTGTGTTAATGTGTGTGTCTGTGTGTTAATGTGTGTGTTTGAGTGTAGGCGTGTGTGTGTGTGTGTGTGTGTTAATGTGTGTGTTTGGGTGTATCTGTGTGTGTGCTAATGTGTGTGATTCTGCATGCCTTTGTAATGTGCATGTGTGTGTTAATGTGTGTGACTGCGTGCCTGTGTAATGTGCATGTGCGTGTGTTAATGTGTGTGACTGCGTGCCTGTGCCTGTGTTAACGTGTGTGTGTGTGTGTCTCCTCTAGGCGGGCGACCACTGGGTGGAGAAGGGCTGTACGGAGCGGTGTGAGTGTCTGGGCGGAGGGCAGATCCGCTGCCACGCCACCAGCTGCCGGCCCGTCTCTGAGAGCTGTCAGCTGCAGGGCGGCGAGTACGGCTGCCACCCCGTCGGTATGAAAACCCAGGAAAAACATATGCATTTATATATTATTATATATACATTATTATACGTATCAGCTTTATAGTGTTTATCACCAGTGGGGGGAATTCAGGAATCTGCGGTCAACCCAAAGCGATTACACTTTGCTTTGGGTTGCCCGGTTTGAATCCCCGCCATCGTCTGGGAACAATAAGGGTTGATGTGCCCTTGAGCACGAATGTGAATAGAATGCATTCAATTGAACCAAACATAAAACACAACGGTCACAAAGGCAATGACAATTTAATAAGAATGCGTATGTGCAGACAATGTATCAAACTTTGTTCTGCCCCCTCTCTACCTCTCTGTCCATCCCACCCTCGCTTCTCTCATTCCCACTGTCTCTCTCCCAACTCACTCTCTCTCACTCTCTCCCCCTCCCTCTCTTCTCTCTCTCTCCCTCCCTCTCTCTCTCTCTCTCCCTCTCCCCCTCTCCCCCTCCCTCTCTCTCCCTCCCTCTCCACCTCCCTCTCTCTCCTTTCCCTCTCCCTCTCCCTCCCTCTCTCTCCCCTCCCCTCCCTCTCTCTCTCTCTCTCTCCCATCTCTCCCCTCTCTCTCCCTCTCCCTCTCTCCTCTCCCTCTCTCCCTCTCTCTCTCCCTCTCTCTCCTCTCCCTCTCTCTCCCTCTCCCCCTCTCCCCCTCTCCCTCCCTCTCTCCCTCTCTCCCTCTCCCCTCCCCCTCTCTCTCTCTCTCTCCCCATCTCTCCCCCTCTGTCTCCCTCTCCCTCTCTCCCTCTCTCTCTCCCTCTCTCTCCCCCTCCCTCCCCCTCTCTCTCCCTCTCCCTCCCTCTCCCCCTCTCCCCCTCCCTCTCTCTCCCTTTCCCTCTCCCTCTCCCTCCCTCTCTCTCCCCCTCCCTCCCCTCTCCCCTCTCCCTCCCTCTCTCTCCCTCCCTCTCTCCCTCTCCCCCTCTCCCCCTCCCCCTCCCTCTCTCCCTCTCCCTCCCTCCCTCTCCCCTCTCTCTCTCTCTCTCCCTCCCCTCCCCCTCCCCTCTCCAGGAACGGCCATCTGCTCGGTGTCGGGGGACCCCCACTACGTGACCTTCGACCGGCGGACCCACCACTACCAGGGCTCCTGTTCCTACACGCTGACCGAGCCCTGCGGCCCCACCTCCACCAACTCCAGCCTGCCGGCCTTCAGCGTGGTCACGCAGAACGAGCACCGCGACAGCCAGCGCCGCGTCTCCTACGTGCGCGCCGTGGTGGTCAGCGTGTACGGGACGGACTACGTCCTGGGGAAGGGACGCGTCGTGCAGGTACAAGAGGCGCCGGGCGCGGGGTTGTGGGCGGTGTCTTTGGAGGGAGAAGGGGGCAGGTTCCAGGGAAATGAAGGGATTCTGATTTGGCTGGAAAGTGGGTGGCTTGCTGTGGGTTGGTTGCGTGTGGAAGAGCAATGCGTGGTTGTGAGCTGAGAGGGGGGAATACCTGAGCCTGCACAGGTTTTGAGGACCTCTAGTGGCAGGAGTTGTAGCTGTATCAGTTCAAAATGACACAGATCTTTCCCCGGTGGGGGGGGCAAAAGTTGACCATGCCATAAGTAATTATAAAGAAAAAATCCCTAGATGGATTGACTCGTAGATGGGCATTTTACGGATATTTTTTATGGATTTATAGTGCAATTAAGAAAGTTACATAGCGCAGGTGTTAGATCCATGCTTCATGTCTGAAACCCAACAGGCTCTGCATCTTTAAGTAACCTAGATACCAGTAAATCATACTGGAAGGGTGTTAGCCTTGTCCCACTAGCCATAGCCACTGGGCTTCTCTCTCTCTGTACATCACGCCGTCCTCTCTGCTGCTCTCTCTCTCAGGTCAACGGAACCAAGCGCACCCCGCCACTGACCCTGACCAACGGCATCGAGATCTACCTCAGCGGGAAGTTCGTCGTCTTGGAGACCGCCTTCGGACTGAGGGTGCGCTTCGACGGGAACCACCACGCCGACGTGACGCTGCCAAAGTCGTACAGCGGCCTGCTCTGTGGCCTGTGTGGTAAGGAACGCCCAGTTAGCCTAGCGTAACGCCAGCGGCTAGCAGGGAGATAGCTAGCAGATAGCTAGTTAACAGGAAGATGGTTAGCAGGAAGATAGCTAGCAGGAAGATGGCTAGCAGGAAGATAGCTAGCAGATAGCTAGCTAGCAGGAAATGGCTAGCAGGAAGAGAGCTAGCAGGAAGATAGCTAGCATGTAGATAGCTAGCAGGTAGATGGCTAGCATGTAGATAGCAAGCAGGCAGATAGCTAGCAGGTAGATGGCTAGCAGGAAGATAGCTGGCAGGAAGGTAGCTAACAGGGAGATAGCTAGCTAGCAGGTAGATAGCTAGCAGGAAGGTAGCTAACAGGGAGATAGCTAGCAGGTAGATGGCTAGCAGGAAGATAGCTAGCAGGAAGGTAGCTAACAGGGAGATAGCTAGCTAGCAGGTAGATAGCTAGCAGGAAGATGGCTAGCGAGTTGCTAACGCCAAAAAGGGCGCTTTACGCTGCAAACGGCTATTGGTTGCTAGGTTACATTTATTTCCGTGATAAAATCACAGAAAAGTTGGACCAATGGATGCATTGGGGTGGGGTCTTCATACCCCATTGGTCCACCGTTGGAGAGCGTGATGGTGTCTCCAGTGACCCCTGACCCTGTGAGTGTGTCCGTCCCTCCAGGGAACTTCACGGACAGTCGGATGACGACAACATCATGTCCGACGGGAAGCCGGCCGGCTCCACCAACCAGCTGGGAGACAGCTGGGCCGTACCAGACAACAGGCCCGAGTGAGTCCACACACACACACACACACACACACACACACACACACACACACACACACACACACACACACACACACACACACACACACACACA
>NC_136953.1:12378692-12431192 GCF_949987615.1 Pollachius pollachius
GCTCCTGCAGGAGCACAGGGACACATGGCACACACACACACACGTTACACCAACACACACACACACACACACACACACACAGACTCCACGCTCCTGCAGGAGCACAGGGACACATGGTACACACACACACACGTTACACCAACACACACACACACACACACAGACACACGTTACACCAACACACACACACACACACACACACACACACACACACACACAGACTCCACGCTCCTGCAGGAGCACAGGGACACATGGTACACACACACACACGTTACACCAACACACACACACACACACACACAGACACACGTTACACCAACACACACACACACACACACACACACACACAGACTCCACGCTCCTGCAGGAGCACAGGGACACATGGTACACACACACACACGTTACACCAACACACACACACACACACACACAGACACACGTTATACCAACACACACACACACACACGTTACACCAACACACACACACACACACACACACACACACACACACAGACTCCACGCTCCTGCAGCAGCACAGGGACACATGGTACACACACACACACACGTTACACCAACACACACACACACACACACACACACACACACACACACGTTACACCACACACACACACACACACACACACACACACGTTACACACACACACACACACACACACACACACACACACAGACTCCACGCTCCTGCAGGAGCACAGGGAAACATGGTACACACACACATGGTACACACACACACACACACACACACACGTTACACCAACACACACACACACACACACACACACACACACACTCACTCCACGCCCCTGAAGGAGCACACACGCACATGTTACACACACACACACACATTCCTGAAGGAGCACACGGACACACACGTTACACACACACACACGTTACACCAACACACACTCACTCCACACTCCTGAAGGAGCACACGGACACACATGTACACACACACACGTTACACACACACAGACACTTTACACCACACATACACACATACTAAATAGACCTACAGGGATACACACATACATGTGTGTGTGTGTCTGTGTTAATGTGTGTCTGTGTGTGTGCTACATACAGTAGCACACACACACACACACACACGCACACACACGAGAAAATACACAGTTACACACAAACAGACACAGGATCCACACACACTCTAATCCACTGTGTGCGTGTGCGCGCGCCCATGTGTGTGTTTAGTACGTACCTCCGTCGAGAGCGGGGGGTGTACGGGGGCGTGGGGTTCTCCAGAGACCTGGGGGGTGAACACACACACACACATGAGTCTGTGTGTGACTGACGACCCTTCATTCACCCAGCAGGCTGGCTGACTACTCAGTACAATGACAGAAGTGATGTCTGGATCTGCCGCCTCAAACCGGCACACATGCCGTGTGATACAACTCTGGGTATGAATGTCTGATTGTGTACAGGGGGCATGTGATTGTGCATCTAAAGTGTACACAACCGCTAGTAATAATTGTACTTACCAGTGTGTCATGTTACTGTATGTTAAAGGTTACCTTCAAAATAACTTGAATAGGAAGTACTTACAACATTTGTTTACTATTGATCGAATATTCTAAAAGTAGAACTTAGGGACTCTTCAACCGCGGCCCTATTTTCCAATCTTTTTGAATGAACGGTACTAATGCAGAAACAACTTAAAACGCATGTTTCCACCGTTCCCTCCCTACACAAGAACTCAACTCTGGTGGTTCAGAGTGAGACATCTCCTCGGTCCGACTATACGAGACACAATATCGAAAAGACGGTTGCTCAACTTCTCCGCTACGTCAGTGTGTAATGTGACGTGTGTGTTGCGTCGGTCTACGTCAGTGTGTAATTTAGCGGTGTGTGTTGCGTTGGGCTACGTCAGTGTGTAATGTAACGTGTGTGTTGCGTCGGTCTACGTCAGTGTGTAATTTAGCGGTGTGTGTTGCGTTGGGCTACGTCAGTGTGTAATGTAACGTATGTGTTGCGTCGGTCTACGTCAGTGTGTAATTTAGCGGTGTGTGTTGCGTTGGGCTACGTCAGTGTGTAATGTGACGTGTGTGTTGCGTCGGTCTACGTCAGTGTGTAATTTAGCGGTGTGTGTTGCGTTGGGCTACGTCAGTGTGTAATGTAACGTGTGTGTTGCGTCGGTCTACGTCAGTGTGTAATTTAGCGGTGTGTGTTGCGTTGGGCTACGTCAGTGTGTAATGTAGCGGTGTGTGTTGCGTCGGGGTGCGTTTGATTCGCCTCACCGGGCGGAGCTGCTGGAGGCAGAGGAGGAGGCGCTGTGGTGCAGCAGGGGCCGCAGGGCGGGGCCCTCGCGCTCCTCGCCGCAGTCCTCCATGTCCACGTCGCTACGGGAACGGGGCACCGAGTCCCCCGCTCCCGCCGAGGCCCCGCCCCTTCGCCGGCCCTCGCCCTGCGCCTTCAGAGACTCACTGCGGGCGAGACGCACCGAGGCCACTGTGAGACTGGGGAGAGAGAGAGAGAGAGAGAGAGAGAGAGAGAGAGAGAGCAAAGCGAGAGAGAGAGAGAGCGAGAGAGAGACAGAGAGAAAGAGAGACAGAAACAGAGAGAGAGACAGAGAGAGAGAGAGACAGAGAGACAGACAGAGAGACAGAGAGAGACAGAGAGAGAGAGAGACAGAGAGAGAGAGCGAGAGAGAGACAGAGAGAGAGACAGAGAGAGACAGAGAGACAGAGAGAGACAGAGAGAGAAACAGAGAGAGAGACAGAGAGACAGAGAGAGAGACAGAAACAGAGAGAGAGACAGAGAGAGAAAGAGAGAGACAGAGAGAGAGAGAGAGAGAGAGAGAGAGAGAGAGAGAGAGAGAGAGAGAGAGCAAAGCGAGAGAGAGAGAGAGCGAGAGAGAGACAGAGAGAAAGAGAGACAGAAACAGAGAGAGACAGAGAGAGAGAGAGACAGAGAGACAGACAGAGAGACAGAGAGAGACAGAGAGAGAGAGAGACAGAGACAGAGAGAGAGACAGAGAGAGAGACAGAGAGACAGAGAGAGACAGAGAGAGAGAGCGAGAGAGAGACAGAGAGAGACAGAGAGAGAGAGAGAGAGAGAGAGCGATCGCTGATGTTAACTCCCAAAGCTCACTCATAGACAGCCTCAAGAAAGCTTTCAACACGGTTACAAAACATTCACACAGACCCCTCGCAGCACATCAACACACAACAACACAGCAGCACGCTACTACTTTTAGCATGTTGCATGTACACATTCATAGGCTTACACACACACACACACACACACACACACACACACCTGTCCATGCTGTCCTCCCCAAGGCTGCTGGAGGAGAGCCTCTGGGGGTCCCCGTCGGCCCCCTCCTCGCCCGGCAACTCAGAGTGGTTCTCAAACTGCTGGATCATGTTCCGCACACTGCCCGACCGCACTGCAACACACACACACACACATATATAGATATACGAGTATAGAGTACATACAATGCAACACACATGCATAAATATAAGCATAGAATACACACATGTCTGACCGCACTCCAACTCGCCCACACACACACACACACACACATACACAGACACACACACAGTGTTGTCAGACTGCAGAAGGCCTACTGGACTACATAACGGCGCGTACCTTCAGGCGGTGACAACGGGACATGGAACGCTACAAAACAGACGTCAAAAACAAAAGTGATTCAAATGAGAAAACAAACTAAATCAGGACAACGACAAAAAAACAATCACAACGGTCAACAGACAAATCAATAAACCGGCAAATAATAAATGTACCTGCAGAAAAATGAACAAAATGCGGACGACAATAGGTAGAAATTATATAAAGCTAGATTTGGACAAAAAAAAAACATGCAAGGGTTTGTGTGTTTGTGTGCCTGTGTGCGCGAGGGTGTGTGTGTTTGTGTGCGATCGGTGTGTGTGTTTGTGTGCCTGTGTGCAAGGGTGTGTGTGTTTGTTTACTGGACTGGGAGGCGCTCCGGGGCTTCATGTACTTCAGGATGGGGTTCCTCCTCCGATCCTCCCCATCCTTCTCCTTCTTGGCGCCACCCAGCTGGGGGGGGGGGGGGGAAGAGGAGAGGGCAATTCATTCCCCTGGCTTTAAAATTACTCTCAGGTTCAACCCTTCACAACAAGCAACAGTAACCATAGGAAAATCAACCACAGCCGTCGTAACCACGGGAACGGCCACCAAAACAGTGGTACCCGCGGCCACGCTAACCACCGCAGTCGTAACCACGGGAACTGCCACCAAAAACAGTGGTAACCGGAGCCAGGCTAACCATAGCAGCCGTAAGCCTAACTACTTAAAAAAATAAAAAAGTTCTATCATGAATAAGAAACCAATAGAGTCTGGGTGTTTTTGAAAAGCGCCAACGCCGCTCTTACCTTCTTGGGCTTGGGGAAGAATGGGAGCCACTTCTCCTTCTCGACCCCTAGCCCCGGGAACACCTTGGAGTCCCGCAGCTTGATGCCGGAATGACGCAAGTACAGCAGCACGGCCGACGCAAGGGGAGCGCTGGGGGAGAGAGAGACAGAGAGACACAGAGAGAGAGAGAGAGAGGGCGAGGGTTACAGAGACACAGAGAGTGAGAGAGAGAGATAGAGAGAGAGAGAGAGAGAGAGAGAGAGAGACAGACAGAGAGAGAGGGCGAGGGTTACAGAGACACAGAGAGTGAGAGAGAGAGAGAGGGTTAGAGAGAGATAGCGAGACCGAGAGAGAGACAGAGACCGAGAAAGAGAGAGCGAGAGACAGACACACACAGAGCGAGAGAAAGAAAGTGAGAGAGAATGACGGAGAGACAGTTAGAGGGAGAGTGAGAGAGAGATCGATAGAGGGGAAATTGAGAGAATGAACGACAAACAACGGCAAAACAGCGGAGAAAAAAAGGAGGTAGAGGGAGAGAGTGAGATCACGGGGAACGGTAGAGGGCGAAGAGCAGAGAGCGAGAGAAAGAAAGAGTGAGATACAGAGGGAACAGGCCGGAGGATAAGTAGCTTCGTCGTTTCGAGAACATTGTAGAACATGAAAGATGGCCGCCACCTCACCTCCTCTCCTCTTCGTGCTTGGAGCTGGAGGAGCAGAGGAAAGAAGCAAACAGAACAGAGCATTAGTCCAACATGTACAGACAGCGATTACTGCGTGGTCCGTCAGGGCTCCGCTGCTGCCATGATATCCCTGTTGCACTACTGTGGCAGCCTCGGTCACATGACACTCACAAACACATAAAAATGACTAATGGTTTGAAATTCAAAAACACCAGAGTCATGTGATGTCATACAGTCGGCCTGAGGTAATGATTCTTCCAGTCACAAGGAATAAGGGTTTGTTAGCGTGCCGATGAACTTTGGTTCATTTTCCCTCTGTCCCCAATGCGATTCGACTTTTTACTGGACAGATCTCGGCCTGTTGCTAGGCAACCCCCGAAAGCCTAACAGAATTCTGGTTGTTGTTGTGTGTGTGTGTGTGTGTGTGGCCCTGAGCTCGTTAACTGCTTAACGGCTTCAGGTTTGAAGTGTAGTAGTGGTGGTGGAGGAGGTTGGGGTTGGCTCACAGGATGTCCCAGAGGGCGGTGACCTGCTTGTCCACCACCTGCCTCTCCTTGGCCGGGTCTCCGTCCAGGTGTTGCAGGTCCCCCTCCCCGAACAGAGAGCCCAGACCCATCATCTGCTTGTTCCTGGAGATGGGGGGGGGGGGGGGGGGGGGGGGGAAGAGAGAGGGGGAGGGAGAGGTTAGTAGTGCCTGTAGTCATGTGTCTGGTCCTGGGTGTAGTAGTATGAGTAGTAGTAGTAGTAGTACTACTAGTACCTGTAGTCCTGTTTCTAGTCCTGGCTGTAGTAGTATTAGTAGTAGTACCTGTAGTCCTGTATCTGGTAGTGGATGTAGTAGTATTAGTAGTAGAACTAGTATCTGTAGTCCTGTACCTGGTCCTAGGTGTAGTAGTAGTAGTATAACTAGTATTAGTTCTAGTACCTGTAGTCCTGTACCTGGTCCTGGGTGTAGTAGTATTAGCACTAGTACCTGTAGTCCTGTACCTGGTCCTGGGTGTAGTAGTATTAGTAGTAGTATTAGTACTAGTACCTGTCGTCTTGTACCTGGTCCTGGGAGAAGTAGTATTAGTAGTACTATTAGTACTAGTACCTGTAGTCCTGTACCTGGTCCTGGTTGCAGTAGTATTAGTAGTAGTATTAGTACTAGTACCTGTAGTCCTGTATCTGGTCCTGGATGTCCGGCAGGACCAGCTGCTGGAGTTCAGACAGGGGTCCTCTGATGTCCTCCTGAGCATGCAGACGAGTCTCTGCACCAATCACAGGGAGGGCATGCTAGTCACCATGGTAACATGTTGCTCACACAGCCCGCTCTTGCACAGCCAAAGTGGGCTTTCACAATAGAAGCGAGTTACCACAGTAGAACTGCACCATCCCAGGAAGAGCGTCCTACCACGGTCAGGTAATGCTGTGTAACCACGGTAACATGGGGGCAACACACACGCCCACACCACTAGGGGGCAGGGGTGGTTACAACTTTAAATGTGCTAGATAACAATTGATGCCCTCTGACCCCAGAGCATTTGATAAACAGAGTTAGAGGCCGACGTTCAAGAGAGACAGAAATTCAAGAGAGACAGAAATTCAAGAGAGACAGAGAGAGAGCAGGAGCAAGAGAGCACGAAAGAGACAGAGAGAGAATGAGAGCAAGAGCGAGACAGAGAGAGAGACTTACCTATTTCTGTAAGGTACTCCTCTCGCACTTTGATCTTCAGAGGCTGAGGGGCAACAGTAAAGCACCAAAATCATCGAGACAGATTCTCCTAAGGTAAATATTTAATTTGAATTGGGAAAAACATGCAATCACATCCCAATACAGTCTGAACACATGAGCAGTCAAACAGTGTTTATGTTTCGGGGTGTGTGGGGGTCATGTGACTCGTGTCTTGTGACTCTTACCGCGTCAGGGTCCAGGAAGTGGGAGCGGACCTGGGGGGCCAGGGCGCGAGCGTCCTTGGGGCTGGAGCCCAGGTAGGCCTCCACGGACAGGTAGAACAGCTGGGGGGGGGGGGACGCAAACACACACACACGCACGCACGCACACGCACGCGCGCACACGCACACACACACACACACACACACACGCAACCACGCACGCACGCACGCACGCACGCACGCACGCACGCACACACACACACACACACACACACACACACACACACACACACACACACACACACACACACACACACACACACACACACACACACACACACACACACACACACGCACACGCACACGCACACACACACACACGTTCAAAGTTAGTCAAGGTTCACATCAAGGCCATAACAACTGTCTAACCAACTTCCTGTCATTTCGGGGATGTGGACAACATAGAGGAAACCACATGGCTTTCTAACACACGGTGCAGAGGAAGCTTGTTTAGCTCTGCAGGGTGTGAGAGGAGAGAGTAGAGAGAAGACAGGAGGGAGGAGAGAGAGAAGATAGGAGGGAGGAGAGAGAAGACAGGGGGGAGGAGAGAGAGAAGATAGGAGGTAGGAGAGAGAAGACAGGGGGGAGGAGAGAGAGAAGATAGGAGGGAGGAGAGAGAAGACAGGGGGGAGGAGAGAGAGAAGATAGGAGGGAGGAGAGAGAAGACAGGGGGGAGGAGAGAGAGAAGATAGGAGGGAGGAGAGAGAAGACAGGGGGGAGGAGAGAGAGAAGATAGGAGGGAGGAGAGAGAAGACAGGGGGGAGGAGAGAGAGAAGATAGGAGGGAGGAGAGAGAAGACAGGGGGGAGGAGAGAGAGAAGATAGGAGGGAGGAGAGAGAAGACAGGGGGGAGGAGAGAGAGAAGATAGGAGGGAGGAGAGAGAAGACAGGGGGGAGGAGAGAGAGAAGATAGGAGGGAGGAGAGAGAGAAGATAGGAGGGAGGAAAGAGAAGACAGGGGGAGGAGAGAGAGAAGATAGGAGGGAGGAGAGAGAAGACAGGGGGGAGGAGTGGAAGGGAAGAAGGATAGAGGATAGAGGAGAGTGGCAGAGAGAGAAGGGGTGCAGGCGGGTGAAGGGTGTCCTTCTGACCAGGGGGTTGGGGTCCAGCAGCTGGGTGAAGACATAGCGCATGAAGACGGTCATGTGGGCGGGCCGGGCCTTCAGCAGCTCAATGTCCTGGAAGGGCCCGTCCATCTGGGATGGGGGGAGGTGGAGGAGGAGGAGGAGGGGGTGAGGACAGAAAGAGAGGAGGAAACAAGGTGGGGAGAGAGGAGGTGGGGATGGAGTAAAAAGGTGTGAGGTGGCGACAGTGGAGAGGAGGAGGAAGGAGGTGAGAAGGAGGAGGTGAGGGAGAGGGTAGGTAAACAAAGTGTTAAAAAAAATCGGAAATCAAGGACCAGAAACCGGCAACATGTTGACGACATCACAGAGGACGCACAAGTGAGACGTCTCACCTCGTTGAACGCATAGCCGCCATCTTCCTCCTCCTCTTCCTCGGGGCCAATAATCTGGGCCTTTCCTCCCTGTAACACACACACACACACACACACACACACACACACACACACACACACACACACACACACACACACACACACACACACACACACACACACACACGCACACACCCATAAGGAAAAATTGAAGGACACGTTGTGTAGTGGACAGAAGACGACGAGATACAGAAATCCACGAACAGGTCTGGGTCCATGCATGTGTAAATATGCATGCGTTAAGTTTATCGATAAAGTCCATAACTAATTCAGTATGCGGGTAATAGGACAGAGGACGTCTCTGGGCGTGCACGTGGAGCTCACCGCGTCGGCAGGAGTGCGCACGTCAGAGACCTGCCGTCGGAACAGGGGGGTCCTGAAGGAGGAGGGAGAGGAGTGGGGACTCTCAAAGGCCTGGGAAGAGGAGGATGAAGAGGAAGAGGACAAGGAGGGGGTTGGGGAGGGTCAGGGGGTCGAGTAGGGTGCGGCGTACTCAAACCGATGGAGGCATGGTGTGTGTGTGTGTGTGTGTGTGTGTGTGTGTGTGTGTGTGTGTGTGTGTGTGTGTGTGTGTGTGTGTGTGTGTGTGTGTGTGTGTGTGTGTGTGTGTGTGTGTCTGTACCTCTATATCTCCTTCACTGGAGTCAACTGAGAGTCTCCCTACAGGGAGGGATGACAGAAAGAACACAAATAAACAAGAACACTTCAAAACAACACACCATATTGAAAAGAACTAGTGCTGTCAAGCGATTAAAATATTTAAACGCGATTAATCGCATGAATGTCATAGTTAACTTGCAATTAATCGCACATTTTTTTCTATTCTAAATATCCCTTGATTTCGTGCTTCTGGCCCTTTAGTGAGATCAGAGAGTGTTGAGATGGACAATAATAAAATATATTTGGTGAGATGGATTTGAGAAGAGAGACCCGCAGTGAATTCAACCCGGTCCACATCGGGTAGGTGCATGACCTACCGTAGGCCTACCGTAAAACTTCCAATAGCCCGGGCTTTTATTTGTTTCAATCACTGAACTATCGAACAAAACTCTTGCTTAGCAAAGATGGGAAATACTATAACATTTATTATTTAAACCAGTATGAATATTCCTACCGTACGTAGGCCTATACACATTACCAGGCTATCGAATAAGGCCCACACACACATACACACACACACACACACACACACACACACACACACAGGCGGAGTGGTAATCGGGAGAGTCGCGAGAATTCCCAGTTGGCCGTTAACGTTTCGGGGCTGTCGGGCTGATTACTGCGGGATAACAATATTGCGTTTATAAAAGTTCCTTGAAGTGCCGTCCAGCAGCCTGAGCTGTGCGCCCGCAACCTCTCACTCACTCAACACACGCAACACTCACAAACTGTCAACGTCGCAACCAAGTCGATTTTGTCTAGAGGGGAGTAACTGAGCGGCCCCTCCTGAAGTGGTACAGCCCAGGTGGGCCTTGAACTGCGATTGGTCAGAAAGACGTAACAGCTAATGACAACAGTGAACTCTCGTGCAGGCTCGAACAGAGTGACACACAAACACACACACACACACTTTTAAGGAGTTTTTCACCCGCTCCGTATCCTTGCTTGCCACAACAAGTTTGTGCGGCGTGCTTGTTGTTTTGTTTCCGGTGTAGCTAGATCCGGTATGGTGTTGTACTTTTTCTAACGTGACTAGTTGTTGCTAGACAGCAGGTGAAAAAACTACAACGTTTGCCAAGCCAAAAGAGCGTTAATCGCGCCCTAAAAAAATGAACGCCGTTAAAATTGGTTTGCGTTAACGCTGTTAATAACGCGTTAAACTGACAGCGCTAAAAAGAACCAACAAAAAGAAACAAGCAAAACCAAATGGCAAGACAAACCTTCCCCGGCGACTAGGTAGTTGGTGATGGGGTCGCCTCGGCTACCGTCCTGCGGAAGGGAAGCACAATGTATTTTTGGTTGCCATGGCGACTCAGAGCACTTCACAGTTGATGATAGTGCACATTCTCTCACACACACACACGCACACGCACACACACACACACACACACTCACACTCTCACACACACACACACACACACACACACACACGGTTGATCTAAATAGTTGATCTGATAGTCACTGTTTACTCTGAAAGGTCATGCATCAACAAACTAAACCGGTAGATACGTTCAGGGTAGACTGGAGACGTGGCCTATCGCTTACAGGGTTGCCCAGTCTTTGCGGAAATGATCGCAATCTAAACCCCGCATTAAAAGGATTACCTTTATGCAACGTTATTTAGATGTAAGAGAGCAAAACCCTTCTGACCTACTACTTAATAATGGACACAGAGAGCTTTGTTCTCTTACTGTAAATTTGAAGAATGTGAGCAAAAAAAACTCGTTCAGTTATATATGACGCACAACGATGTAGACACCAGTGCTCCATAAAACAGATCAATGAACCACTTCGGGATATATATAATGTATTCACCAGGTCCTGCTGAATCTTGATCCTGACTTGGTGAGCCCGCCTCTTCGCACTCTCGATCCGCTCCTCCAATGACGGCGAGGGGTTCCGGGACAGCTTCTCCATCAGGGCCTGCCGATTGGACAGTTTCCACTTATAAAACGTGCATTAGCTCTACTTTGTCGGTACAACTTTAATGTACCACTCGGTGAATCAGGTTTTGTTTTCATAAAACATCCGTGGGTCCATTCAGTAGACCACTGAACCTTTGTAGAAGTGCTGTTCCCGGCATACGGCTCGTGATTGGTCACGCTTATAGGTCAATCAAAAGACATTCTTGACAAGTAGGCGGATGTTAACGGTGTCCCTTACTTACTGATTGGAAAGGCTGGCTTTACTAGACCGGCTCTAACCCACCACCTGACCGTAACCACACGAAATCCTCACCTCAACGTAACCCTCTCTTTTAATGGTTTGTAGGCAGTTCATCTGTGTCCCCAGCAGCTACATAAGAGCCAATCAGGCCCATTAACTAACCCAGGACACTGTGGCACCGGTTTGGACTGGGGGCACCCACTGAGATAGGCATCGAATTTGACAAAGCTGCTGAACACGACCGTCTCCAAACCAAGTACCTGACCCTAACCATCCTTTACCCAAACTTCCACATTTCTAATGTTTCAGAAAGAATATAGAGGAAACGTGCATATCAGAGAGAGTGTGTGTGGGTGTGTGTGTGTACCAGTGTTTCCCCTATAAAAAATTGGTGCCGGTCTTGTGACCTGGAAGGTTTCATTTCAACATTCTTTTTTTTTTTTTTTTTTTACTTCTTTCGATATTTGGCGGCTGTGAAGCGTGCCGCTGCTGACTTAAAGTCAAATGTATCAAGAGTGTCTCTGCTGCTTGCAATGCGCATAAGCCTCGTGACTCTTCCTTCCCCAAGGCGGCTTCGCTGAGCAGTCTTTATTAGAGCTTAGATCGGGCCCAGAAAATCAAGCCCACACCGGCCCGAGCCTGGCCCGGCCCGACAAATTAACTGTAAATATGAGCCCGGGCCCGAATTCAACCCGACATTTTTTTTAATACATGTGTAACTTTATACACATGTTACTTAGGCCTACTCTGCTAAATATATATGTAAGGGATAATGTATAGAACGCTGGTCATTATTGGGGAAATAAGCTGCGACAGGGCGACCGTACTACTACCCATGCAAGTGAACGGAGCGTTCCACGGCATTGAGAAGACCCGTGTAATAAAGGCCCATACTATTTCTGTTTATGGCATTGATTTATCCCCAGATTAGGCCAATAAAGCAATGATGAAAAAAACACAAACGCACAAATGACCATTATAGCATATTTAAACACAATTCAAATTGTGCAGAGAATTATTTCCATTGGTCATTCTGACCGGAGACATTTAGAATTTTCGGTCCTCCTCATTTTTTTCCGGTCAATGACCGGTAATTACCGGACAACAGAAACTCTGGTGTGTACGTGTGTGTGTACCTGGAGGTCAGCCTCTTCCTGCTGCAGCATCTTCTGGAGGATCTGACTGGCGTGTTTCTGCACCTCAGCATGCTGCACCATATACACACGACACCGAGGTCAACCGTTAACACAAAGCAGCCAGCAACAATTGACTTAACAACTTAACTCAATTTAATTTAATAACGTAAAAGAATAATTATATATATATATAAATTATCTAAAGATTATCTAGCAATTTTTAGTTAGTTGTTCTATCTAGGTCTAAGGCATGAGGAATTTTAGGTGAGGGTAAATGGGTCAGGTATGAATTTATTGTTCGTATAAATATCTTAGAAATATAGAAACTGACAGTGTTGTGCCTGAACTCGTTCATATTTTGGGCGAACGTGAACTGAACGTACTGTATTACTGCCTGATGAACGTTACTGTGAACTCGTTCATTCTGGTGTCTGTGAACGGCACGCTCACTCGGTTTAACTTCGTTCAATATGGGGGGTTATTTGTTAATCAACATGGCGGATGCGCGCAAAGATCGCCGTGTTGTTTGACCGGTTGCCATGGTTATATCCGTGTGGTTAATTTGCAGTTGCGGTGTTGTCAGCTTACTGTTACATTAAACTGTAACCAGAAAACGCGGTTATATGCTATGGACCCAATAGTATCTGTCGTATAAAGGTTGGGATGAATTTCAAATTATAAATATGTACACTTTATGTTGAAAGTATAGACCGTCGCGATTCCCATTGAAACTAATGCCGCAGTGATTATTCTTCAAAACGAGAGCTGTTAAATTGTGAAAAATGAATTAAACTGTAATCAGACAACGCGGTTATATGCTATAGACCCTAGAGTATCTGTGGTATAAAGACTGAGACAAATTTCGAATTATAAATATGTACAATCCATAACGTTAGCTCTCTGGCTCATAGCTCAGCAGACTAGAATACCTCCTAGAATAATTGCTTGTTGTACAGTTTCCATCGTGTTTTATTGGACATTTAGCGCATTTTGTAAATCCCATTGATTTCTGTTGTAAGACTCTTTGCTCGTTGGCCGGAAATGGAAAGGGGGGCTGTTGACGTTTGGTTGTAGTCTTTTCGCTCGATTCTCCATCTCAACAGTAGGGCTAGAACCGAGCGAAAAGACTACAACCAAACGTGAACACCACCCCTTTCCATTTCCGGCCAACGAGCAAAGAGTCTTACAACAGAAATCAATGGGATTTACAAAATGCGCTAAATGTCCAATAAAACACGATAGAAACTGTATTTTGCTACGATACTTGATTCAACCACTCTATTTCATCCTAGACAAACCACAAAGGAGAATCAATGTTCAACATATTGAAAAAAAGAACTATGAACTAGTTCAATTTTTGGAACTATGAACTTAGTTCAAAATTTTGAATTATGAACGTTTAAATGAACTAGTTCATTTTAAAATTTGTGAACTGAACTTTGAACTAGTTCACGTAGAAAGTGAACTTTCCCAACACTGGAAACTGAAAAAGAGAAATCACCCATAAATAAACCTCATTATCTTTCGATATAGCTAGAGGACACGCTATACTTCTAATCAGTAAAGTATATGCGATTACCTGAGGCGGTTTGGGCCCTGTGATTCGCTGGGAGGGGCTGCTGCTCATACCAGAGGGCAAGGGAGGCGGTGGGGGAGGCGGGGCTTCTCCGCCCAGCGAGGTCCTCTGATTGGGTAAGAGGTCTGCAGACAGGGGCTCTAGGGGCAGGGTGACGCTGGAAGGGGGCGGGCCCTGAAGCGTCAGCGCCACGTAGGCTCCGGCTAGGGAGAGACGGAGAGGTGCGGAAGAAGGAGAAGAAATAAAAAAATCGGATAGAATCAAAGTCTTGAAAACAAATAAAAAATCCACAAAAATTTGAATTTAAATTTTTAAAGATTATCCGATGGTGTATTCGTTAGTACTCACATTTAATGAGCTTCACCACTTCTTGGTGGGACATGGAGGACACCAGAGATCCGTTCACCTATAGACAAGGAAGGGAAGAGAAAGAAAATGAACATAATTACAGCCTCGATTAGGAAATATAACTGAATACAGAGCTGAACACAGTGGTTTATAATGGATGGCACAGAGGCCATTTTGATAAAATTAAATAGATCAGGTTGCACATTCTATGTGGGAATACACATAGACATGTTGTATACTTGTTCTTGTTGTATAGTTATATTAATAATATTATAGTCAGTAGTATTGGTTCACCTTTATGATGCGGTCTCCCTCTTGGACGCCGGCCTTCACCGCAGCGCCCCCTGTGGACAGCGATAGAGAGAACAAATATGTTAACAGACTGCTAGCAGCTAATGCTACTGACCCTGATCAAGTGTGTGTGTGTGTATGTGTGTGTGTGTGTGTGTGTGTGTGTGTGTGTGTGTGTGTGTGTGTGTGTGTGTGTGTGTGTGTGTGTGTGTGTGTGTGTGTGTGTGTGTGTGTGTCTCTGACCTGGTCGGACATTCTGCACCAGCTTGACCCTCTCGCCACAGACGGTGAAGCCAAAGCCCAGCTGATCCTTTGGGACCACCACACACCTCTGGACCAGACCAGAGCCTGGGCGAGAGACAGCGAGAGAGAGAGAGAGGGGAACGGTGAGAGAGAGAGAGAGACAGAGAGAGAGAGAGAGAGGGGAACGGTGAGAGAGAGAGAGAAAGAGAAAGAGAAAGAGAGAGAGAGATAGGGGAACGGTGAGCGAGAGAGAAAAAAGAAAGCGAGAGAGAGAGAGGAACGGTGAGAGAGAGAAAGAGAAAGAGAGAGAGAGAAAAAGAGAAAGAGAGAGAGAAGGGAACAATGAGAGAGAGAGAGAGAGAAAGAGAAAGAGAGAGAGAAGGGAACAATGAGAGAGAGAGAGAGAGAGAGAGCGAGAGAGAGAGAGAGAGAGAGGGGAACGGTGAGAAAGAGAAAGAGAGAGAGAAAGAGAGAGAGAGGAAGCGAAATAGAGAGTGATTGACAGAGAGAGAGATAGGGACAGAGGAACGATGAGAGTGAAAGAGAGAGATAAAGAGAGAGACAGAGAGAAAGAGAAAGAGAGATAGAGAGAGGGATACACAGAGAAAAGGAGATACCGGAGGAGAGCGAGATACAGACAGATGCAGAGCGAGAAAGAGTCAATTAAAGGAACATCCATGAGCAACCTCATCCCATTTCATCAACCAGCACAGAACAAGCAAGATGAAGTCCCCATATCTGTAACCCATGCATAGAGAATAGCGAGAACCAGGGGGTTGACACATATCGAATAGCGATCAGAGAGACCGGGATAACCCCAGCTCAGCGGCTCTAAACACGCCGCCGTCTTCCAGACCTACCTGTGCTCTCTGTGGTGGGAGACTCCCCCCCCGGATCCCTGGGCGCCTGGCCGGGGGAGGACTTCCTGTCCGAGTCCCCGATGGTCAAACTGCTGAGCCTGGGGGGGGGGGGGGGGGGGGGGGGGAGAGCGAGAGACATAAGCAGAGAGAAGAAAACTCTTGAGGTTATGGGTGATGGGAGAAGGTTCTGAGGAGAAGGCTGTGTGTGGGGGAGAAACTTAGGAGGGGGAGAGACAGCCAGAGACAGATCTAAGTAATAGATCTGCTGCCTCTCATTGATCCCTGTTCATGTGCTCAATAAATCCTCCCTCGGGGTTTAAAGGTTTCTGTTCCATTCTACGAATAACAATAAATCAACAAAACAATCCCCAATACTGAGTGAAATGGGGGAGATGTTGGACGTGAGATGGGATTGAGGAAGAGTGAGATGGGAGTGAGACACAGTGGGATGGGGGAAATGAGTGCATTGGGAGTGAGATGTGAGTGAGATATGTGTAAGGGAGTGCCATGGAGATGAGATGCAAGCATGAAAGAGTCAGGGGAGGTGGACGCGAGAGAGAGTGAACGACAAGCAAGGGTGACAGGGACAGAGTGTGGGAGAGCGAGGCAGAGTGAGACACAGAGTGAGAGAGAGTGAGAGAGAGGGTCACTCAACGGGGTGGTTGGTAAGCAGCTGAAAGCGGTTGATCAGGAAAAACTCACCAAGCCGCGAAAGGGCTGAAGGGATGGCAGCGACACAGAGGACAAAATAAAAAGGCAGTGGAAATACAGACAAAAAGAGAAAAGTAGAAAGTTAGAATGAAGAGCAGGTCAACCGAAGCACGATGACAAAAGAGAAGCGGGCATCCGTGGACAGACATGGACCCCCCCAAAACCCACCCCGATGCCTTCAAATATCAACAATGCACACTGAAGGCCTCATTCACGCTCTTTACACAGGGGTGCATCAGAGGACCACCACAGATTGTAACACTCACGCCTCGTGCCCACTGCGTCCGTCCGTTGACGGGTCCCCATTGACTTTGAATGGGGATGGACGCACAATGCATTGTTGATCCGTCCGTTCCGTTGGATCCGTGGGCGCAGTCAAAAAGTTGAAAAATGTTCAACTTTTTCAGCAGCGACGGATCCGTCATCCAATCAGATCGCGTATGCAAATTTAAGCACTGTGACACTACTCGGGCTCTGACGACCCTGGAAAGCTCCCCCATCCGTCAGCCACGCCTTCCGACGTCCGTTGACAGACGGTGCAGTGGGCACGAGGCGTTAAGGGCTGATTATGGTTCCACGTCGACGCAACGCAAGGGGGTTTACGGACCCATTACGCCCTTGCGGACCCTGCTTGCATCCACCGCAAGGGCCTAATGTGAGCCTTCCAAAAATTGTAACAGCAAGGGCTGCGATTGGTCTGCTCACTTAAACCCGACACAGAACCAAAACATGTTCAGGACTGAGTTGAAGCGTCTGCGTGATACCTTCCTTAGTCTACCATCCCAGATACACCTGTGGTTGCCCGACGACGGTGCCTTCCTGAAGAGGGTATATTACACCGCTGTGGGTAACAGCGATAATCAAGCAGCTTTTGGCCGACTATGCTCAGTCGGGTGCGCAAGCAACGGCGTGGAAAGCAAGCAACGTAACCATGCCGGCTATTTAGTGCTGCATAATGGCCGTAATAGCCAATTCTAGTCAATGATCCGAGTTCAAGTCAATGTATTTCATTGTCTGATATTTTTCCCAACTGGGCTGGCAAGTCATGGTGGATGCATTGTTTACACCAGCAGTTTCTTGTTGTTTATGATGTTGTTGTTGTTTTTTTACTGCAGCCACAATTTGTACACAAGCATTTGTAATGGCTGTAGTGGCTGTGGGTAATACATAAAGCTCCTATTTGGGCTGAACGGATGTTGGTTAGGGGATGTCACCCAATCAGATTTCAAACAGGGATTGGAAGATCAGGCAACATGCAAGCAAGCACATATCGATTATTATAGCACAACAACAAAGGGCGAATGGTTTTGACAGTTCAAAAACCGGATGCATTACAAATCTGACACTGGCAGTGATGTAGCAACGGAGACTGCGTCCAAGGAAGACTCTGTCCATTTCCTCAACAACAAAAAAAATGTTTTCCTTGCCTTGGTACCAGGGTCCAAAATGAACAGCAGATAGTACATTCTAACCCTAGAATGTACCAATCCACAAATCAACACAAATGCTTGGCCCGTCATTTGTTCAGCTCTGGCCGGGGGAAAAGGTGGAATTCTGAAAGTTGATTTTGGACCCACCCTATGAGCGTTGACGCCATGAAGCGACACACAGAGGACACACCCGAGGTCGGACAACATGCCCAAGATGCACACCACAATCTGTAGGCTTCACGGCCTCAAACCGCACAGTGGCTCTCGTTGGACAGCCGTCCTACCTGAGCAGGTGGGAGTTTCTCTTATTGGCCCTCCCGCTGTCACATGACACAGACACAGGGAGCGGTGGCAGGCACACACACAGGGAATAGGGGTACGCACACACGGGAGACAAGTGGAGATGGGAGAGAACAGCAGAAGCATGTGAACGAAGCCGACGCACACACAGTGAGAGATGAGAGGTCAATGCAGTTGCGACAAATACTTCTGCGCGTTGCCCGGACCAAGTTGCCCACAGTGCATTGCATGGAGAACCGTCAAAAGGTGGTGAATAAATGGGAGAGGGCAAGGGAAAACATAGCAGATTGAGAAATCACAAACACAAACAACACCAACAAACAATGACAACATTCACAACACAGAAGCCCTTTGGCACACCAAAGCATCCACATGAGCTCACTATCTCCATCATCAACAATGTGTCACCAATTGACGTATCCTCCCTCACGTCAACCGACACACACAAACACACATGTTCAGAAGAGACCACCAAAGTGGCAGCTTGCCTGGCTTGTTCTTCCAGAGGTCAGACTGAGAGGATGAATCTCAGATAAAGAAATATTGTTTACTGTAATCTGGTAGTGCAACCGGTTTATTTGGTTTGTGTGTGTGTGTGTATGTGTGTGTGTGTGTGTTTAAGTGACTGTACAATCACATTACTTGACTTGAGTACATCTGTGATTTTTTTTAAAGCCCATATTGTCCGGGACTTTCCCTTGTAATCAGTCATTACTTTTGTGCGGCAGGTTTTGAGGGAACTTCTAACCTCTGATTAGTTTCAATACAACAACTTGTTCTTTCGGTTACTACAAGCGCCCTCTCAGTTCTTCTTACCTGTCCAATGTGGAAGACGGTTGCCGGAGACTCATCTTGGCAGTGGCCAGCCAACTCCCTGCTGCCGTCTTAAATGTGGCGTTCCCAGTGGTTCCCTTAGCGGACCACTGTAGTCTTCATCATCACCGTCTCAATCCTCTCATGTTCTGATCCAGACTTTTCTTGGTACTCGGTTCCCACAATATGGTACCCCATTCATGAGTCCATAAGGTTTACATCTACAGACTTATCTGTTTGGATGTACAGAGTCTCGCTTTTGTGTGGTGCGTTATTTGTGTTTGTGTGAGTGGTCAAAAGGATTAAAATGAGACTGCTTGCGTTGGGGCTCATTAATTATGCATGGCAGGCGGATGCTCCCCTTGTTTCTACGAGGTCAACAACCCCGCCCCCCCACCCCCCCATGTCTCATCTGAAGTCTATAAATGGTGGCTGATTCCCTTAAAAAAAAACGCTCACCGCATTAACACTGATCACAGCAAACGCATACCAATAGAGCATCACTCCTACAACTGCCTGCAATATGACAGCTTGTCAGAAACATGAACTGTACCGAGCTTATTTTACAATACATTCAGACATATTACCTAAACAACAAACGGATTTCATGTGCATCTAAACAATACCCGAGTCCGCATACAGTCACTACCCCTTATGTGCTCATCCAAATGTTTGCAATGCCTGTGATTCTCATGTCTCATTCTTCATTATCATTTGATCTTGGGTAGGAGGCGTCTGCATTGCTGCAACGGTGATTATAAAAACCTAAATGCATCTACCAAGAGCGAAGGTGCAACATTAACACTCATCAGACTTGACAAGCCTGCAATTAAAGCGACTTGTACCAGCTCAATGTATAAACTAACATACTGTAAACAACCGTGAACCCAGCAAAAGACAACGGTGTGCGTTACATCCCTTAACTATACAACAGAGCTCTTGCATAATAACACAACGCAAACTACCACTCAATCCGCATATTTGATTGGCAACTTAGCCACGACAAGAATTGCGGCGCTAGCAATTAATAACCAGCATATATGCAGCGGCCTGCTATGTGCTGCCAGTTTACTGCAGATTGGGCCAACGTCAATCCGCGGTGTCGCGTGGGCGCCGAGGCGGGACCAAAACACTTTCGTGCCGGCTGCGGCATAAGCTATCAAGTCGGTGCAGTGTGGAATGCTGATGCTAACAAGCTATGTTTGTTTGTTTAGGTGCAAAAGACTTAACCTACGCGAACGGGTGTGGGTATGCGTCGCTGGAGTCCAGGACACAGCAAAAAAATAATTCGAGATAGTACAAATATACGACAAATCCAGTGTCCTGTTTTTGTGCGATAAGATCCAATGCTACTCGATAGCCCAGTAGCTTAGTCCAGCAGAGGTGTCCTTTGGCTCCTCTTCATAACAAACCACAGTTCTATTATAGGAATTGTCTTTCCGGGTTATTTTTGAAGTGTCAGCAAGTAATAACACGGCTATTATTCCATAGTGCTTAAGCGAGATGTTAGTTCCACTCCATAGAGCCCTGCTCAGCAGCTATCCTGCAGTCTGCCCCGGCTGTGTTGTGCAGGTCGCTGACTCGCTGCTGCTCATCATGCTCCGTGTTTGCTCTTTCGCGCCCTCTAACGGATGCAAGTTATATTGACATCCATCTTTGGCTACTAAACCCTATAATGTCTGGCTGCAGCCTGTAGGACATGGACATCCACGTCCAACTGGTCAACTGCTACGTGATAGGTCCATGATTTTATGCCAGCGATGATTTGAGTAAATGATGTCCCGTTTTAAACATCAATATACTGGGACATTTTTCATGATTAATTATTTTCCATGTACCTTGGTAAATTATACATTTTTACGATGTAACGGAAAGAACATCAAACATCAAAAATCAAGAACTAACAAGCTAGCGCAGCAGGGTTAGGGTTAGGGTAGTAGCGGTTAGGTTTAGGTAGTGATTAGGGTTAGGGTAATAGTGATTAGGGTAGTGGTTCGGTTGGTAGTGGTTCGGTTGAGGGTTAGGTTTAGGTATTGAAAGAAGAGATTGAAAGAGATTGAAACTTCTGACGCCCGGGGATAAACCACGCCACCCCAGAGCTGCCGTGCTCGCGGCAGACGGAAGACGGATTGAATGACGTAGCAGTTGAGCAGTTGGATGTGGATGTCCATGTCCTACTACAGGCTGCAGCCAGACCCTTCTCACTAAACCTAGTGATTTCCTAAGCATGAACTATACTATCGGTCATGTAACATAGTTGTCTGAAACCTGGGGATTCCAATCATGCATAGCTATTATTTAAACATATGGTATTGTCGTATATAGGCCCTGGACAATCAACTCTTTTTAAACCAGGACGTGACATTATAGGTGGCCTAGTAGGCCTATTAATAGGAATCGGAATAAATGTTTCGTATTATCATTTAATAAGGCCTATGTTAGTGCATCAGAAATCAAATTCACTAATAAAAAGGGAAAGTTTTTGTAAGAATAAGCGATTATGTTTGTGAGATTTCATAAAAATGCTGCTATGTGAAACGTTAGCCATAGGCGGCCGGTGAGAGAATAACATTGAGAACGGCATGGCCAAAACAGACATTCTTCACTACCAAATTTGGGCATCGCGGGGCGTGGGGCATTTTTCTCAGTGGCTGTTTCACTCCACTGTTAAAGGAAGTCCTAATGAACATGCTGCTAGACACAGAACCCGGTAAGCAACATTATACAGTTTTTCTCCCATTGTAAAATATGCCCAGCTTTAGACGAGACTAGTCATTATTCTAGTTCTATTTTGGGATTTTAGACAAGGCGTGGTGATGGCAAATCCATGGCAACAATGGCATGATTTCTATAGTCTGGATTTCTAAGATGTATGCGTGATGTTTATTAATACTTACTATTTGATCGTTCCTTCTTAAAAACGATTATTTAGTAGTAAAGTTATGTGTTAAGTTATAACTGTGTAGTAGTTATGTTTGATGCATAGCCTATTCCAGTTAAGAATATAAAGATCTAAAGTGAATAAGCACCACCGTTAACTCTTGGTAATCACATCCAATGCCTTTAGGGTTTAATTGTTATAAGGACTCTACTTTTGTTCCCGTCACTCATGTTTGCAAATAAATGTTTGTGATATCATTCACTTCGACTTTATACTGCTTTTTCTTATAGGTTTCAGGCAGGTTAAGATTGTTAAAGGTTAAATAAATAATAAATAAAAATACACTTATAGAACAGTTGGCTTGACGCAGTGCTGGGTGTATAAGTGTGGACGTGCACAACGGCATCCTGTGTTTATTTCTTCAGAGGAAAACGAGAGCCCCTTTTTCAAACCCACATTTAAACCTCCCACAATCCGTCAACACACCACGTATTTTAATTGTCTCTATAAAACAATAATTCTCTTAACAATCAGACGAAGCTTACATACCTCAATCTTGAGACATATTTTATGTTGTGCCTGAGCATGTCACAATGGCGAGGAGTGGAAAGTGGAACATTAATTTGATATAACTGGAGGCTGTCAGGATATGGTGTTTGCGGCAGCTGAAAAAGGAGAACTGTGGAGTAGCCTAGTCCTGGGTTAACAGTCTACCTGCAGGCATCCATTAGGCATATAATGAAATTCACTAGTCACTATATTCTGCCACGTGCGTAAATAGTAAAAATGTACAGACATGGTAAGCATACTCATTAACTGTCATCCACCTTTGCCTGATTACTTTATATATTATTTATTCTGTATCATTTGGGGATGTACAGTTGTCCCAGTCACAAGGTTTCTTAGAGAGCATTGTAGCACAATAACGACAACAACACAATCACCTCAACCACCACATTCTCTTTATATCTTCTCGACAGGACCTGTATACGTAAACGTATAAGTGTACGTTCCAAACTGCCGAGGATCAACACAGCGCACCTACTCGAAACACCCTCCCCAGGCCATCTCCCGCGCAACGGCCAATCACGCTCAGCCATCTCCTACCGCCGTCGCTTCAAACCGGTAAACCTCCGCCTGCGCCATGCCATTGATCATTATCCCCACGTCCGAGTTGCTATGGGTGCGCGTGGCCGCACTGCTGTGCACCTGCACGGCGTTCAGCGTGGCGGCCCACGGTGGCTCCCTCCCCAACTACTTCATCGCCGACTGGTACATCTTCTGCTGGGCCTTCGGCTTCGCCTTCACCCTGCTGGTCCTGCTGGCCGAGGTGTTCGGCTTCCAGGCCCGGGTGCCCGTCTCCTGGAAAGACTTCCCCATCACGGTGGCCTCCTACTCCGCGCTCCTCTGCCTCACCGCCTCCATCCTCTTCCCGCTGACGTACCTCCGGGGCCAGCAGGCAAGCTATGTGTCTAGCGAGGCGCGGGGCCACCGGGTGGCCTCCACTGTCTTCTCCTGCCTGGCCACGCTGGCCTACGTGCTGGAGGTCAGCCTGACCAAGGCCCGGCCTGGGGAGGTGGCGGGCTACATGGCCACGGCGCCGGGCCTGCTCAAGGTGTGCCAGACGTCGGTGGCGTGCGTGATCTTCATCTATGTGAGCCACCCGGTGTCGTACAACTCACACCCGGCGCTGGAGTGGTGCATGGCGGTCTACTGCATCTGCTTCATCCTCTCCATGGCCGTGGTGCTGGTGTGTGTGGGCGGCTGCACCGGCTACCTACCCGTGCCCCTGCCCAAGTTCCTGTCTGTGTACGGGCTGCTGGCGGTGGCCATGTACCTGTCCGCCACCATCCTGTGGCCCGTGTTCCAGTTTTCCAAGCACTCAGGTCAGGTTACAGGTTACAGGTCCGATCTGATCGTCGTGGCCGTGCTGACGGCCGTCAACTTCCTGCTGTACCTGGCCGACCTGGCATACACTGGCCGGCTGGTGTTTGTCAGTGTTTAGGTGTTTAAAGGGGACATATCATACCACCAGGTGTGAGTGTGATTGGCAATTACAAGCAGGTTTGAAAATGTGCAGCATTGTGACATCACAGGTGGGCGTGTCTACCTGTGATGTGTGCTGGATAGATCAGGCTATCAGCCTACCCAGTGGACTGTAGCAAACGTTGCTCATCTATCCGTCACACATCTAGGTGGACACACCCACCTGTGATGTCACAATGCTGCACATTTTGAAAACGGCTTGTAATGGCTAATCACACTCACACCTGGTGGTATGATATGTCCCCATTAAAAGATGTATGTATAACGTTGTGAGAGCGTGCGACCTTTGATCCAGGCACGACATGTGCTGTTGCACTGTACGATATACCAAAGCATCTGAACATAGGACCGCATTGCTCTATGAGTTGTTGAGAGTTATACTGAGTCGTGAAACCAACATTTAAAAGGTCACTGCCAAGCAATTTGAATGTCCTTGATTTCTTGCTTGAATTTCCCTGAAATCTGCTTTTGTTAAATAGTGTCGTTTTATACGTGAGCCGTTGCGCATCATTTTAAAAGCTCTTTATTTTGGTTTTTGATCATATATTGATAAAACTGTATTGGCTGTTCTTACTTGATATGATAGGAATTATATATATATATATATATATATATATATATATATATATATATATATATATATATATATATATGCAGCCCAGTACATATAAGGGGAGAAAACACCAGTTGATCATCAGTCAAGTGTTCTGGGGACCGAAACTCAATCAGACAAACGTTGAGTGGCAAAATAATGAGACATTTTTACATTTGCCGTTAGAACTCCGTCCATATACACTTTAACATCATTGAGATGTTATATGATGAAAGTGGATGATAGATAATCTTGCACTGATGTTGTTGTTGATGGAAATCTTAAGGCAGCGATAATGCTTATGTAGGCCTGCAAACGTGTGATTGGTTAGGGACCGTGTGAGGGGAACAGGGAATTTGAATCCCTTAAAGGGAAAGGAGCCTTTATTACTGAAAATTCACTGTAGCTTCATTTTTACAAGCTATCAACGCCTACCTATTTGTTATTGCACTTATATCACAACCTTTTGTACTTTCTTGTGACCTCATTTGACTACCACTAATAAAACCAAAACAAATAGATAACACACTGACCTTGTGTTCTGATTCTTATATATTCTGCAATCGGTACCACTTAATAATTTGCTTTTGACAATGTTGTGTAGTTGCTACAATTTGGATTGCATTGCATTGATTTGGCCTATTCTCAGCCTCATCTTTAAATTAAGTGTATTACAAATTAATCTAAACCTGGGGCATACAATAAAGGATAGAATCGAGTTTAGGTCAGATACTCATACTGGCATTTATAAGTAGCCACGTTTTATAGCTGTGGGCACATAAAGAGTGTATTTATAGAATAGAACATTAGAATACATGTAAGGGATAATGCCCGACGGTAATGCCCGACTTCGCGGAGGCGCGTCGGACGGTTCACGCCTCCGCGTCGTCCATTAATTCCTGATAATTGAATTAATCTCTCCTGTGAGATGGTCAAAACATAATGTTTTTAATTATTGGTTTATTAAAACAGATTATTTTTTATACATTTGAATAAATCCACTATTGATAAACAGGTCATTTCCGGGTTACAAAGGGTCCGGACATGGAAAACGAAAGTATTCCGTACTATAGGCTGTACATTAATGTCCAGAAAGTGCAAAACTTATTATTGCTCAAGAGTATAATTTATGTTGACAATTTTTAACGGCCTAAGGTATTTTTTGACTAATGGAAGGTGAGTTACGTCTGTTTATTATATTTGCGATGAGAAAAGTGACGACTGTCGACGGAAGTTTTTCACATCTTTTCAAGTTAAATAAATTGAAATATAAAACCCGAGTTAACAATAGTTCTATGGGGTGTAATTACAGATTTGGTGGATTTAGTTTTGGTGGATGTATTATTGTAATTGTATTATTTAAATCCTTTGTTAGTTCCATTGTGTTTTCTATTTATGTTTCGTATTCATTTGTATTGGCTCAATAAACACAAGCGCCATTGTTGACTGTTTGCCACTTGCCGTGGCCTTGCAGTAATAATTGTGTCCAAAGGGGGCGCTGGCACTCCTAGCTCAGCGACTGCATGGGTATTTAATATTCACAGTTTATCCTTGGTTAACTTTAGTTATTATCTATTTATTACCGTTTGCATATGATGTGGTCCGCGAAAGGTATTTTTGGGTTTTCATGAATTCAAAGTTGATATTGTTATTAATCACTCATCAGTTTGGTATAGAAAATATGTTATTTACTGAAATAAAATGCTGTTTAAAACGGCTATGTTTGCTCATCAGAACTTTCTGAGATTGAGTGGGCGTGGCAGTAATATGGTATGAGCAGTTGGATTGATATGTACCTGGTTCAACCGGATCTAGCTGGCAAAGCGAGCCAAAGTGGTTTTATTCAGCCTTCTCTATTGTCCCTCACAGTATCAAAATAAACTTATTACATATCATTCTTACAAGCACACGCACAAAGTGAGCTGCCTATGACTATTGACAAAGTGGTTCTGAATGAGTACGAACAACCAGGAGAGAGACATAGACGTTGAGTTCTCACAGGTCATTACGCTCAGGGCCGCTGCTAAGCTTTTGGAGGCCCTAAGCATAATTGGTCATAAATGGTCAGGGAGCCCCCATCTCCCAAATCCCTAATGAAGTCATCATAAGACACCCTATGTGTCACTTCAGCATTGATGCTAATGACAGCAAGGCCACTTGCCTCGTTCGTGTCCCATTGTTGACAGATATGATGGTAGATATTTTCTAAATGAGTTTAAGTTTAGGAAAACTGCGCTCAGAAAGGATGCTCCGCCTCCGCCACAAACGTTGGATTCGGGTAACCCGGGACTTTACACAACAGTGGTCATACACAAAACCTGTGATCCGTAACAATCATGTAAATCAGATCTCCTGCCTTCCTCCACCATACCCTAATCAAAGTGCATCGCTTCTGATTCCAGATTCGTTGAGAATCGTCCTGATCGGGAAAACAGGAATCGGCAAGAGCAGCGTGGGAAACACCATATTTGGAGAAACCCCCTTTGAAATAAACCACACACCCAACTCCCAGACCACCCTCTGCCAGGTGGAGACGCGTCGCGTCGAAGGCCGAAGTGTGACCTTGATCGACACGCCCGGCTTGTTCGACACGCGGGTGTCCGACGCGGAGCTGCGGCGGGAACTGCTGCGATGCGTGGCCGCCGGCGCCCCCCGCCCGCACGCCTTCCTCATTGTGCTCAAGGTGGAATGCTACACGCACCAAGAGGAGGACGTGGTCGAAAAGCTCTTCCGGACGTTCTCCGCGGAGGTCTTCAGCTACGCCGCCGTGCTCTTCACCCACGGGGACCAGCTGCCGGCCAGACAGACGATCCGGGAGTTTGTCACGGAGAGCCGCGGGCTGACGGAGCTGGTGAAGAGGTGCGCCGACCGCTGTCACGTCATCGATAACAAATACTGGAACCACCTGAGGCCCGGCGACGACGACGACTGGCGAAGCAACCGCTTCCAGGTGTCTCAGTTGTTGCTCACCGTGGAGCACATAGTCAGGGAGAACGGGGACGGTTTCTTTACCAAGGAGTTGCTACGGACAACCGAGAGAAAACCCTCCTGCTTTAAACGCTGCGTCCTCAAATTGGTGGCGTTTTGCGTGGGAGCCGGGGTGGGCTCTCTTCTCGGCATGGCAGAGCTCTTACGTTACACCTTCTCCCAGATCTCGCCGCCTCAGCTGATAGAATACGTGACCTCGCAGGAAACAGGGAGGGTGTTAGGCGTCAGTGGGGGGTGCGCTGCTGTTGCCGGGGGAATCCTGGGTGGTTGCGTGGGCTACGGGGCGGTAGGTGATGCCATGAGCACTTCAGAGGCGGCCAAAAAGGCCAGCGCCGCCGTGTGGGACAAAATTAATTTTCTAATTGTATTTTTCAAAAAGGGTTAATGGAGAGCCAAACCTCAGCACCACCTGCTGGTGACTTTGTGTTATGTTCACTAGTTTAGATAACCCTATATATATATATATATATATACCCTATATATATATATATATATATATAAATATATATATATGTTGGTCATACTATAGAATTATTTATGATCAGTTGACTAATGACTCTTTTTAGTTTAAAGTCTTTAAAGTCACAATTCTCAGAGTGAAGTCAGAATTCTGACTTTAATCTCAGAATTCTGATTTTAAACTCAGAACTCAGCAAGAAATACTTGTGGCCCGAATCCTCTTCCATAGAACTCGAATGCCAAGTCCTCAGTTAACACCATAAGCATGGAGTTAGGATATAACATTTGTGCTGGTGCTATGATAATGTCTCCATAATTACCTATGCCGTTATCTGCAACATATCTTGACAGAGAATATGGGTCCATTGTCACGCCGTCCACTCCTAGCGCCTAGCGGTGCTCAGCGTCACTTCACTGTTGCTTCACGTCATCCATTCATCTCCCTCTGCCTACACGCCTGCCGTCAATCTACTTCATCAGCACACAGTATATAAACCCAGGATCGCCGAACAATCATCGCTAGGCCGTTGTTAGACTTTACCCTTAGTGCTTTGTCACTAGTGCGTCTTCATGTTAAGATTATTAGTCATAGAGTTCTGTAGCTCAAGGGACCAACCGTCTCCCTGTGCTCAGTCTGCCTACCAGCCTGTTTACAAACTACTACTCCTTGACCTGTCCTACTGTTCACTGCCTTCACTTATTTGTTACCCTCAGTAAAGCCTGTTATTATTTACTGTGTCCTTGTCGCCACATTCCATAACATCCATATTGATAGGAATGAACTTGTTGTTCCTCACTATTTTGGCTCTTAGGAATTAACATCTATTATTTTGAGCAGATGAGCAATGTTAATGTTAGATTCGTTTTCATACATTATCTTTTGGATTTATGTTCAGGGCCATGGAGAGGACATTATGATATGCCCAGTTACCATTGCATTGTTTCCAAAGGTTCAAATGAGGTATCACTTCTGCCTTGAGATTTTTTACAGATTTTTTTTAATTATTTTATGATCCTAGTAGGTCATCATATGTATGTAAGGTTTGGGCCTTATTATTGTGGACTTTTACACTTGAAATTGTGCATGTTTCTCCTCAGCAGTTCATCCAAGGCCTCTTGAATAAAGCCCATTGAACATCCGAATCACCCATCTTCGATTTCTTGTTGACACCATTAAAGTTATGCTAATCATGCAAAAATTAGGTGAGATTTGAGTAATGCTCCATGCGTGCAAAGATGACTGGCACCGGAAAGAGTGAGATGCCGTGTTTTGGGAACCATGAATGCAGAGACGCTTGGAGGACAAACAACCTTCTGGCCCGAGTGTGACTGACAGGAACAACACACAACTGATTGAACTAGGGGAAAAGTTTCCAGACTGAAGGGCTTTTACATAGGCCAAGTCTGGGACTCATGCAACCAGTAATACAAACGGGCGCTCCATGTGAGGCCTATATCGTCTGGATTCCTTGACAAACTCAACTTCCTACCAGTTTCATTGCGTCATCAGAATCAGAGTGTTTATTGGGTGCAGAAATACAAGATATGAACAAAGCATACGAATCGTGTAGTACCTAGGGGTCCCGGGGTTAATCTTTGATTTTCTGGCCGGGGTTTTGCGGGGCCCCCTTTGGGTGCAGCCCCCCAAGTCGCCTATTGGAAGGGCCGCCCCTGGGCCTGCACTCAGGGGACTGTAAGCTGATGTACACAGCTCATAGGAAGTTGGTGAAGGGAAATTGCATTGCGATACACCAAAATAACGCCACAATTTTTGACCCTATCTCAGCCTTTACAGCGTGGTTGGAGCTGTCGTAGCTCTTTTGTCATTGGTCGCATTTTAGGAAGTCCAGTCTTGCTCAGGACGAATCTGAGGTCTGCTATTCACACAACCTGGATATAAATTGAGGTAAGGTGAGGTAATGATGTTTTCTGTAGCAGAAAGCAGAAATGTCGGCTTGGGCTGGTCTGACTGTGCTGGGCTGAAAGACGACGTGAAATTACTTGTAGGGTACACCTTATCTTCCAATCATGCTCAGTGACGCATGTTGATTGATCACATTGTTACAGAGTTATCCAGCCACTCTATTCCAGCCACAAACATGAAAATCAGGCTGTAAAGGAAGCTATGATGACATCTCCCCCACCCCATTACCCCCCCCCCCCCACACACACACACACACAAAGAAAAATGAAATGGACTTTCTGCCCTGATTCTGTGATTCAATAAAAACAAAAGCAATTTTTTTTTCCCCTCTCAGGTGTTCCAGTCTCTCTCCCCTACCATAGGATTGATGGAGTATCCATGGAGTTTTCGACCGTTCCTTTAGACATGACATCCGACTCCTTTCTTCTTTCTGCTATGGATCACATCCTCATGGGTATAGTGAGTGAGCGATAGGAAACAGACGAGGGGACAACAATTTTTAAGCCTGATTTATAAAGTGTTTCTTGTGAAGGAAGTGACATGAATGATTAATCAGAAATGCAATGGTTGAACAGGAGTTGTTTTAGAATATGAGGAATTGAGCAGGATTGCATCTCAATATAAATGAGTATTATGGAACTGTTACGTTTGTGCGTTATTATATCAACATTGATCTTCAGACACCATACAACAGCTTCGTCAACCGATGAAGTAGATATCCGACCGCTAAACTAAATAAGGGCCTTGGTACAATCTTGTGACCTGGAGGGGTAAACACAATATAAGTTATTAATAAAGAATACTTAGAAGGGCAGGATGATCCTTACGTGTGTTTATTTTCCTAATTTATTTTATAATAATTTATTAAATGAAACAAATGACTCAAAGCAGAGAAACTGAGAGGCTTTGAACATGGAAAACACTCAAAGTGACGTGCAGTGATTTAAGATGTCATGAGTGCCTAAATGCCCCCCCCCCATTGTTGAGGCCTCTGTTTACAGAGACCACCCACAGTTAAGAGCTAAAGAGGGATTTACCTTGCTCTTACGACACACTTGTTGCAAGAGATGGCCATTCGTCAGTTATCTGTGTAAACAAATCATAAAATTATATTATTACCGTTTGTGTGTGTGTTTGTATGTGAGTGTGTGTGTGTGTGTGTGTGTGTGTGTGTGTGTGTGTGTGTGTGTGTGTGGGGGGGGGATAGGACTAGTTTAGACACCTACCGCGTGCAGGCTTTACAAGCTTCCAGAGGCCTACCGTGTGCGTGTGTGTGTGTGTCAGAGTTTGTGTTTGACTAGTTTGACTCTAACTTTGAGTGCTGTCACATGGAGCTGTGTGTGTGTGTGTGTGTGTGTGTGCGTGTCTGTGTGTGAACATGTGTGTTAGCGTATGAATGTGTGTGCCTGTGTGTTAGTATATGCTATGCATGTGGGTGTGTTAGTGTATGCATGCATACATGTGCCTGTGTGTGTGTGTTTTTGTGTGTGTTTGTGTGTGTGTGTGTGTGTGTGTGCTTGGAATTCCAGGCCTGGGCTGGAGTGTGGGAGTGCCGACGCTGATCCACTAGTTCCATGCTCTGCTCTGCGACCCACCCACCGGTCCACAGCCAGAGAGCATGCTCTAGCAGGCATGGCACACGACTGGAGGGGAAGGAGAGAGGGAGGACAAGAGGAGGGAAGGAAGACACCTTACGTCCACCGCGCTCCGTAAACTCTGTGTTTTTCGCCCAGGTGCCTTTTGGATTCGGTGAGTCTCGTTTTTTTGTTATCCGGTTTAGATTGCTTTACTCGTTTTAATGGAGAGAACAATGAGTTGTGGTTGAATGGGACGCAGGCAGGGTTTCCCCGTTGAACCGCCACAAATTAGGATCACCTGAAGTCACAGTGAGTCAACAACATGACCCTTTAGTTTTTGTGACATCACAAAAGCTCTCTGTTGACACAGCGTACTTACAGGTACCGATACCTTTCCTTGTTTTCTGTTATTGGTTTTGCTGGTGTATGGAGTCTATGTATGTTTGTTCATTAAAATCAACGGATATATGAACAGTGGCTTTAGTGGCAGTGTGAGTCACTCTTTCAACACAAACACGCCTTTAAAACCAAGTCATGCTCTACCTAAAGTATCTTAACCAAGACCAAACCTTACGAAGACTGTAAAACACGGAATGACCCGTCACTTGAACACTTTTGGCAGTTCACATAGTATTCCACAGTATTCTGTCCCATTCAGCAGGAGAAATACTTCCTACTTTGGCCTTGGCCACTGATTGAGGTTATTATCACACAACCGGTTCAAATCAGTTTCAGGTCTGACACGGCAACTGTCGATGTGGTTGAACTGGCTCCTTGTAAACACATTGCATGCGGTGGAATCACTTTCTAGCTCCTCTGAGCCTCAGAATGAGATGATGTTGTCTTTGTGGAAAACAAAAAAAACGTGGCAACTAGGACTCACTGGCAAGACGACAAAGATCATGTAGAAGGAATGACATAAATAGACAAGGGAACAAACAGGGGACCACAATGAACTAATTAACTGTAAAACTGTAGTTTTTAGCAGACGCTTTTGACCAGAGTGACTTACGACCATTCATACACACATTGACACAGTGTCTGGGGTGTCAACGGTGCAAGGCGAAAGCCAGCTTGTCTGGAGCAGTCAGGGTTAGTGGGGTCTTGCTCAGGGACACCTTGACATTCAAGCCGGGTTTGAACGAGAGACCTTCCGGTTAGCACTCAGCCTGCTCTACCTCCTGAGCTATTTCCGGTGCAGGTGGAGATAAATTTAGAGAAACAAGCGCGAGAGGAGAAAGGAGGACATATACCGGATAAAACATTAAACCCTTCAATGTGGTTCGAATGTAGAAGTCTGTTGATTCATCACAGTAAGAATATTTCAAAATCTACGTCCGTTTCTGGAAGTGTCCGCCCACATGGATGATGGCTTGTCAGTCAACACCCTAGTTACCTCCCTAGTTACCTCCCTAGTTACCTCCCTGCTCAGAGGACTGAGTAACGGTGTGTGACCGGTGGATGAGGGGAAGCGAGATGATCTTGACAGGAATCTGTCGCCGTCACGGGCGAAAGGCTCTCGGTTTGAACCCGCAATGTCCGCTAGATCCTTGCTCACCATTGCTCAGTGATGAAAAGTAATGTGATTCAACTTGCTCACTCTAAGGTAGATTTAGGGGGCGAAAAGTGTCTGATACATTTCTTAATAGTATATCTTGAAGTCAGTATACTGAAAGAGGTTGGTTAAACCACATGGATGGCTGTTCTTTTCGGCACGCACTCTCCCCAGAAGAGGTAAACTGTATCGCCATTTGTCTGTTGAGATTGTATTTTATTGAGTTTCTTCTTGAGGTGGAGAGTCAAGCTTTTGGTAACACAGGACTTGGTTTCCGATACGAGTATCTGTTAAGTGACTCCCGCCTCCACTAGAACACACTGTCCACATCAACTAGAATGTGAAAATAAAACCAGGCATCAACCAGCAGTAATAATAAAGATATACAAGTGACGGTAGAGTTGGAATTGTTTTCCTGAGCGGCAAAGTTAACGCAGGGCACTTTTTGTGATGACACAAAACAAGGACACATGTTGCAAACCTACTGTTATTGAAGAGGCCGTTTCAGCTTGATTTTGGATCGATTTTGAAATGTCTTAAAAGCAGAGTGGGTTGAAGAGGTATGTGCTTGCGAACGTCCCCCTTGGCAGTTAGCCATAAAACTAATTCACACACCTGATAGCAGTCACCAGATATCACGATAAAAGTTGTAAAATGAATACCACAAGATTTTGAATATTTGAATTACTGCTTACTTATATTGCCGGCTGGACACAAGCAGATGTATGCAGATACATACATACATATTCACATTTTATTTCAGAAATTGATTCATTGAAACATCTGGATTTCTTTCTTCACTTGATTTCATTGATTTCATCTCATTGTCGGTGTAATTTAAATCACAGTTCACCTTAAAGACATTGTGTTGATGCTTACGTGTGCGGGTGTGTGTGTGTGTGTATGTGTGTGTGTGTGTGTGCGTGTGTGTGTGTGTGTGTGTGTGTGTGTGTGCACGCGTGCACAGAGTTTCAATGAAACAGGTTCTGTCAGGGCATGCGAGAAAGGGAGAGAGACACCCAGATGTAATAGAGAGAGAGATGAATGGTCATGCAGTACGTAGGTGTGTACGGTAGTGCTCGAACCTGATGCGGCGTACTTTGGTTTGTGCGAGCAAAATTGACAAGATATGTTTTAGCTACATGCTAGGACATGCCCTGGACTGAACAATTCCTGATAATAACATGTTCATGTAATAACTGGCAACACTGTACGGAACAATTATTTTCACAATCAAGTGAGCTTAACCCAAACAATCTCACTCATGCATGCACGCAAACACACACACACACAGGACCCTAACCCTAACCCACACACACACACACACGCACACACCCACACACACACACACACGCGCGCACGCGCACACATTTGTCCTGAGTAAATACACTCTGTCAATGGTAGACATTAGTTTTTTAAAAAGTTTCTCATCATTCAAGCCCTGTCTCGTCTCCAGGAATGTCTACAAAGACTCACAACTGTCGCACACTCAGCAGAACACACACCCCGGGCCCATGGCCTTATCCAGCCCGGTAGGACCTACCTACGCTCTTGGGGTGGGGGGGGGAGTCACTGAAATGAGTCACTGATCGACTTGTTTCTCTTTGACTGAACCCTGAAGGCGGACATTTTTGTAGTGATCCGAACCTGATGTCCTGACTTCTGGGTCATCCGACATTTGAGTCATCGCAAAAGTGTCAAACGCACGGCCTCGGACTTAAGTAATCGCTAATTTTCTGTGTCGGGACGTCGGTTACCCGTAGCGCTCCTAACGATCGACGTCTCCCCCTCCTGCAGTGCCACGATGATGACCCCTCCTGGCAACCTCACCACCGCCCTCATCCTCCATCCCACTATCCTGAGCAACCTCTCCCATGCCGGCCCCGCCCCCTCCAACGGCACGCAGAACATTGTGGGCAGCGCCGTCGCCACCGCCATCGGCGCCATCATCCTCACCCTGGTCTTCCTCCTGGGCGTGCCGGGCAACCTCTTCATCATCTGGAGCATCCTGGCGCGCGCCCGCAAGCAGTCGGTCACCACGCTGCTCATCCTCAACCTGGCGTACGCCGACGGCTCGCTGATGGCGCTCACGCCCTTCTTCATCGTGTACCTGGTGCAGCGCACCTGGGTCTTCGGCAACGCCATGTGCAAGATCCTCTTCTACCTGTGCCTGGCCAACATGTACGCCTCCATCCTGCTCATCACCCTGATGAGCCTGCACCGTGTGGTGGCCATCGTGTGGCCGCAGCGCGTCCGGGCGTCCGTCGGTCGCCGGGTGGCGCTCTGGGCGCTGGTGGGCGTGTGGGTGCTGGTGCTGGTGGCGTCCGTGCCTGCCCTGGTGTTCCGGAAGCTGAAGTGGTACGACGCGGTGACGCCGACGGGGAGGGGCCGCACGGTGTGTGACTCCTACCACCAAAGCAAGAGCGAGGTGAGCGAGAGAGGAGAGCTGTGGGGGGGCGGTCAGAGACGGGATAACAGCTAGTTAACAATTATTCGCCGAAGGCGAAGTGAATGGTGGGGAATAGCTATTGAACACTCCAAAACTAAACAACATAACACTTTTTGCCGGGATTTATTTGTTTTTATTAGCAGTTTATCTGTTTTTATTAGCGTATATCCCGAGTTTGAGATCTCAATCATGGGATGTTGCCCAATATCCTGAGATAGTGAAGCAATCAAATTGCTCCATCTTAGGAGGTTCACGTGTTGCATATACTAATATATTATATTATATAGTAGGGCTGAATGATTTGGGGAAATAATCGAATTGCGGTTATTTCGACCAATATTGCGAACGCAATTTAGTATGCAATTTCTTTTTAAGTTCCTTGCGTTATCTATTATTCACTAAACAAGCAATAAATCATTCTATAGTATGAACAACACAACATTGGAAGCGGTCAGTATATTCACATTTCTATGCATATAAAAATGTACATACATAAATAATTGTAATGTTTTATTTTATATACTTACACATTATACAGAGCAATGCATGCACCATGTTCCAATACAAACCAACGGCTGCATCTCCCTCCCGGGCCCCCAGGTGGTGCTGCAGTACGCCATGGAGCTAGTGCTGGGCTTCATTATCCCTTATCCCGTCATCGTGATCAGCTACGTCTGCATCCTGCGCCGCATCCGCCAGACCAAGTTCCGGCGTCGCGTGCGCAGCGAGAAGCTCATCCTGGCCATCGTGGTGACCTTCTGCGTCTTCTGGCTGCCCTACCACGTGGTCAACCTGGTGCAGGTGGGCGGGGGTATCCGGGTGGGTGATCTGGGAGGTGGTGGGGGTCACGGTTTTCTTTCTGAAAATGTATATCGTGTCATAAATGTATGGCCTGTTAAGCTCTTTGAGACTGTACCTGTGATTGAGGACTATAAAAATAACATTGAATTAAATTGATGTGAATTGAATTGAGACTAAAGGGGGTCCACACTGACAACACTGCATGCATTATAAGCTTTTGTGAATCTTTAGGATGCACAACAATTATGCCTGACCTTCTCATGCGGGATGAATATGAATATTGAAAATTTTTTCCTTTTCTTTACTAAACTTAACTCAACAGCCATATTGTTGTGGTGATTGACTCGAATTGTATTATAGTTCTGTACATGTAAATCGTATCAAATACTTTATTAGAAATATTGGTACTAATGATAACGAACCTCTCTGAAATGAGTCCTTGTGTTCTCCAGGTGGCCGCTGCCTCGTGTAAAGACGACTCTGCGATGAAACAAAAGTGAGTCTTTTTTTGTCATTTGCACAAATGTACACTTTGATACCATCCAGGAATGCATCGCACTTATGTCAGTCAATCAAGTTAAATATTTTTATATTATTGGTATTTGCTCTTGGAATCATTGAGTTGATGTTACATTAATTACCAAATGTTTCCCTTCTCCAAATCAATGTTGAGGATAACAATAATAGCAACAATAAATAAATAGTAATACCAATACCAATACCAGCACCAATATCAATATCAATAACCCAAACAATAATAATAATAGCTAGCAAGCTATAATAATATTAATAATTATAACAATGACAAGAACAACCATTATCAATGATAACAATAATGATAACCTCTGATATTCTCTGTCTCGGGGAGCAGGCTGGACGCCATCTGGCAGCCGGCGCGCGCCATCACGTCGGCGCTGGCCTTCATCAGCAGCTGCGCCAACCCGGTGCTCTACGTCTTCGCCGGCAAGTCCTACATTCGGCGGGACGGCCTGGCCTTCATGGCCCGCCTCTTCGAGGGCACGGCCCTGGATTCTGGCGTGTCCCGCAAGAGCCGGCAGCACAGCCGGCAGGACAGCCGCGACCGGGACGGCAAGGAGTCGGCCAACTGCCTAGGGCTGAAGGGCCGTGACGGGGACGGGGACGGGGACGGGGACGGGGACAGGGACGGGGACGGGGAGGACTCGTCCTACACCGCCCACTCCAGCTCCAACCAGCTCTCCAACAGCGTCATCAAGAACGGGAAACCGAGCCAGAGGTAACCGGGGAGGAGGAGGAGGAGGAGGAGGAGGAGAGGAAGGAGGAGGAGGAGGAGGAAGAGGAGTCGGAGGAGAGGAAGGAGATGGAGGTGGAGGAGGAGGAGGAGGAGAAGGAGAAGAAGGAGGAGGAGGAGAAGAAGGAGGAGGAGGAGGAGGAGGAGAAGAAGGAGGAGGAGGAGGAGGAGGAGGAGAAGAAGAAGAAGACGAAGACGAAGAAATAGAGTAAAGGTCTTAGTAGGGGGGATGGGAGGGGGGGATGGAGGGAGAGACGGAGGGTGGGGGGAGAGGGGGAGGAAAAGTGAGGTGCTCCGTTATCTGCCCGGCCCTAGCAACAGATGGACATTAGGGGGAGGGGGAGGCGGCCTCTTCTGTGATTGGCTGACGTGACGTTAACGGACTAATTGATGGAGGGAGATGAAGCTGGGGGTGTGGAGGTGGTGTAGTTGGGGGGGGGGGGGGGCCAAGTCTCAAGGGCCGCGGACAGCGTGTGTCTCTGTGTGGCGGGGGGGCACCCTGAGTGGGACCTCCCATGGCTTCATCTTCTATCTCCACCTGATGACTTGCTGTGTACAGAAGACCCTCAGCTGACCAGCGTGTGCGTCTGTGTGTGTGTGTGTGTCTGTGTGTCTGTGTGTGTGTGTGTGTGTGTGTGTTCTCTAAAAGGTGAATGACCCGTTGGGGGTTGGCTGAAGAGATACAATACTCAACTCATTTTGAGAGTTTTATGAATTTGGTTGGCACTTTTCTGTTTGTGTGCGTATGCGAATGTGTGTGTGTGTGTGTGTGTGTGTGTGTGTGTGTGTGTGTGTGTGTGTGTGCGTGTGCATCTGCGTGTGTGTGTGTGAGTGTTTACGCCAAGGAAACGATTAAGATCGACACTCACTCTGCGTGAGTGAGCCACCTATTAACTGATTATTCACATTTCTTATCTACAGCCTTTTATTTGGTTGCGTGTCCCAAAACAATTTTTTTGAGCAAATATATATATATATATATATATGAGAAAATGTTGCATTTTTTATACTTGTACATTAATGAAATTAAAACATTTCTAAAGTTTTTAATAAGTCTTATCTCCATTTCTTAAGGCGTGACACTTGATTTACTATTGAAGACGGGGACTGTAGAAATACCTATACATTTTAAGGGTGTATTACCATCTCAAACAGACTGCACGATGTGCCAGGACAAACTGAATTGGACAGAATCTGAATAATCCGAGTTGAAATCTCGGATAACATCACAAATACAATGAAAGTGTAAAATTCAGGGATGCAAACACATGTATGACAAAAAAAGAGAGCGCTACCCAAAGTCTGAAAAAATATGACGGCGTAATATCCTATTAACATGAGACGGCCTATGCTATATGCTTTAATAAATAGGAAATTTAATTTAGTATACACTGCTTCATAAGAGACAGACGGACCGACAGCACCAGCTAATCTTAAGCAAAAAGATTGTGTCTTACCTTTATTTATGTGGCAGTGATCTCATCCCGTGGTGTAGCCTACCACATCCACTTAGTTAAACAAGTTATCGAAGTTATCTAAAAACTAGTAGGTACTGGTCCACAGCGTCCCCAGTGAATCGACTCCTACGGGAGACCCTGTCGGAGACCAGTGTTGTGCCTGAACGCGTTCACTGAACGAAAGTTCATGAACTCGTTCATATTTTGGGCGAACGTGAACTGAACGTACTGTATTACTGCCTGATGAACGTTACTGTGAACTCGTTCATTCTGGTGTCAGTGAACGGCACGCTCACTCGGTTTAACTTCGTTCAATGGGGGGGTTATTTCTCTATCAACACGGCGGATGCGCGCGCAGATCGCCGTGTTGTTTGACCGGTTGCCATGGTAATCCCGTGCGGTTCATTTGCAGTTGCGGTGTTGCCAGCTTACTGTTACATTAAACTGTAATCAGAAAAGGTGGTTATATGCTATAGACCCTATAGTATCTGTCATATAAAGGCTGGGATGAATTTCAAATGATAAATATGTACACTTTATTTTGAAAGTATAGACCAGCGCGATTCCCATTGAAACGAATGGCGCGGTGATTATTCTTCAAAACGAGAGCTGTTAAATTGTGGAAAATGAATTAAACTGTAATCAAACAAAGCGGTTATATGCTATAGACCCTAGAGTATCTGTGGTATAAAGGCTGAGACGAATTTCGAATTATAAATATGTACAATCCATAACGTTTTCTCTCTTGCTCATAGCTCAGCGGAGTAGAATATCTCATAGAATCATTGCTTGTTGGCCGGAAACGGAAAGGGGGGCTGTTCACGTTTGGTTGTAGTCATTTCGCTCGGTTCTCCGTCTCATCAGTAGCGCTAGAACCGAGCGAAAAGACTACAATCAAACGTGAACACCACCCCTTTCAGTTTCCTCCAACGAGCAATGAGTCTTCCAACAGAAATCAATGGGATTTACAAAATGCGCTAAATGTGGAATAAAACACGATAGAAACTGTATTTCGCTACGATACTTGATTCAACCACTCTATATCATCCTAGACAAACCACAAAGGGTGCTCAATGTTCAAAATACCGGAATAAACGAATAGCTCACAGCAACATTTGAAAAAAAGAACTATGAACTAGTTCATTTTTTGGAACTGTGAACTTAGTTCAAAATTTTGAATTATGAACGTTTAACTGAACTAGTTCATTTTAAAATTTGTGAACTGAACTTTGAACTAGTTCACGAAGAAAGTGAACTTTCCCAACACTGTCGGAGACCCTCTCCGTAGCTCTACGTGCACATGCGCATCCAATATTTAACTATCCGTCGATGCGACGGCAAGGGCTGTGATTGGTCCCCTAACAAATCACAGCCCCCGGAATCACATTTCTTTACTTCGAAGGCTCGAGGGGTCTCAATCAGATTACGGATTATTGACACCTGCACGCGCGCACCGATCGACGCGCACACGCTCCCCCCACCCCCCCCCCCCCCAAAAAAAAAGCGGGCCGTTTGCATGTCTGAAAATAAACCAAAAATAATCAAAGAAAATGCATGATCAAGGGAAGATACAGACAGCAATTTACCAAGCATAAATTCAATGAGACGATAAGTGTACATGATTCTTACAGGGAAACCTTCACATCGTGGGCAGTAACTAAAAAGGAAACCAAGAGGAGGGGGAGTGACCATCGTGGAGAATTAAGAATTGTCCAAGTGTGAACTCAGCCACGGCGGAAAAGACCAAGTTCAATTGCAATTGCTCATTGGTGAAGTGGACATGACTGCAAGGCTGTATGCAAGGCTGCTACACAGTTAAAAGAATAAACACAACCAAGAAGTCAGTCGATTGGCCTCAGTATCAAGACTTTGTGGCTACAGTGGAAACGAGATTATTTTATCACCTTTAGATAAGAGAGGGGTAGTCTCTCTAGGTCCAAGGAGATCCTTGGACCATATGTGTATACATACCTTTTTTAATTGAATATTAATTTTTGCATATGATTTTACATTATATTTACGATTAATATTTCAACAACACTGTGTTTTACGACATCCCCATAGAACACAAACACTCATCCACGCCTACCAGGTTGTCCAATAGGACACCGCCAAAATAAGAACACAACAAAAGAGAAATAAGGGATTAGTAGCAACTGTTAGTTGAAGCCTTGTTTCCCATAGGGGACGAAGAGTAGTAGTAGAGCAGATAGCAACTGTTAGTAAAGTAACATCCGCTGAAATTGTGACACACCAAGGTTATTTTGCAACTATACATGGGAGAACATGTTGTCTTTTTAAAAGACACCTCCTGTTGCAAGAGGTTATCCCATTCTGAGGCCACAGGAAGAACGTAATAGATGTCTTAAGGCGTTGAATAGTCAAACCCAACAGCTCCTCTCTTACGGGACCAACCGACACAGAGAGCCGACGACGGAGACAATCACGCACGCTGTGCCACTTCAAAGCACCTGCCACCACTAAGTAGGCCAATCGTATCATGTCCTATATGTGACTCATACTATGAGATATTAAATCATGGTATTCTTCTTAGAATTGATGTGAAGAATGAAGTAAAAAGATTCTAAAATAGAAGTGCCGCCTTCCAAAGGGGCATCTTCAAAGTCACTTTCCCTACGAGCAGAGCCAATAAGAGGCTTGTCAGGGTAATAAATAACCACAGCACATGAAAGATTCAATCAATCGTGATGAATGTGTTAACACTGTTCTATTGAAGCAAACCAACAGTTCTTGTTTTTTATCGTTTTGTTTTCTTCCTCAAAAGCAGGCAAGGGGAAGTGACATGTCTTGTGGCAACCCCTTAAATCGTTGGACTTTGAGGCTGGCAGTACTATTGCTGCAGAGAGTTTGAGAGTGGTAACTGCTCACTGAACATCCGGACTGCAACCGGGGGTCGGTTTAACGTTGTGGAGCTCGCTACTCAGCGGTGATTCACCGGTAAAAGGTAAGCTGAGAATGATTATAATGAATGTTGCTGAAGGTCTTTGTTTTAAATTTAGGGGTTTTTTGAGAGTCGTCAGAGCATTGCTTTAGTTTGGCTCAGTCTGGCTTAGATAGACTGAATCAAATAAAATTTGGATTAGAAAAAATAAAACACATTCACACTGAGCTTTTTCACTTTTCAAGTGAAAAAGCTGTGACATGATATGTTAGCCTATTATTTTTTGTCGTATTCCTAAATAGTCCACTCTAATTTAAAATCCCAAACTTTCAATTATAGTTATTTCTAAGGAAGTGTATAGAGTTCTCCCTTACGACATAAATAATTACAAAGCCTTATTATTCAATATAAGGTTATGCTTATTTGTAATAACTCAATCAAGTAGATAATGAATAATTGTATCAAAATAAATTGGGATATATGGGATACATAATATATATTATATCCATATAAGAACTTCCATGACCCATATAGCACGTGGTCCAGGAATACAGTATGCGGAGCATGGTTTCTCATGTGATCGCTCCCTCTGCCGGTTAAACAGATGTGTAACCTGAGGGACTCCTCTAATACAAACCAATGCTACTGTACGCATTAGGGGTGTAACGGTACAAAAAAGTCACTGTGTCAGCCTGTGCTGTGGCAGAGGGCACCATGGTGTGGCATCACAGTCGCCACCCTCCTGCTGCCCCGGTCAAGTTTTTCAACGTACATTTTTCTTGTAACATTTCAATTAAATAAATGTATTACTACTACTAATAATGAATCGAATAAAAAACAGATATACACTGTATATATATTAATATATATCTAACAACCAATAGCTATATATATAGCTATATACATATAGCTATATAGAAGAAAAGAAATCGTTCCTGCCGCACCACAGGCCCCGGCCCCGGGGCTGCAGCTGGATGCTATTGGTTCACTTGGGAGCCAGCAGCCCTGCCCCAGAATGAATCAAATACCTGCGCTCTTTACAAGGGCGGGGTCCGGGGAGCGGGGCCAGGGGGCGTGGTCAACCCTGAAAGGCTCCCATCCTTAGTTGTGATGAACTGTGCGGCACTTCAAAACAAAACCATTTTCCTCTTCCCCAGGACCTCCTCGCTCCCTCCTCGCTCGCCCACACCGACCCTTTCCCCCCCCCCCGCGATGGCGTTCTCCGTCTCCCCCCCGCAGCTGTACCACGCCTCCTCCTACACCCTCTCGCTGCTCCTCTCCCCCTTCTCCCTCAACCTCAGCTCCACCGCCACCCCCTCCCCCACCCTCACCCTCACCCCGGCGCCCCAGCGGTCCTCAGCCGCCCTGGGCGTGGCCATCCTGGTGCTGGCCTTCGCGCTGGGTCTCCCCGGCAACCTGTTTGTGGTGTGGTCGGTGTGGTGGCGTGTGAAGAAGCGCTCCGTCACCTGCCTGCTGGTGATGAACCTCGCCGCGGCCGACGCCCTGGTGCTGCTCAGCGCGCCCTTCTTCCTACGCTACCTGCTGGGCGGCCGCGGCTGGGAGTTCGGCGCGGCGGCGTGCAAACTGATTCACTACCTGTCCAGCGTCAACATGTACGTGTCCATCTACTCCATCGGCCTGATGAGCGCCGACCGCTGCCTGGCCGTCACCCGGCCCTTCCTGGCGCACCGGCTGCGCACAAAGCGCAAGCTGCTTGGCCTGCTGCTGGGGCTTTGGGTGCTCAGCTTCCTGCTGTCACTGCCCATGCCCTTCTACCGCAGGTGGGGGGCGCTCGTGTTGGTCTGTCTGTCTGTCTGTGTCTGTGTCTGAGTCTGTGTCTGTGTCTGTGTCTGTGTCTGTGTCTGTGTCTGAGTCTGTGTCTGTGTCTGAGTCTGTGTCTGAGTCTGTGTCTGTGTCTGAGTCTGTGTCTGTGTCTGTGTCTGTGTCTGTGTCTGTGTCTGTGTCTGTGTCTGTGTCTGTGTCTGTGTCAGTGTCTGTGTGTCTCTCTTGTCTCTCTCCCTCCCTCTCTCCTGTCTCATCCTTTATCTCACTTCTCTCTCTGTCCCATCTCACCCTTAATCTCACTCACTTTCTCTCCCGTCTCACCCTTGATCTCTCTCACTTTCTCTCCCGTCTCACCCTATATCTCACCCCGTCTCACCCGTATCCCGTCTCTCTCTCTCTCTCTCTCTCTCTCTCTCTCTCTCACCCTCTCCCTGAGAGAGGGAGAGGTATCTGTTGTCCTAGAAATGTATATTCACATTACCAAAGTGCAAAAAATAAAAAACGTTGATAATTTTCTGACTCTATCCTCCTCTCTGCTCCTCTATGTCTCTCTCCCTCTCCCTCCCGCTCTCTCTCCCTCCCTCCCTCCCTCCCTCCCTCTCTTTCTCTCTCTCTCTCCCTCCCTCCCTCTTCTCTTCCTCCCTCCCTCCCTCTCTCTCTCCCTCTCTCTCCTCCCTCTCTTTCTCTCCCTCTCTCTCTCCCTCCCTCCCTCCCTCTCTCCCTCTCTCTCTTCCTCCCTCCCTCCCTCTCTCTCTCCCTCTCTCCCTCTCTTTCTTTCCCTCTCTCTCTCTCCCTCCCTCCCTCTCTCTCTTCCTCCCTCCCTCCCTCTCTCTCTCCCTCCCGCTCTCTCCCTCTCTCTCTCCCTCCCTCCCTCTCTTTCTCTCCCTCTCTCTCTCTCTCTCTCCCTCCCTCCCTCCCTCTCTTCCTCCCTCCCTCTCTCTCTCCCTCTCCCTCCCTCCCTCTCTCTCTCTCTCTTCCTCCCTCCCTCCCTCTCTCTCTCCCTCTCCCTCCCTCCCTATAGCAAGCAGCTGAAGCCCATCAGCGCCAACTGGTCGGTGCCCGTCTGTAGCCAGGACCACGGGAGCGGCGTGGAGCACCGGGTGTTCCAGTACCTGTTTGAGACGGTGATGGGCTTCCTGCTGCCCTTCACCTTCATCGTTGGCTGCTACGGCGTGGTGGTGAACCGCCTGCGCACCGCCATGTTCCAGAAGAAGGGCCAGAGCAGCCGTCTCATCCTGCTCATCGTGGGCGCCTTCAGCCTCTTCTGGCTGCCCTACCACGTCATCAACGTCATGGAGGTCAGTGGGGAGGCCTCGGCCCTGTTTGGGGGTTTATGATGGATGGATGTGTGCAGCCCCTACGACTGGGGTTAAGGTCGTAATGTAACCATGGTGAACCCCCTCCATTATGCTAACCACCACTGCTGTTGATGCTGCCCACCATAAGCACCAGCCTGAGCCCCGCAAACGCCATCTCACTCCCCCACCACCACCACCAACACAGTGTGTATCGACAGCACAACTGTCAACGTCTCAACCCCCACCTACACCAGCAGCGCCGACACCACAACTATCACCACCTTAACCAGTGCTACCGTCCCAGCATCTCAGCAACGGCCACCACCACCTACACCAGAACTATCACTCCCTTAAACACCACCACCACCACCCTCTAAACCACCACCACCTACACCAGAACTATCCCCATCTTAACCCCCGCCACCTCTCCCTCCCTCCAACCTCTCCCACCGCCTCCACCTCCCTCCCTCCACCTCCCTCCCTCCCTCCTCCTCCCCCCAGATCTACGGCGTGCTCCTGGGCAACCAGGCGGTGGTGCGGGCCGCCGACCAGGGCCGGCCCACCCTAACGGCGTTCGCCTACTTCAGCAGCGCTGTCAACCCCATCCTGTACGTGTTCGCCGGCAGCTCCCACATCCGCGTGGCCGGCCTCGGATTCATGGGCCGGCTGTTCGAGGGCACCAACTCTGAGAGCCGAACCACCAGCACCAGTAACCGCACCCGGTCTAGCCGCGGGGGGTCCACCGCGGCCGGCATGATGACGGTGGTGGCGATGGAGGAGGAGAGCTCCCCGCTGCAGGCGCTGTCGGCCAAGCTGGGACCGGCGGCCGGCGGCGGGAAGGACGGGCGCTACCGCTCAGAGTTCAACATCTTGGCCACCAGGGGTCAGTCGGAGTAGTGTTTGGGGGGGGGGGTAACATTTTTTTCATGTTACTTTGAATTCGTTTAACTTTTTCGACAAAATGTTCTCTTAAACTGATTTATATCTTTCCTTATATATTATATATTCCCTACGATAACACCTGCCTACCTGTATTGGTGTTAGGGCCTAAACCTGTGTTTCTCCCTACGATGACACCTCTGGGAGGACGGAAAAAGAGAGACTTTTAGGGTGCTTCCATAAACCGGTTCTCTGAGTAACACGAGGGGAACGTCTCGCTACAGGAAGCGGCCACTGATGGATTCACAGAAGCATTGATTATGATAGCAGTCCTGATGTCATCAAGATGGCTTTCTATCGCTCTTTGGTTTAACAGCGAGGCTATTAACTCAAAGACCTACCGCAAGGACACACTCTTGTGAAAGAGTGTGTCCTGTGTTGGGCAAGGCGCTTATGTTTTCAGCATTCATTCAACGCCGCTGTCAGAGTTGTGGTTGGTGATAGGTCTGGATGTGGCAGTTTCACATTTTTTGATTCTCTAAAGAGAATGGGTGAATAGATGTGCGAGACATTGAACTGTGTGGAGCTGTTCCTGGAACCCTGTCTCTGCAGACGTTCCAGTGAAGGATCGTTCAGTGTGCAGAGAGTGTCCAGCTAGAGGCTCCAAAGACAGAGTGCACAGACAGTGGGCAGAGACAGTGTGCAGAGATATTGTGCAGAGAGAGTGTGCGGACACAATGTGCACCGAGAGTGTGCAGAGAGAGTGTGCAAGGACAGTGTGCACAGACAATGTACAAAGACAGTGTGCAATGTTAAAGGACAGCGTGCAGAGATACACCTCTGATTGTGGCGGTGGAGTATCCAACATCTGACCTTCACCGGCCAGTCAGGACTGGCGTAGTGAGATGCAATGCTTCTGAGAAACCTCCAGGCGGCGCTGCCCATGGTGAGCCCTCGAGGCGTACACAAAGAGAACCGTTGCGACTATTTGTTTGTTTTAATAATTCTCAATACATTGGCTCTTGTAATGAGGTGTATTTAATATGTGAGTCAGCTTGTATTTTGTAATTGTCTTCTGTATTTTTTATCTGTATTTATCTCGGTATTTTTTAATACTTAAAAGTTGTTCCCTTCCAATCTGGAGACCATTTACATGCAGCGGGGGCTCAGCCATTGAAGGCACGTTACATAAAAAGGAAATAATTCAAACATGTGCAAATACGTATTAGTCCATCTTCCCCTCACTATATGCTCCGGTTTATCTGAAACGTAATTAATGTTCCTTAGTGACTGCTTAAAGTGGATTTAGCCTTTATTCAAGCCTATTCTAGGTTAATAGGTTAATTGCTCTTTGCTAAATACAATTTTGAAAATAGAGGGTGGTTTACATACACAAAGATATTTAGGATTTTGTTGTATTTGATTTCATGCTTAATACCTTTACACAGAGAGAAGATTAATGCATAGCAAATCTTTTGGGAATTAAAGAACTATTGAAAAAAACAATCGTATATCCTATGTATCGCTAGTAATTTTGTTGAAAATGTCTAATCTGCTGTTTCATGATCCAGCCCCAGCTCTATTCGCTGTTCCCCTGAGTCCTCGTTAGCAAAACGGTGGTCACCTGAGCGATTTTGTGTAGAGGGCAAAGACGAACTAACAAGTGCAAAAAGAAAATTAAATTTCAATAGAAAGGCAATGGGCCCTATCTTGCATCCGGCGCAATTGACTTTCTCACTGTCGCATGTGTCGGTGTTAGTTTGCAACTGGCGCAGAGCGTTCTTTTCCCTCCCGCGCCACGCGTCGGTAAATTAGGGAATGATCTTGCGCCCAAAGGGGCGGTTCGGCGAAAGGAGGAGGCGTGTTCTGGCGCAAACGTTCCCTGGTGCTATTTTACAGTTTCAGAAACCACTTGCGCCATAAACCAGGAAATAGCTGCTTTAAAGTCAGTGGCGCGTTGTTCAGATGCTATTTTTTTGCATGCATAATGTTGCTTGTGCACCTCGCGCATACACTTTGCTTCTCTCATCTACCTAGCCACACATTCTCGGTAAAATATTTGGGAAAGAACAGCTGAAACAGCGGTAATAAGTTGTGCTTTTAAATCAATGCATCTGCAAACACATATTTTCTTGACACAGACATCGTGTACATGCCCATAACTTTTAGGATTGATGAGTATTTGATCGTGAGAAAACATTGTTTAACCGCGAGTGAGTGTTAAAAAGAATGAATGAATGCGGGCGTGTGTGCGTCCATCTGTTAAAACACACGCAAACTAAACACGTAACGCATAATATAGTCCATGGCAATGTATATTAACGGGGGGACACATGCATATTAGGAACAGAAGTCGATAACGATAATGCATACAATACTGATAAGATAATGTATTGCGTCTATCATTAAATAGAACCACAGTTACCACATATCATATGTGTGTTAATTTTTCTTTGCCAAAATTTATTTAAAGACTCTTTTTCTGAAGTTGTGGAAGAAAACCTTATTCCATGTGTGAATAAGGCCATATTATTTGGCCATAAACTGAGCCGTTTGAAGTTTGAAATTCATGTGCATCTGTCTCATTGGAGACTGCAGACGCGCTGTCAAAATATTAACTCGTCAGATTCAAATGCGCTCATGGCTCTTAAAGGGGATGGGAGCTGGCACTCCCATTGGTTTATTGCACGTTATGCCCAAACCACACCTACGGGTAATTAGGCTACTTCAGACTAACCCTTCTTAGATTTGCGCCGGGCGCAACAGTCGTTTTTGCGCCGGTAATCGCCATAGAACCGGCCACAAAGCTACTTGCGCTTGGCGCTTCTCACTTGCGTTTCAGACCATTGAAATAGGGCCCCATGTCTTTGTGGTTTTTGAATTACACAAGCCATTGCCTTGCCAGCATATTACACATTTTTGTGTCCTTCATTTCACAATCTCCGACCGCAGAGCACTTCCTCCCCATCTTTAGTTGCAACGTCAGGAAACGTTTTTTTTTTTACCATATAATCCAAACCTTCGTCAAAATCGGTCAATCTTGTGTGTTCTTGTGGTGAGCCTGTGATAACCGGGCCAGGATGAAAGTAATTCTGATTCCATCTACTGGTTTTTAAAAGGAACTTTGCATACATTCCCTAAACAAATGTTTGACATATTTTCATCATCAGAAAATGATAAGGAGACGCTTCCTGCACTACCTGCCCTAAATCACATTGATAATAAAAAAATAAAAAAACTATGAATGCAAGCATAAAGGAAACCCACAACTTAGTTATGAATTGGTTTCGCTGCCCTACTCTACTGGCCCATATAGGCCACATCCTGTTCTTGTGTACAGCTGAACCCATTGAACCAGTTGCTGTGTTCATCTTTACCACACTTAACGGTTGAGAAATGATAAAGCATTGCACATTGTTCGCGCATTTCCATCACAAGCACACAAGGTTTGCACGGGAACAACACCCAGGAGAGAATTCTGAAACACACCCAAGCTATCTCTCAGCTATTAGTGAGAGAAATGCATGTGAGCATGTTCTGGTGGAATGCACCTGCCTCTCTGTGAGACCGTTTCGATTTTGGAACTCATCCGGCTAATTTCTGACCAATCAGGGGAACTGTTCCCTGATTGGTTCCATTAATTATTCTGGCCTGTCAATCACATGTGTGCACAAAGGGATATCATAGAGCGACCACATAGAGCCGTGTTTAATGCAACGACCCTTCTCAACGGCAAAAATACGGAGGGAGGGAGGGAGCAGGGAGGGAGGAAGTCTGGGAGGTAGTCAGGGTGTGAAGGAGTCAGGAAAGGATGGAGGGAGGGACTAGTGAGGGAAAGGATGGAGGGAGGGAGAAGTGAGGGAAAGGATGGAGGGAGGGAGAAGTGAGGGAAAGGATGGAGGGAGGGACTAGTGAGGGAAAGGATGGAGGGAGGGAGAAGTGAGGGAAAGGATGGAGGGAGGGACTAGTGAGTGAAAGGATGGAGGGAGGGAGAAGTGAGGGAAAGAATGGAGGGAGGGACTAGTGAGGGAAAGGATGGAGGGAGGGAGAAGTGAGGGAAAGGATGGAGGGAGGGACTAGTGAGGGAAAGGATGGAGGGAGGGAGAAGTGAGGGAAAGGATGGAGGGAGGGACTAGTGAGGGAAAGGATGGAGGGAGGGAGAAGTGAGGGAAAGGATGGAGGGAGGGAGAAGTGAGGGAAAGGATGGAGGGAGGGACTAGTGAGGGAAAGGATGGAGGGAGGGAGAAGTGAGGGAAAGGATGGAGGGAGGGACTAGTGAGGGAAAGGATGGAGGGAGGGAGAAGTGAGGGAAAGGATGGAGGGAGGGAGAAGTGAGGGAAAGGATGGAGGGAGGGACTAGTGAGGGAAAGGATAGAGGGAGGGAGAAGTGAGGGAAAGGATGGAGGGAGGGACTAGTGAGGGAAAGGATGGAGGGAGGGACTAGTGAGGGAAAGGATGGAGGGAGGGAGAAGTGAGGGAAAGGATGGAGGGAGGGACTAGTGAGGGAAAGGATGGAGGGAGGGACTAGTGAGGGAGTCAGGGTGGGAGAGAGTCAGGAGGCATTTGAGTTTCTTCTTTTTTATGCCTTCCCCTCTCTCTTAGATCATACCATATCAGTTTCAGATTAAGCGTAGGGAGGAGGGAGGAAAAAGCACAGACAAAAATGTGTTTCTGGAAATCAATTCCACAAACTGCTTTTGCACAGTTGACCACTTTATGCTGATAGAGGGTAGTCTGTTTATGGTCTAGAAGTTCACACGAAGATGTACCACAAAACAAGTATCCCTTCATTGACTTCAACAGACCAGAGACGTTGTTTGTTGTAAGGAGCACATTTCCCCGAAAAGATATTCGTGTCCATTTACACACTAACACATGCCAACTATAGTGCCTCCAGAGAGTTCCTTGTTCACCGTGCGTGGGAGTAGCAGAAGCCTCAGAGTATTAAGGGGTACGGAGGTCTTCAGAGAACAACTAATTATAGGTAAAGCATGGCACAAAGGTTGCTATTCAAGTGCTTAAGACCATGACGCTCATCCCAAATTGGATTCACCCGGTTTTATTGAGTACAGAGTGTTTGATACAACGAGTTTGCCTTTTTAGGAAGGCGTCGTACATCATTATAAAATGCATCCAGGTATTTCATTCATTCTGGGGCCGGGCTGTGTCTATATTTATAGATGTATTATCAGAATGGAAATGCTAGCTAGTTAAGTGTACCTTTTAACCTTCTATGCATTCTTTGCCTCAACACTCTACCATAAGTGTTACATTAATTAACACAGATAACATTAGCTAATGAGCGTTAGTAAATAAGCATTAACTATGTTGTTGGTGCTCCTGTAGTAGATGTTGGTGTCGGTGAATCCTCATAATTTTTTGCACGATTTACAGGGGTTGGAGGTATGCTGTGGTTGGAGCAGAAAAACGTCTCCTCATGGCTGCTGTCTCCATGTCAGCTTGACCGTGTCTCTTTCTCCCCTTCTTCTCCAGCTTCTCACTAAGCTAGAACACACGCAACAACAAAACGCTTCAGAGGAAGACACAAACATGGCCAAATGTCTCTGACAATGTTTCTAACACAAGATACTCCTCCCCATCCAGCCCTACTGGGCAGAAATATGTTTGGACTGAGAATGGAATTGCATTTGACTCAACAGCCTAAAATGGTGGCGGTTACAAAAGCACATGATACCATCTTTAAAATGGCCGCCTTCATTTGAGGGTCGTTGAGATCCTTCTCTCCGCGACGGCTCAGAGTGAGTTTAAAGATGGAAGATTTCACATTTTTTTCAGGTGTAGGACCTGCAGGTCATAGTGGGAAGAAAACAAAACATCACCTATCTCAAACATCATCCCCATCAATTTAGGGCTTAGAATTTTGTGAAGAGTGGTTTAGTAAGAGTGGATAAACTTGAAGAAGGCAATATGAATTATTTTTACCTTGGCCAGGTAGGAAGAGCAGTGATGAGACCAAATTTTTTCCCACGTCACACTTAGAATGAACTTCATACAGTCGGTTTCACATCATTATAGGAAATTGCGAGCAATTAGTCTGTTTCTTTGTTGCTGCCCCTGCTGCTGGCCTGTCTAGTTCGAGATACCCACCAATCATTGTAGTATGACTTACTTTCACAAAAGAAGATCCTAGATTGATTACAATCGGAGGAATACCAGAATCCATCCGACATCGCTGCCACACAGTCCCCGGTGTATCTCTCATTGGGACTCCAGCTTCGGAACGAGGAATTTGTACCGTCAGACCACCTGTGTCCACCTGGGCCAGTGTCAGGCTAGTCCCTGTGCAAACCAGGCCAAGCAAGAGACTTTCTCCCTAGAGTAGGCCTCGGCGTCAGTCCAGGTCGTTGGATTTTGGTGAAGAGATGTAGAGATGTAGAGTTTAGCCCCGGCTTGTCACCATATGATGCCTGTAAATAAGCATTGTGGGAAAATTACCCATCAGGTAAAAAAAAACAACACACATATACCTATATGTATAATTATCAATAAACCACAAATCTGATTAATCTGATTCGATTTATTAATTCCAATAAAGGGACAGAGTTTATTCCGGCTACTTAACAATGATTAGATATGAGTTGCTGAAGCTGTAACAAC
>NC_136953.1:12433692-12441192 GCF_949987615.1 Pollachius pollachius
GTCGCGTGGGCGGGAGCGTCAGAGGCGGGAAGGTAAGGAGAAGTTTTCTTCCAGTAATGGTAGGCTATAAAATGTAAGATTGGAAAACAGAGTCCATTCATAGGCACGAACATTTTGGAAGGAGCTGCGTTTTCATTGAGCGAGGAAAGACACACTTGGTAAGTTGAAAGAACTTATTATTATTATTATCATTATTATTATTATTATTATTATTATTATTATTATTATTATTATTATCTTTAAGAATCATTTTCTTCCACGATGCTTGGTTGAATATAAATATATTGCAGACTTATTCTCTTTTTCTTATGGTCGTATGTGGTGACTAACCTTATTCTATAAATGCTGCTAGAAGTTTTTAAGAGTAGGGTACTTAGGGTACGCAAACATATATTGTATAAAATTATATATCTTTTACGGAGGTCGGGGAGGTGACGGCAGTAATTTTTTTTATAAAGCACGCAAGCGTTTTAAGTGCTTTAAGTAAGTCGCAAGTATGCTTTATTAAAGCGCGTTTGGGATCCATCAAATCCTTATGAAAAGAAGCTTATGGGGAGTTTGGCCAACTGTACTGTAGCCAACATTAGCTGACTAACGTTCTGATTCTGTAGCTAGCCAGCTAGCCGGCAATCAGAATCGATATAATCGAATTCAGTCGTCTGTCTCCTGGTGGCTATCGACTTATAGCCAAAATGGCTTTTTTTGCGCACATGCAGGTACACGAGGAACAGTGTGCGGAGCAACCATGGGCCAACTCACATCCAAATCCAATTCGGACGCAGCGGAGCCGAACACCGTCCCCAGCATCCGTTTCACGTCTCACGGAGAGCCCCCCCCACCGCACAGCTCCCCCCAGATGGACCCCGGGGACAGCAGGCCCAACCTTCAGATCCCCGGCTCCGGGGGCAACTCGGAGGGGCAGGAGCTGAGGAGGTCGTCCATCTACAGCACCATCGACATGGTGCCCCAGCTGGACTTCTATGCAGGCTCGACGTCGGCCAGGCCTGGCAGACCCAGCCTGGAGAACCTCCGCAGGCCCACGCGCTTCGACGTAAGCGTCAAGCGTTTTCCAAATGTGTAGTCGCATCCTCTGGCCTGTAGGGGGTTGTACAACAGGATGCATCATGGGAGTTTTTGTTGGGGAAGATCTGCCATGTTGAGAGGGCTCAAGTTAATTGTAGTCATTTAAAATCTTAAAGGTCCCATGACATGCCACCAGGTGTGGGCTGACTAGCCGTTACAAGCCGTTTTGGAAATCTGTCCCTTATGACATCACAGGTGGGCGTGTCCACCTAGATGTGTGACGGATAGATGAGCAACGTTTGCTACAGTCCACTGGGTAGGCTGGTAGCCTGATCTATCCAGCATGTCATGGGACCTTTAAATCAACGTATGTGTTCTGTAACGTAGGCTAATAAGGAAAACTGTTTTGACATGTCTCAACGCTGGAAGTTTCAAACACAGCCCAAACACATGTCCATGTAATGACAAAATCTTTTCACAATTATTTACGAAACAATGACCAAAACAACGTTACTCCCATTAACCTTCCTATGGCCCAGTACTTCAAAATGGAGGCAGACATTGAGATGTCACATCACAATGTACAGGCCCAATTTTGTGGTTTATAAGAGCTTTCCGCTTGTGTTTCAAAGGACGGGGTGTGGGTTAATAACTCTGAGATGAGCATCCCAGACATCCTTGAGACGGAGGGGACAGAACCGCCAGCCGGCGAAAAGGCTCCGGTACGCTTCGGCTGGGTGGTGGGCGTGATGGTAAGAAAAACACACACACAAACGCATACTCAATCATAAACACACACACACACGTAGGCCCAAACACATGCACGCTACTGTGAGAGCCCACGCAAATGCAAACACACACAATAACACAAACACACACATTTAGTTGTATTATTTTTCTTCTGCCATGTGTAGGTTCGTTGCATGCTGAACATTTGGGGAGTCATCCTGTTTCTGCGTCTGTCCTGGATCACATCCGAGGCGGGAATCTGTGAGTGATCCCCTTCCAGATATGTCTTATCTGTCGAATTGTTGCGTCACAGCGATCCTTTTGCTCTTCTTTCCAATTCAAAGGAAGACCAAACACTGCCCCCCTCCTGCTAGACACTTTGCTGTCATTTGGGGGCGGGGCGGCTCCCTGTAGGGGAGGTGGGTGATACCCAGAATTTGGGATTGATGTACCCAGGTATCCCAAAATGTACTACTACTTACCCAATACCACATTTGCATCTTACGTTTTAAAAACGTATTGTACGATGTGTCCTCAACGTTAGCGTACTATGTTTCCTCATCGTTAACATACGATGTGTCCTCACCGTTAACGTACGATGTGTCCTAAACCTTAACGTACGATGTGTCCTCAACGTTAGCGTACGATGTGTCCTAAACCTTAACGTACGATGTGTCATCAACGTTAACATACTATGTGTCCTCGATGTTAACGTACGATGTGTCCTCAACGTTAACATACTATGTGTCCTCAATGTTAACGTACGATGTGTCCTCAACGTTAACATACTATGTGTCCTAAACCTTAACGTACGATGTGTCCTCAACGTTAACGTACGATGTGTCCTCAACGTTAACGTACGATGTGTCCTCAACGTTAACGTACGATGTGTTCTCAACGTTAACGTACGATGTGTCCTCAACGTTAACATACTATGTGTCCTAAACCTTAACGTACAATGTGTCCTCACCGTTAACGTACGATGTGTCCTCAACGTTAACGTACGATGTGTCCTCAACGTTAACGTACGATGCCGATTGTCTCGGCCCGCAGTGTTGACCTGCGTCATCATCCTCCTCTCTGTGGTCATCACCTCCGTCACCGCCCTCTCCGTCTCCGCCATCGCCACCAACGGAAGGGTCTACTCGGGTGAGTGGTGCCCCTTTACGCTTGTAATGTCAGTCTAGTGTCCGCTCTGATATGTCGGATTTCGGTTCTCCATTGGTCCGGTCCGGGAAAAAGGAAATAGAGTGGAAGTTGCAAACCAGATTTGGTTCACACATGACAAGCATGACAGCATCCCTCTGATGAAACAGCGTGATAACATGCTGCTTTTTGTGAGTTGTACAAGCGATGACATCTGAAGTGAGGCTAAAGCCGACATATTATACCACCAGGTGTGAGTGTGATTAGCCGTTACAAGCCGTTTTGAAAATCTGCCTCTTCTGACATCACAAGTGGGCGTGTCCACCTAGATGTATGATGGATATTTCAAAACGGCTTGTAACAGCTAATCACACTCACACCTGGTGGTATAATATGTCACCTTTAAGGTGAATTTGGTACCGATGGTTCAGTGGTACACTGTAGGCCTGTGGCTTGACGTGGCTCTGCCTCTTTTAGGTGGAGCGTACTTCATGATCTCACGGACGCTGGGACCTGAGATGGGCGGGCCTATCGGCGTGGTGTTCTCGTTCGCCAACGCCCTGGCCTGTGCGCTCAACACTGTGGGCTTTGCTGAGGTCATCTGCGACCTGCTTCAGGTATCTCGGCTGTTCTAGGGCTAGGTGTTGCCCTTCAGATTTTTCCAGAATATGAAAAGCAGTAGATAAGGCCATAATAATAATTTGCAAATGCTTAACAAAATTGAAATATGATTACAAAGATATCAGAAGTAGAAGAGGAAAAATAAACAATACCAATTTTGGCATGCGCATCAAATCTTTTGCAATATGATTTTTATGAATATTCATTTTGACCATTTCAAAGTATTCCCCTTCATATCCACAGTCGATTACAACAGGGTGTATGCAGAGGTCAGAAATTGGCAAAAAAGGAACTCCAGACATGCACACGCACACAAAAACACAGATGCAAACAAACAGAATGGATCCTGGGTTTTCTGAAACCCTCCCAATTTCAATGCTAAGGTTTGCTAATGCTAGTGTGGCCATGGCGTTCTGCGTGTGTTTGTAGGAGTTTGGACTCGCCATGGTGGATCGCGACAATGATGTGCGGATCATTGGGGTCATCACGGTGTCATTCCTTCTCCTCATCTCACTGGCCGGGATGGAATGGGAAGCCAAGGTAAGCATGGAGAACGGGTGTTGGTGTTTTGAGGGACAGATGTTGAGTAAATTGGGATTCACCTGTGATTATCGATATAATCGGAAGACACACATGAATTGTATCTTTTTGTGTAATGAACACGAATAGGGGAAATGTATTCAGTGGGAACTCTTTAAAGAGCTAAGTGTCTACCAAATACATTCCAAGCAGGTCGGTGATACAACAAAACATCGATTTTGTTGCAGAAAAACATTGATGTTTTCTGTCTGATCTTCCTTGCATATAGTGGTGATTTTGTCTCTGTGATAATGTGTCCTGAAATGGGTTAATCCCTGACTTTACCAAAACATTCCCTCTCTCTTGTTCCCTAACTCATTTCCCGAATCACTTCCTAATTCTGCGCTCAGGCCCAGATCCTCTTCTTTGTCATCCTCCTCATCTCCTTCGCAAACTACTTTGTTGGCACTCTGATCCCCCCTGATGAAGACAAACAATCCAAAGGCATCTTTGGCTACAGAAGTGAGTTTTCAAGAGTTTTTAGAGATGACACAAGCTGGAAAAATGTGATCTTTATCTTTAATGATATCTTAACTTATCTCATCGTATTTGTTTTGTTGATGCAATTTAAAAAAAAAAAAAAAAAAAATTTAAATTGCATCATCAAATCTGAGGCGGGCAGCACATTCCAACCATGAGTCATGTTGTTGAAAAGTCACCTCAAAATACTCCATTCCTGCAACCCCCCTCCCCCACACATACACACCAGACACACACAAACACACACATCAGGGTCATGAGAATGTTTTTCCTGTTCCATGTTGGCTCTGAGTGATACTGAGGACTGATATTACAACCGTTTGACCAACGACGCGACCGATGGACCAGTGACATGACCGATGGACCAATGACACGACTGAAGGACCAACGACACGACTGATGGACCAATGACAACAATTTCCCCATAATACTCACGCCCTTAAACGTCTTAGCAAATGACTCAAACGACCGTCACAACATTTGTTGTTGTTTAAATGGAACTGTTTGGGGACTCATTTCAACTATTGTTGTTTGTTTTCCCAGGTGAGATCTTTAGCGATAACTTGATGCCGAAATATACAGAAAAAAACAACTTCTTCACTGTGTTTGCCATCTTCTTCCCATCGGCCATCGGTATTCTGTCAGGGGTCAACATATCTGGAGACCTCAAGGTACTGGCCGGGGTCCGAGATCACAGAAACACTGCCAACAATACTTAATAATCAATCAACCATTTGTCAGTGATCTAAGAAATTAGCCAATAACACTCAAGCACAAAGGCACACAAACTAACCATTGATTCACTGTTAATTAATGCTTTGAATAAATTGCAAATAACGGGCAGTGAATGTACCCCTAAGTGTCCTCCGTGACCCTCTGTTTTCAAATGAATCAGGATCCAGCATCGGCCATCCCTAAAGGCACCCTGGGGGCCATCTTCCTCACCATGCTCTCGTACCTGGGCATCTGCGTCACCATCGGTGGGTCTCAACATGTTTATGGAAAAACAACACCATTACGTTTGTCAGTGAAGGAATACACGAATGTCGCCCATTAACCTCTGTGCTCACCCTTAAGGCTCTGTGGTCGTCCGTGAGGCGTCGGGGAACGTCACTGACGTCCTGCTGGGAAACTCCACCGACGGTTGTGAGGGCGTCGCCTGCCAACTGGGCTGGAACTTCACCCACTGCATGCAGGCCGTCGGGACGGAAGGCTGTCAGTATGGCCTGGCCCACAGTTCAAAGGTACCACCCAATGGGGGTCCCTCCGCGTTCGGCTCTGTCGCCTCGACGGCGATTAGAGCCAAGATGGCCGCTACTTGAATAAGGGGGTCCTTGAGTAAACCAAACCGAGCGAGACTCAGTATACATATACGTAGGAAATGTTATTCCAGAAAGGGTAAATGGACTGCGTTTATATTATCCAAAGCGCTTTACAATATTGCCAATATTACAATATTGCAACATTCTTCCATTCATGCACACATTCACACACCGACGTCGCAGTCCCTCATGCAAGGCGTCAGTCAATTCAAAGGAAGATCCTAACTGCTCGTTGGGAGCAGTTAGGATTAGGTGACTTGCTCAGGGACACCTTGACACTAGGAGGAGCCTGCTCTACATCCTGAGCTAATGCCACCCAGAACTTTCCCTTAAAAAATGGACCAGTTTAGAATTGAATGCATGTGTTCAGGAAGGGAATGTGAGGATCACGTCAAAAGTTGTTGAGTTAGCTGACATCCCCTCCTCACCAGTGTTTGTAATAACGCAGTTTAAAATATTGGCGTTAGTTTCCGTCGTCGTTGTGACGATGTTACTGTTTCCGTCGTCACAACACCGTTACCGTTACTGTATGTTAAATGCGGAGCGTTACGATGAATTGATTGAATTGAACTGTGTAATCCGAACGCACCCCTGGCTCCAAACACAAACTGCTAGTGAGGAGACCGGGTGGGTTAACAACGAGATAAGTGATTATGATTGGCTAAGGCAGAGTCATGTTTCATGGTAGCCAATCGGATCCAGTGATTTTACACACAAGCCAGGACACGCGCCACACACACGCACACACCAAACTGATTCGATTAAGCAGCAGAAATGGCGAGTCCAGAGCAATCCGATGAAAAGTTGACATTTTTTGTAGCATTCGGCAGATGTTCCACAGCCTTTGCAACCAAGCAAATTAAAATTCAGTTTGAAGTATATCAGGGCCTTGAATGGGCAGTTCAACCATTTAAAAAATCCAAATCAAAAATCCAAATTCTTTGACAGCAACTTATTTTTTTTACAGTAACGCAAATAGTTACTTTCCCTGGTAACTAGTAACTTTTATTATAGAGTAATTCAGTTACTAGCTTAGTTACTTTTTGGAACAAGTAGTGAGTAACTATAACTAATTACTTTTTTAAAGTAACGTTCCCAAAACTGCTCCTCACACCACAGGTTCTGGGTCAGGTGTCCGGCTTCAACTATCTCATCACGGCTGGCGTCTTCGCGGCCAGCTTGTCCTCTGCCCTCGGCTTTCTTGTGTCGGCCCCCAAGGTCTTTCAGGTAATAACGCACGCAGGCCATGTTATTTATCATGCAAGAAATGTCGGCCATTTTATGTACATGGATTCTGTTGTGGGATGTTTGGGTTGTATTTTCTTGAATTGATTCAACGTTTTGGGTAATACCTAACAATAATAGTGCATTCATTAACAATGAGTTAACATTAGATAATGTAGTAATAAGCATTAATTAACAATTAGCTAACTGTTTATAAACGGTTTACTAACGGTCTGATCATCATTTACTTATGGTTTTCATATAAACAATGGTAATAGTCTTCACGTTAACTCTTCACTAACTAAATTCATACATTATAACCATAACCTTATCCCTTACTCCACACTCACACCTATGCTTATGCAATATAATAATC
>NC_136953.1:12446192-12473692 GCF_949987615.1 Pollachius pollachius
CTCTGTGAGAGAATTTTTTATTTGGTTAAGTTTCGGCCGACAGCAATTCTTTTTCCCCGTCTCCATGGAGACCCCGCTGGGTTCTTAGCACGGAACACTCCATGATAAGATTGTAACTGCGTAGAGCGCGAAGCAAGTTGGAAGCAAGCTGCCTGTTTTAAAGCAACATTGGTGGTTTGATTTCAGAATGATCTCTCTGCTGAAGAGGTTCCGTCTGGACTTCCACGACGTCATCGTGATGACGGACAGCGAGAGGACGCCTCAGCCCAAAAAGTAGGTCCCGCCAAGCCTGATGTGTAGCGGTGGGTGAGGCCGCCCGCAACAATGTGTTCTGATAGTTAAAAAGTGGAGGTGGACGTTTCTGGAAATAATGTGATTAATGTTTGGGATCATTTAAAACATGTGCATGTTATTTTGTGCCGCAATGAATGGTGCGTCATGTGATCATGGAAATAAGCAAACACTGACAGCAGAAGTTTAGTGGATAATGAGGTCACGGATCTTCTTTTCTCTCTCTCTTCGCAGCCTGAAGAGGTTTGAGGACATTGTCGCCCCCTACAGGCTGAATGAGGAACAGCAGGACGGCACCTCGGAAAGCGAACTGAAGACTCTCCGTCCGTTGAAGATATCTGACAAGGAGATGGAAGCCCTCCGAAGCAAGGTGTGTGTAATATACATTGTGTTTGCGTTTGTGTTTGCATTTGAGTGTCATTACTGTCACTAATATTTATTTATTGCACATTTCAGTCCAACACAAAAGTAAGATTGAACGAAATTATCCGGAGAAATTCTGAACACGCCGCCCTGGTCTTAGTGTGAGTATTAAACTGTGTGTGTGCGTGTGTGTGTGTGTGTGTGTGTGTGTGTGTGTGTGTGTGTGTGTGTGTGTGTGTGTGTGTGTGTGCGTGCGTGTGTGTGTGCGCGTTTGCCTATTTGTGTGTGTACGTTAAGTGCGTACATTTAAAAAGGTCTTCTAATTAAAATAGAAAGTCTGTGACTCGCTCACAAAGCTCCAAGCGGTTCCTCACTGTGTCGGTTTGACCCTCTCCAGGAGCCTGCCCGTGCCTCAGACCGACTGCCCCATGTCGCTCTATATGGCCTGGCTGGAAACCTTGACGTCCGGCCTCCACTGTCCTGTTGTCCTGATACGAGGAAACCAGCAGAACGTGCTCACGTTCTACTGCCAGTGAATTCCATTACTCGTCAGCACAGGGGCGGTTCTGGGGGGTGGGGGGGTAAAGCTGACCTCGTACCCTATACTATGCTACTGAAATTAATGCTGTAACCAACAAAACCACTGGTCCGAGCCTGGCCCCCCCATGGAAATTGGTCAAGAATCGCCCCTGCGTCAGCATTTTCTGCTAGTGAATTATAATGTCAACATTCTACTGCTGCTAACCAATTCACACGCCAGTATAAATAATTATTTTTTTTGCGGCTTTTTAAAAAAGCCGAAAGCCAAATATGATAACAATGTTTTTGAAATGTTTTAGAAATGTAATATAACATATATGAAGTATGAAGTTATGATATGTAACCTCTTAAATTATGGTATGAGCAGGAACAGCGAGGTGATGGCCGTTTTTCACATTGAAAAGTAACTTATAATTATTACCTTATAGCTTATTAATAGCTAAGATCAGGGGCGTATGAATGAGTTTAACATTGGGGGGGACACATATCGGAAACCTGACAGATCCGTTAATGGTTTGAACAGAAATATGTCATAAATTAGCTACACTGAAAAAATTCACAAATATATTTTATTCTACTAAAAAGATACATTTGTAAATGTAAAGGAAAACACATTTTGAATGGCAGTAATGAACTGATAAATATCAAATCAATTATTTAATTGCACGCTCAATCATCCAGTTTTTGTAGAATAAGAAGCGGTGACAAGACGCTGTGTTGCGCTTTCAAAATAAAATAAAATATTTTTCTCCCCCTGGTAAAAAATTTTGGTGGGACAAATGCGCCTGTCTCCAATATTGGAGGGGACACGTCCCCCCCCGTCCCCCCCGGTTCCTACGCCCTTGGTAGTAGCTGAAACATGTATCTCATATCCAGAATGTTATTCAGACTTATGGTCTCGCAAAGCCAGTGATTTAACCGTTCCTTAGCCAAGGGCGTAGGAACCGGGGGGGACGGAGGGGACACATCCCCCCCGTCCCCCCCGGTTCCTACGCCCTTGGTTAAGAGTGATTACTGAAACTTGATTACTTAGGTGTTATATAGACCTACCATGTTTGCTCATTCTTCTCTGTACAACGGCTGCTTTCTGTATTAAACTAAATAGTTTCTCACTTCCTTTGTAATGTACAACGTTATGAAATGGTTTCATACATGCAGATTTGTTTATTTTGTGGCACCATAACACAACACAACACAAACCAGTGTTAGGGATGTTTTGGGAATAAATACTGCAATTTAGGAAAAACAAATCATAATTACGATACTGAAGACCGAAATAGTGCCGCCACAACGAAACCAATCATTAAGACACATACCCCCACCTCCCCCCCACACACACTGACACACACACACACACACACACACACACACACACACACACACACACACAAACACACACACACACACACACACACACACCACAGCTGATTCCAAATAGACAGTAAATAGAATACCCCATTCATCTTACCAACACTCCCTTTAAGTTGACAAGCCTGGATCGGTGCAAACAGGTGGCTTAATCAACACCATACTATAGCAAGTGAAGGCCTCAAGGTCAACGATAGGTCAATGCACAAGGGAACATCAGAGGCTATGTCTGTAGGGGAGAGACAGGAGGGGGCGTGGCTCTGTCTGTAGGGGAGAGAAAGGATATATATAGCTTTGATAGCTTAAATTTCATTTTCGTATGTCCGTACAATTCAATATAGCCTAGTACAGTGCTTTGAACCAAAGTCAAACATACATGTATTGCAAACTTGTCAAATAGAAGTGAACTTTGAAGACGTATCACCATCGTGTGGCGAAGTGCAATCATTACAACGTATTGGAGAAACGTGTGACGCGTTTGTGGGGAGAGGTCAGGTGTCAGCGAGTCAGAGCGCAGATCATCGCCTACAAGCCAACAAACTCCAAGTCCGAGAAGCGATAGATTTGATCATCGTGGTTGAACTTGGACGGCGCTATGGACGCCTCGTTCAAATTTGAGGTTTACTTTGAGTGTCCTGACATGGACGACAAAAGGAAACGGAGAATCTTAAACTACTTCAAGAATAAACGTAAATCAGGCGGTGGGGAATGCGAACGACTGGAAGTTGTCAAAGGAAATGTTTATAGAATTGCATTCGAAGATCGAGAAGGTGAGACACAACAAAGATACTATAACATAACGTATTAGGTCTCATAATATAACTTGGGTCTTGATGTATTCGTTATCTTATGTTCTTGGGGTTTACCCTAAAAGCGAAAGTGAAACCATTGTGTTATTTCCTATGAATATGACTTGGCTGGCTTCAGTTTTCCGCTGCGTCACATAGTTATTTTGTGTTATCTTTTATTTTTTGGTGTCAGTTTTCTTTAATGTGCGTGCATACGCCATAACTTTAGTTTTGACAATGAAGTTCAAATGAAGTAGATAGGATCTGCGCGTCAGGGCGCCGTGCCAGGCTCCACGAAGGGCCAGGAAATACCATAGATCAGGGGTCTTCAACGTTTTCCAGGCCAAGAACCCCCAAACTGATGGCGAGATGGAGCGGGGACCCCCTACTTATATATTGTATAAAATTGTGTTTTATATTAAACTGGTCCTATAGTGTCATGTATAAATGTGCCTTGTTATTTTGCATTCAATACTAAGATATTCAAATAATACACAGGTGACGTCAGGGGGAGGGAGAAGGCCGTCGGGGGGAGGGAGAAGGCCGTGAAAGGCCGTTAAACAGGCCGTGAAAACGGCCTGTTTAACAAGTGAGTCAACGAAGAATTGCTCACTTTTGGTACCACCTCGTAGTGGTACCAAACCGGTGCTACTGTAATGTTTGTGTTTTCCGCATTGGATGCTGCTAGAACTCGCTGTGGTTGGGGCTTGGAAAATGCAAGGGCGGAGTGTAGCCTGAGAGGCCTACTACACAAAGCGTTCCTCACATATGCAAAATATCATATCTGATAACCTGTCCATCTACTAGGAGAGTATAAATGGGTAAGCCTGCTGTAGGCTGCCTCAACTAATATCAACATTGGGTAGTTAAGACAGCCATTAGAAGTTATTGTCCTCTTCATCAAATTTATTTTATAATTTGGTGAATGCTGCATTCAGCGCTCCACTATTGTTCTTCTTCAGTTTTATTCTTTCTTCTTTATTATTCTCTACAAACATTGGGACCTATCTCCCTCCTCAATTTTTCCCCTAGAGACTCCATTCTGAACATAAGGTATAATTCTGACATAAACATAATTCTGAGCTAAACTGAACATAAAATGTTCAAAATGCTCATCTTCATACGTTGTTTCAGATCAGCTACGAGTGCTGGAGAAACGTGATCACGCGATCGAGAGCAACCACAACGATTTTCCCAGCTTTATCGTCCATGAAACCCCAGAGTCTCTCCTTCCTGACCCGTCTACCATCACAACAACTAAACCCGAAGCTGATAACCCGAAAGTGGGGTTGTCATCTCCACCTGAGGTGAGCTATTATTATGGGCTGTATTGATATGAAATCGATATGACCAGTTACTGACTGCACCTCTGTTGCATCTCTTCCCTGATTGGTTCAATGAATCCCTGTTGCCTGTCAATCACAGGTGCGTGAAATGCAACTCTGCTGCTGTAGAGCCCGCTCTCTCCTCTCCCTCTATTCCTATGTTTCTCCACCATTAACAAACATGCAAATGGCCCTGGCGTAGCCATGATAGCACTGTGTGTGCACATGTGATTGACAGGCAAGATGGATCCTCCAAACCAATCAGGGAAGAGATGCCCTGATTGGTCAGAAAAGAGCCCTGAGTCTCATAAAGAGGCAGGCGCGGCCATAGCCATTTGAAGGATGGCTATGGCATTTATAATAGATTACATTTAAATGAGAACTCTTGAATCTTACCTCCAGTACTTTTAATATATTTGAACTGATATAAAAGTGTTGGACTTAAAATAAGCAACTTGGAAAGGTTTATGAGATTGTCTTAGAGCCGAATTTCCTGAATGTAATTGAATAATGTATGTTTTCTTTCTACTTTCCAGACTGAATTTTGTGCTGCTGCCTCACAATCGCCTCCCGTTGATCCAAATCATCAAGTACACTTAAAAAGTTCCCCTCTCCAAAATCCTCTGAAAGAACCTTCAATGGAAGGGCAGCACCCGGAGGATGAGCTCCTATCCTTTGGCGGTCATGCTCAGTTGCATCTAGTTAGTGGTACAGGGAAGTTCCCACCTGATGGGGACGAATTCAAGCCCTTGGAGGATAGGGAGGAGCAAGGGGATGACAAGGTAGACATTGTTGACCACATGCAAGGAAAACCTGCAGAGGCAGAATCCCCCAGTATCACAGTGCAGCCTTATCAATCAGGATCCCACAAGGGAAGTTCTCTCTGGTATGAAAAACCACAAAGTAGGCCCCTTTCTGATCAGCCTGGCCCCAGAGACTACATGGGGTCTGCTGCTAGAGAAGTCCAAGAAGGAAAGGGGAGTCAACGTTATGACCTTCCCGGGGGAGTAAACGTGCTGGTGTGTTGTGATGACATCACCAAGGTAAATGCAGATGCGCTGGTGAATGCCGCCAATCGATACCTGGATCATGGCGGAGGCGTTGCTGCTGCCCTGAGCCACGCAGGAGGTCCTGAAGTGCAGCAAGAAAGCAATGCTTTAGTAAGAAAACATGGGAGATATGCTACAGGGGATGCAGTAATGACTACGGGAGGGCGACTACTATGCAGGAAGCTTATTCACATCGTTGGGCCAGTACAGGGCGAGGCAAATGGCCGTGAGGGGCAATTACTAAAACGCTCGGTACAGTCAGTGCTGAAACTGGCGGATGATAACAAGTTCCAGTCCATAGCAATTCCCTGTATAAGCTCAGGAATTTTCAAAGTTCCCATCAGTTTGTGTGCAGAAGCAATTGTCAAAGCTGTTTCTGACTTTGGGAGCCAAAGCCAGTACCTGAAGAGAATTATCCTGATTGACACCAGAGAGGAGGTAGTGAAGGCCTTAAAAGCGGCGTGTGAGAGGATTTTTTCCTCGGACGATGCAGAACAAGAAACAGCAAGGGATCGCCAGTTCCATGAGAGCCCTGGAGCCTTAAGTCGATGGTCAAATTCTGGGGCCAATCCAGTAAACTATGGCGAGGAAGGAAGAATTACGAATGATGACCCTTCTCGCAAGCCTCACAAACAGAATGAGCATCAAGAAGAAGTGGCTGCAAGACAATTCCAAGGAGGAAAGGGGAGTCAATCTTATAACCTTTCCGGGAGAGTAAGCGTGCATGTGTGTTGTGGTGACATCACCAAGGAAGATGCAGATGTGCTGGTGAATGCCGCCAATAGAAACCTGGATCATGACGGAGGCGTTGCTGAGGCCCTGAGCCGCGCAGGAGGTCCTGAAGTGCAGAAAGAAAGTACAGATTTAGTAAGAGATCATGGGAAATATGCTACAGGGGACACAGTAATGACTACGGGAGGGCGTCTGAAATGCAAGAAGCTGATTCACATCGTCAGGCCTGTACAGGGAGATGAGAATGGCAGTGAGAAGTTCTCCCTGAAAAAATCGGTTTGGTCAGCACTGAAACTGGCGGATGATAACGAGTTCAAGTCCATAGCCATGCCCTGTATAAGCTCAGGTAATTCCAAAGTTCTTTTCAGTGATTGTGCAGAAGCAATTGCATTAGCTGTGTTTCACTTTGGGAGACAAAGCCAACATCTGAACCAAATTACCCTGATTGACACCAGAGAGAAGGTAGTGGAGGCCTTGAAAGCGGCTTGCGACAGGATGTTTTCCATGGAGATTGCAGAACCAGAAGTATCCGGGGATCGCTGGTTCCATGAGAGCGCTGGAGCCTCGAGTGGAGGGTCCAATTCTGGCGCTGATCCAGTAAACACTGGGACAGATTTCAGTGGCATCAAGTTGGAGACTGCGGTGGGGCTCATCGAGAAACAGCAAGTAGGAATTAGGTTATTGTGCTGTAATGTGCACCCCATTTTATGTTGTAAATGGTTGCAGGATTGACCTCCCCCCCCCTTCCCCTGGTTCCTCTTGCCAGGTTGATGCCATAGTCTCACCTATGAAAGAACATGACCCTCGCTCCACTGGTTTGGGGAAAACATTGTCTGAGATAATCGGACAAAGGTTGAAGACTGCGTTTCCGAAGAACAAAAAGAAATGGCAGTTGCCTGTTGAAGTCGACGTTAATGGTCACGAGAAGCTTCACTGTCGAAAGGTCTTCTTCGTTAATCTTCTGCCCTGGGATGAGCAACACAGTGAAGCAGCTCTCCTGGTACTATGGCGTGTTAGGAGTTAACACATTTGCATTTCCTCAGTATTGACTACCTCTGCTTTAAGTGGTACTCTTTGTTAGCAGCATTAGTTGTATTAGTATTAGTTGTTGTTATAGTCATTAGAAGGCCAGCATCTTTTATTTGTAGATTAGAAAACATCATTTATAGGATGGGCTTTTATTGATAACATGATTGAAATCACTTTATCAATTAGCATTGACTACAGATATACATTGAAAAAGTATATTTATATTAAATAGTATATATATATATATATATATATATGTACAGTATATATGTATATATAGTATATCTAAAATAGTACATTTTACACTGCGAGCTAGTTAGAATATTAAATCTTGTCACTTTAACATTAACCAATGGTTCACAAACATGTCTGGCCTTACAAATGGAATTGAGAGCTGCGTTATATAATAGTATGTGTGAGTTGTCGTTGCATTACCCTCAAACATTATCTTCCTCCCCTTCGTACCTTCCCAGGCTCTGCAACGTGGGCTTGAACACGTTTTGACTTCCTGTCGAGACCAAGGATTTGACTCCGTTGCTTTCCCCATGCTCGGTACCGGGGGAGTGTTGCAATTCCCCGCAGATGTGGCCGAATCCGCCCTGCTGGAGGTGATCGGAACGCCCAAGCTGAACAGACACAGTGGCAGGCCACTGGTGGTCCGCATTGTGGTGCACCCCAAGGACCACCAAACACAAAAGGCAAAAACATAATTTGGGTCTCAAAGATAGATATAGTGTTAATTTTTTTGATTTGGTTATTTTGCTCATTAAATGACTGCTATCTGGGCATTCTGTAACTGACTGAGGTAAAACGCCATGGTAACCAATGAGTCACTACCAACTCCAGTAAGTGTTCAAAAGATTACCTCTTTTCCTTTAAACACGCCGGTGATAATGGCATTAGTTTATAGCATCAAGCATGGGTTTAACGCAAACTCATTCAAAGAGTTTGCGTTAGAAAAAATGAGGAATCCATTCTTTCCTAACAAACATTCTGTGCATCACAGGATAGAATGTTCTGGTAATAACAGCCAGCATCTGTTCTCTTCCGCCTTTGTGTACAGGCCATGACCCCACAACAGACCCATAGCACCGCTGCCCCCAGAGGTAGGTGGAGATACTGCGGTGGGTTACCTCATCGGAGGGGCCCTATTTTACCACTAGGTGTGACATTGATTGAATACTCACTAAAGTGACGCCACACGTGGGAGTGTACACCCAGCTGATAGGACAGATGGAGGTATGAACCAGCCTACCTACGGTGGACTGGACCAACTGGTAGGGGTCCTTTTTTTAAGTGTAATTATTGTTGTCTCCTCTTCAGCTTCCTTCTCTAGATATGTCTTGCATCACTCTGACATGGTCACAGCCATGGTGGGCGGAGTCAGGCTTGAGCTGGTTCGCGCTGACATCGTTGATGAGAAAACGGATGTCATTGTAAACACAATAAATAGATTTCCAGACCAATCAGGTACTCTAGTCCTCCTCATAGGAGAAACATGTTATTGTTTTATTGTGGTTGTGGTGTCTTTTTACCAATTTTGCCTGTTCTGACAATAGAGAACAGCATTCAACTAAATTAATTAACCCCCACAGGTGTTTCCAAGGCCATACTCGGGGCAGCGGGAACCCAGATTAAAGAGAAGTTTGCTGAAAAACTAGGTTGGTATCAAATGTACACCAAACCTCTAGCAAGTTCCTGTCAAAGGAGAAAAGCATTCAAGATCAGAATGCTTTGTACTGGTGGGAAGTAGATGAAGAGAAAGAAGTGTGATTTGTTAGAAATGCCACAAGGATCCAGCTGTTTGTGCGTGAAATGCTCTGTGAGTATGGTTGGTTGTTGTTGATCGGTGCCTAACTCTGTAGGAGACTATTTCAATTTTAGCCCTCCTTAAAGGAGAAGATCCGGTGTAAAATTGATTGATAACTTTGTAGGCGTACAGATTGTTTATTACAAAGGACATTTTATACACACAATACAATCAGTAGTTCACCCGTCAACGCCATCTAGTCTTCAACAATCTGTACACTTACAAAGTTGTCAATGCCACGTTTTATATATTAAGACCATTATTATACTACCCAAAGAAGTGTCGGGCTACTTCTAGCCTTGTAAGTGGTTTAAAATAGCGATTTCGTTTTTAAAATGAGACATGCCCCTATCGTAAACCCCCCTAAGTTCTGAATCTGCTTAAAACAGCCAACTTAAGAATGCGTCTATATGTGCTTTTTTTGCTCCAAAACGAATATTCCAACTCGTTACCATACCAAACATTTCCCAGATCCATTTAACACCGGATTTCTCCTTGAACTTACTCTCTTAACTCTTTTCATTTTGTAATCTCAGCTGCCCTAGCTTGGTCAAATGATTGGTTTTCCACTGGACCTGGAATGCTGAAATGCAAGGAGATCATTCACGCCACCTTCAACAGCGATGCAAAGAGGATATGTGAGACCTGTGAATTCATCTTAAAGAGTTTTGAATCAAAACGCCACAGCTCTGTCTCCTTCCCAGCTCTGGGCACAGGTGCGTTCAGTGTGTGTGTAATCCGTTAGCAATCCAACCATCGACCCCGCTAAACTTTCAAGTATCCTCTTCTTGTTATGTCTCTGTCATTTCATGCCTGTCTATCTGGACCCTATGGGTCATATTCACCTGGCAGACAACTTGGTATAACGCTAGCTGGGTGATGGAATTGAATGCGGAATTCCAAATTCATTCCCCCCACCCAGCTAGCTTTTAGAAGATGGAACAAGGATGGCCGCCAGCCAAAGAGCCCAGCGCACTCCTAGTCATCCCCTGAAAGCGGGGGTTCAGGTGTTCCTAATCAAGCTTGCTCCTTTTGGTACTTTGAGGACGCAGCATTCAAATGCAACTAAATCCCGGAGCCTGATTGTGATTGTCTTGTCAATGCCAGGCGCGGGGGATATGGATCCTAAAATTGCTTGTACCGCCATGCTGGATGGAATTGAAGCAGCTTTGAGGAGCATGGGTCAAACTACCCTAACCCTGGTCCGCATTGTCTTTAAGCAGCGGGATGTGCAGAAGGATTTCAGGTACAACGGAAATGTTCCTTTCTTCCAGGCATAAAGCAACGGTGGGGAACAGACCCAAAGAAGTCTGAAAATGTTACCTTATCTGGGAAATAAGCATGTTTTGAGATGTTCTGATGGGGCGGGGAGCGTTAGTGGGCTTCTCCATTCTCACGTAACCTGTTTGAACGGTTGACTCAAGAAATGATAAACATCTTCTAGTGAAATTAGCAGCATATTTAAAATATAGGTTTGAAATATTGGTTTGGATTTCAACTGTATGATTTTTATTATTAATATCGAAACATTTTAATTCAGATCGGTGCTTCAGAATCGCTGTGAAGAAACTGCGCGTCAACAGCAAGGTCAAGGTTTGAATTTCATTACATTTCATTATTTCTACTGCATTTTGGTGGATTGGCCTCGGATGGAGGCCTAAAGGGAGGGGTGTTTTTATTTCAGTTGGATGCTTGAAAAATGTCGCTCACTCTCACCGGTTGCTCCAAATCGCCTACCCTAGCTTTAAACAATTATAAATTCAAAAGATTTTTCAACAAATGATGGCTGCAGTGATTAACAATCAAAGATGAGTAACTGGTACTTTGATAAAAAAAAACAGTTAACAAGTCTGCCATTGAGTGAGTGAAATAATCAACTCTTGCATTCCAAAACGGCTCTTGGACGCTCGACTGACTCCTGCTGGTTGTCCGTATTTTTGCTGCTAAACAAAACAAAATCCAACAGGCAAACGTGGCAACCACATTGACAGGCGGGTGTTCCAAAAAAAAAAAACATTGCTAGGAAACAGATGAGGTCTCTACCTCATGTAAGTGACATTGTTACAAAACATTTTAAGAACATATTTATTTTTTCAAATCATTGAAACCCCAAAAAAATTTATCAAAATAGCATTAATTTATTATTTTTACTTAAAATGGACTTATGACATGAAGACTGAGCCTCTGAAAGGGAATGGACAAGGTGATCATATGGAAATAGTTAAAGGAGCATTTCACCGGTGGAGACATGATTCTGTATTGAAAGTGGGTCATATATGTAGTCGACTAGTTACATAAATTTCTAATTTATTGCCTTCTTGACCAAGAAAAGTTCAAATGACCGTGACTTTTTGGCGCTTGTGGATTGAAGACAACAACTCCCACAATGCCAATCAGCGTTCAATCCCAGCAGGAGGAATCCCAGCAGGAGGAATCCCAGTAGGAGGAGAAAGTGATTGTTGCCGTTTTATGTAACATTATATAATATATATTGGTATCTATATATTATTATATATAATATCACTGCCAAAAGCTGTGTGCGCTTCCGGATGATATTATGAATTTAAGACTGCGTCGGGTTCTCGGACGTCTCTGGTACTTCCACAACAAGTAAAGACTCGTAGTGGGGGTTATCTCGGCCAGAGTCCTGCACGGGTTCGGGTACCCGCGGGTACCCGAATTGTGCTCACGTTCTACCCGAACCGCACAATTTGGATGAAACGGGTGAAAAATAATTTATTGCAGGTCTGGTCTGGTGCGGTATGTAATTCACGGGTACGGGCGGGTGCGGGTCTGCAAAATAAGACCCCTGTGTTGATTCTCGGCTTTGACTCTCTGAAGTCCAGATTAAACTGCGACTTCAGAGAGATGTGGTAGGACGAGAGACGTCGGAAAACCCGACGCAGTCGTTTATGCATAATATCATCCGGGGGCGCACACAGCTTTTGGCCGTGATATTATTTATTATATTATAGATGTCTATAGATTATATGATATATTATTTAGATATAGAGCTCCAGGTCTCCCGCCAGAGCTCCCGGAGTGTTCTAGAATATCTTATAGAACACGGCCAAAAGCTGTGTGCGCCACCGGATGGTATTATGAATAATACCACTGCGTCTTTAGCACTCGTGTGAACTACTGGTCACACGGTAACGTCATACCGTAGCCAAATTCACACCGGTGTACTCTCTGTACCGTTTATACCCCCCCCCCCCCCCCCCCCCCCCCCCCCCCCCCCCCCCCCCTCTACACTTTACGCTGCGGTGAGTGTGTACGCTAAATTACGCAAAAAAACGTAATTATAGGTAGATACGGATCCCTCCCGTCTCAGGGGAAAATGAGGGAATGATGCAAGACCATTTAAAAATATGACTGGGTATCTAACGACACAAACCTTTAAGCACACAGAGTCTCATTTGTGTGTGTTTTGCATGAATCAGGCACTAACTGACGTCACTTTCTTACATTCATTTGTGAGGATTTTTTTTCACAGTGAACCACTGTGTCATTTCTATTCTTTATTTTTACCGTGTTTCAGATGATTGGGAGGACCTTGGCACCAACACCCAAAGCTCTTCACCTTCTTTCTCCTCCTCAAGTGCCAACCGCAAACCAACTCAATCTTGGAAAACTTGTCCAATTTCTTGAAAGACGAATAACTAATGTTTGACCCGCGGCCGAGAGCTGCTGATGGGATTGGATCCCCATCGTTGCTCCAGGGCCTACCTAGGCGCGTTGAGCAAGAGGCCTTAAGCCATACCTGCTCCTTCATGACATGTCGCATCCAAATTCATTGCTTCAGATTAGCGGTCATAAATGGTGTAATGTCGTAAATAGTTTTGTATTAGTCCGCTTTAAATTGACAGTGGGTTGAAAACGCATCCAGAGGGAATTGAGAAATATTTACAAAGTGATTAAAAGATGGTTTCAAAATCATAATTAATAATAATTAATAAACATTTAAAAGTGTAGTGTTAATTTAGTAGGCTACTATGGATTTAATATGTTATCATCAGCCTGTAATTCTTATTACAATGTTATATTAAAGAACATATACTTCAAATTCCTTATAACAATTTTTATTACAATTTTGAAATTAACTCTTTCCTTGTATCTCCATAAATAAAGGGTTGAACAGCAAACGTATGAGTGTGGAGTATTTGTGTTTATCTGTCCCAAAATATCAATTTTTGAGTAAAAAGCATTTTAAGTGTAACTCAAATTTACACTGCAGATACCCTTTTAAAAATGAGATATTGTATGTTATGACACTGTATATGGCCGTATATTTTCAAAGATTTTCAACTTGTTAATGAAATAAAAATCACTATAATATCCTAAAAGTTAAGACTCAATTACTTAAATTAATATTAAAGTCAAAGTAATGTATAAGTCGCATAAAAAAAGTTTTCAGTGAATATAAAGTATGGTTTATTAATCTATTTTAATTCTAGGGTCTCTGTAAAGCGACGTTGACCAAGCTTAAAGACTTGTTTTGAAACTGAATCCCGCTCACCCACAGATCCAGAAATAGACGGCTGTTTGTATCCCAGAACCGACAACGCGGTAGGGCTGAGAAAAACAACTGAATTTTGAGCCTTCGGATCCAGCTTTCAGTTTAATTTGAGTTTATGCTGTTCAATTGGCCAGTGGTAGAAAGAAGGTTGGTATAAAAAAAATACAGAATCAACTATTATTATAGAACGCTGTTATCTATGGCGAATGCTCCGTGCTAACTATTAACAGCCTGTAACGACATCGGAACCACAGTTCAGCCCACAGCGGGGTTTTTTGTTTGGTTTGAATCGCCGTGGACCTCCCGCCCCGTCACCTCCCCGCGGGATGCGAGGAGCGCTGGAGGACGGACAAGGCGCTGCGGAGGCGGGCGAGGGAGGAAGGAGACGAGGGGGTGGAGGAGGCGGACCGACGGGAGCTGCGGAGAATCGAGGCTTACAACGACGCCAGGATCATGGGCCCCGCGGTGCCCAAGAACCCGAGGCGGGGGGAGGAGCCCCCACGGCGGGGGGGAGACGCAGGACGGCAGAAGGAGACTGACGCGGCCGGAGGAGGAGAGAGGCGGGCGCCAGAGGAGGGGGACGACGGGGTTCTCAAGCACTGCTGCGAGAGCCACCCCGGGGAGGTGTACGCGGCGTTGAGGGGACTCCGGGAGTGCTCCCTCCTCACCGACCTCACCCTGATCCTGGGGGGTCGAGGCACCGCGGGGCTCGGGGGGGCGACCCTCCGGGTTCACTCCCCCGTCCTGGCCGCCGTCAGCTCCCTGGTCCGGGACGCCCTGGAGACCCGGCGGGACCACCAAGCCAACCCCGGAGCCGGAGGGGTCGGGAGCTGGTCCCTGAGTCTGGGTCCTGAGGTGGACCCCGTAGGGCTGCGGGCGGTCCTGGACTTCGCCTACAGCGGGGACACGGCGTGCCTGGACGGAGGCACCGTGGCCCGGGTACGGGCCGCGGCCGATGCCCTGGGGGTCCCAAGAGTCTTGGATCTCTGTGCCCGGGAGGGGGAGATCCAGAAGAAGCAGGGGGAGGAGGGGGAGGAGGAGAGGAGGAGGAGGAGGGCAGCAGAACAGATGAAGGCCAGTCTCCGGTGCGTGGAGGAGCTGTGGGAGGAGGGAGTGGGCTGTGATGTGGTTCTGGATGTGGACGGCACAGCGGTTCAGGGTCAGCTTCATTTCACTCATATTTCACATGAATGATTGAATGAATATACATGAAGAAATTGAAGAAATCCAACTGCCGGCTTTTTGTACAACTTCTGGTCTCTCTCTCTCTCTCTCTCTCTCTCTGTCTCTCCCCCCCCCCCCCCCCCCCCCCCCCGTGCAGCCCACCGGGCACTCCTGGCGGCCAGCAGCGACTACTTCAGGGGGATGTTCACCAGCGGCATGCGGGAGTCCCGCCAGCCCCGCGTCTCCCTGCCCGGCCTGGCCCCCTCCGAGCTGCTCCCCCTGGTGGGCTTCTCCTACCGCGGCGCCCTGCCCCTGGGCTGGGCCGGCGTGTTCGAGCTGGCCTGCGCCGCCCACCGCCTCCAGGTGCGCGGCGCTCTGGCGCTCTGCAAGGACTTCATGCGCCGGGAGATGACGGCGGCCACCTGCCTAGACGTGGCGTCCTTCGCCGGGGCGTACGGCGCGGCCCGCCTGCTGGCGGACGCCGACGACTTCGTCCTGAGGAACTTCCCGGAGGTGGCGGCCGCGCCCGCCTTCCCCGACCTGGCGCCGGACCGGCTGCTGGCGTACCTGGGGTCGGACGCGCTGGTGGTGCCCAGCGAGCTGTGTGCCTTCCGGGCGGCGGCGGCCTGGGTGCTGGCCGACCCCGAGCAGCGCCTGGCCGCGGCGCCGGCGCTCATGCGCCGGGTCCGCTTCCCGCTCATGACCTTCCGCGAGTTCCAGGAGGTGAGGGCCGTCGCCCTGCGCATGGAGTGCAGCGGAGGAAGAGGAGGAGGAGGAGGAGGAGGAGGAGGTGGTGGAGGAGGAGAAGGTGGGGCTGGAGGAGTAGGAGGAGCTGAAGGAGGAGGGGGAAGCGGAGGTGGCGGAATCGGAAAAGCTGGAGGAGGAGGAGGGTCAGGTGGTGCTGGAGGACCAGGAGAAGGAGGCTCCCCAGAGATGGAGTTCTACCTCTGGGCTCTGGAGGAGTTCAGCACCGAGCTCCCGGAGGCGCGGCGCCGGCTCCGGCGTCCCGACGACGCCCTTGTCCTGGTGGGGGGCGACCTGCTGGGCTGGGGCGCCGAGCAGCGGGAGCTGAGCCGCGAGCTGTGGTTCTCCCAGGCGCTGCGCAGCGGCATGGGGCTGCAGAAGGACGTGGAGTGGAGGCGTCTGGGGGCGCTGCCCGACGGGCCGCGCTTCCGCCACGCCGTGGGGGTGGTGCGGGGGCGGCTCCACGTGGTCGGGGGCTGCGACTTCTACACGCCCGACGCCACCATGAAGTCCGCCTACAGGTGGGCCCGTCCTTTGACCACCGGGTTGGCACGGTTACCCGAGGTACAGGCTAGAGGTGGGCACTGTTATGTGATATGTGGGCCCCCTCGGCCTAATGTGCGTCAAGATGCAGGTCAGGAGAGAGAGGCTAGGGGTGAGGACCTCTTCTCTCATGGATGCCTACAGGTGGGCTGTGGACATTGGGGATCAAACCCAGTACCTTCTGGCTGTAGGAGTCAAGTGTCCTGCTCAGGTAGAGCGAGAGAGAGAGAGCGAGAGAGAGAGAGAAAGAGCATGTTAATGCATGCTCATTGTAGGATTGATCATTGCCATGCTAACCTTAATTACTGTGAAGTAAATTAGTAGCCTGGTCCTACCAGTCTCTTGTACTTCATTCCATTTGAGAGTCTGGACCCACTCAATTGACAAACGTTAACTCACTTGAAGGCGGGTGTCTGTTGAAGTTTAAAACTATTGTATCTGCCCAGTGCCACTCTGGATCTGCCATAACCAATCGCTAACGTTTGGCCGGGAATGACGTTGCGCACAGGCTGTAAACAAACCAAACACTGCGCGTGAAGATGTCCGTTTAACGTCATTGTTCTCAGCCACTCCCTCTGTTCGCTGATTGGACGTAGAAAATTTAGACAGAGAAAACCCAGTAACATACCGCAGACCCAGACCTAGTACTGAAGGGAAATTCAAATTGAGCGGAAGTACTTAGGCGGGCGGATCCAGGCTAGTAAATTAGGATATTGATATCAAAAATAAAGTACTGAGGTAAAAGGATAAAAGCATACAGTCACAGAAATGTTTTGGCTGCAAGGGACAGCTCACTCACTCCCTCACCCTCTCACCCTCTCACCCACCCGCCTGCCCAGCTATGACCCTGAGCTGGACCGCTGGCGCAGGCTGGCTGACATGCAGGAGGCCCGCAGCAGCTTCTCGGTGGTGGTGGGTGAAGACGAGCTGCTCTACGCCCTGGGCGGAGACCGGCAGATCAACACCAACGTGGCCAGCGTGGAGGTGTACAACCAGCAGGCTGACTCCTGGAGGTAGGACAGCGCCACCGGGGGGCGGGAGAGCACGGTTTCAGGGCATAGCTGACTTGACTGAAGATATTGAATTTGAAAGGGATGAAAAGTCTAGTGAAAGGTTCTGTATGTAATAAGAATAAACTGGTGAATTAGATTCAAGATTCAAGAGACGTATTTGTCTAATGCATTAAAGAATGCATGCTGAAACAATAAAACAAATAAGATACCTGGCTTAAAATGTAATAGGTAGCAAGTAGCAATAATAAATATATAGCACGATTGAGCGAGCTAGTGATATTGTGTCAGAGAGTGTGTGAGTGAGTGGAAGGGTGTGAATTGCCTTGTGTTTTGGGTGATGTGCACACGTTCACTGGGACACCGATGTCACGGGCAGATCGGGTTAACAACTGCATATGTGTGGAAGCAAGATGCACTAAAGCGTAAAAACACAACGAGAACGTTGATCCCGGGCTCAGTGGAGCAGAGTTAAGGGACGGCTGCACCAGAGAGACCCGATCCACCGGTACGACCATTCAACGGTCCCCTTAAATCCTTCCTCCACCCCCCCCCCCAGCTACGTCCGACCTCTGGACCAGCCTCTGAGCGGCCACGCCTCCGTCCACCTGTCCGGCGACCAGCTGCTCATCACCGGGGGGTTCGACCCCCAGTACCGCTGCCTGAACTCCACCCTGCTGTACCGGCCCGGCCGCGGCACCGCCCGCCTGGCCGACATGACCCACGAGCGGGCGCAGCACGTCATGGAGGCCCTGCGGGACGGGCGGGGCCGCTGCCGCCGGCTGTACGTGGCGGGCGGCGTGCGCAACCTGCGGGCGTTCTACGGCGACCAGCTGGCGTGCGAGGCCTACGACTTCCAGGCAGGCGGGGGAGGGACGTGGAGCGCCTTCGCCCCGCTGCCCGTGGCCCACGTGGGCGCCGCCGCCGCCGTCCTGGAGGGGCGGCTGTACGTGCTGGGGGGGTTATCCCAGGAGGACTTCCGGGAAACGGGGTTGGTCCACCGCTACGACCGCGCCACCGGCCGCTGGCAGAGCATGGGCCGGATGCCCGGGGCGGTCACCGACGTGCGGGCCTGTCTGCTGCACCTGCCCGGGCGTCTGAGGCGGTGACGGTCCTGGGTCCAGTACCAGGCTGCCACCTGCCTGTAGGCATAGGAGCGCCTGATGGTAGACCTTCTAGAGACACACACCAGGCACTCTGATGCACGGCAGCAGGTGTGACGGGCGTTGGATTAAAGGACAATCAATGGACTGTTGATGTGATCCGACCGGAGACCTGATAGGAGCAGGGACGTTTTATGTGGCAACGGATTGGGTTTCATTTATTTGTCTGGCAGAATCTGTGAGATGGGGTGATTGTGTGTGGGTGACCCAGTTTCCCACCTGAGGATGAATAAGGATTATTATTGAATTGTAGATGATTCAGTGTTTATATGCTCTATATTTATTATACTCTGTAATAAATAAAGTACAGCATTATAAAATAAATGCACTCTGTTTCCTCCTGATCAGGTGATCAAAACCAACCAAAGCCCTGGTTTTATACGGCTTGTGGAGCTGAGGTGAAAACCAGGAATAAAGTCCTGAATTTCACAAGGGGGGAAAGATCCCGTCCCGTCCCTTTAGCCTCCGAACAAACATTTCATCATCATTTACCTTTCATCAGCGGCTGTGTCCACAGTGTGGTGAAATGGGCAACAACATAGATACAGCGACTGCGCTCCGAACACACGGTGCGTTGCATTTTCTGAAACCACTTCCTGTATCTCATAGCAGAGCGTATCCACCAACAAACCATCGCCGTAGAAATGCCTCGGGTCCTGGCGCTGGGGGTCTTGGGGGTGGTGGTGGTGTTGCTCGCTCATGGGGACCAGGAGGCGGGGGGGAGCACCTCCACGGAGATCCGGAGGCTGGCCGGCAGCCTGGTAGGCAGGCTGACGGCCAGGCTGGACGACCTGCAGGCCCAGCTGACGGAGCAGAGCTCGGTCCTGGAGGAGCTGAAGAGGGAGAGCCGAGGTAGAGAACGGACCACGGCGGGCTTTAAAGAATGGTGAAACTTAGCTTTTGTTAGAGAGAGAGAGAGAGAGAGAAAGAGAGAGAGAGAGAGAGAGAGAGAGAGAGAGAGAGAATTTGATCATTGCCATGTTAACTTTGCTTTTGCACACACACATGCACACACACACACACACACACGACACAGCTAGAACGGTGAAACGTAGCTGTTGTCCAATATGTTTCAGAAATAGGGTCATGAATGAAAGTGGCTCATTTTTGATTAAAAACAGGAAGAAAAGAAGACCTGTATCGAATGTAGCCCCGAAACTGACTAGAGCCAGTTTAGCCGGTGGAATGAAACTTGTGGACATAACTATGATTATTATGATCTTGATATCATGTTGTTCATATGTACCGCTGTGCTCCGTCGCAGGGCGTCCGCACGTGGCCTTCTCGGCTTCCATATCGACGCCGCCTCAGGAAAACCTGGGACCCTTTGCAAATGAAACTAAACTAGTCTTCAACAAGGTCCTCACCAACATCGGCGACGCCTACAGTCCCGATACAGGTCTGTCTGTCCGTCTGACTACCAGTCTGCGATTGTCTGTCTGCGTGGCTGTTGGTCTGTCTATTGGGCAGTCAGTCCGTTGAAGTTTAAGTCCAAATGCATGTCACTTTTACCACAGATGCCTGCTTCCTTCCTGCATTAACCTTAAGGTCAAAGGTCAAATCTCTCTCTCTCTCTCTCTCTCGTTCTCTCTCTCTATTTCCCTTCCACCGCAGGGGTCTTCACAGCACCCGTGAAAGGCGTCTACTACTTCCGATACACGGGGTACAGCCGAGCGATGAAACCCAGCGGTCTCAGCATATTCCATGCCAACCGGCGGGTGATGTCCACGTACAAGTACAGCAACGGGGCCAGCTACGACAACGGACACTCCTCCAACGGCGTGACGCTGCTGCTGGCGGTCGGAGACACAGTCCACATGCAGCTGTGGGTCGACAGCTGGGTGTTTGTGGACAGTCGCTACAACTACTGCTCCTTCACCGGGTTTCTGCTGTTCCCTATGTAACAGCGCCCCCTCAGGAAGCTCGACGACAGTGCAGCTTAAATGTTTACCGTTGATTACCGCTGGAATGGCTGCGACGTGCCTATTATTTTATTTGTCTCTTTAATCAGATTAGTCCGGCTGGTGCAGGCTGATAGCGAGGATCAATTGTTTTTATGAAGACAACTTAAATAAAAATGGCCCTTTTCCCTCTTCCATCTACCTGTTAATTGTATTTATTGGTTATTTTTACATCCATTCTCTGCGTACTCAAAAAACACAGGCAATCTCAGCACTTTTTGCAATATTTATAAAATACACATGATTTACACACACTTTACACACAAGTTCACTAAAATTTTATAAGCCTCACATTTCGGCTAATCAGCGGCTAATCAGCCCACACCTGGTGGCATATCATGGGATCTTTAAGGTCCTATGACATGCCACCAGGTGTGGTGTGGTGTGAATAGCCGCTACATTTTTCTTAAAACAATTGTAGCTGAAAATAAACATAGCCAAATTACAACCAATAGCTTCAGTTATTGAGGGCAAAAATAGGCCCAATGATAGGCCCAGATTTTTTTATTTGGTTTTACAAATCAAGAGTAGGCCTGATTTGGCTAATTGGCTTTGCATCCTTTCCTTCTGTCCTTGTAGTGGCAATGTAGTGGCAAGTGGATTTGTGTCAATTCACACAATTATCCCACCCTACTATTTTGTAGTTCACCAAATCACCCTGAAACAACTTGAGTCTCACATACTTATGCCACCATACGCCACTAACAGTGCAAGCAGGCCAATGGCAAGCGTGCAGTCCTTCCTCCCTCACTTTAAAAACCTCCAGCCGCCACTGATATATAAATATACTATTAATAACTATAGCATTCGCCCTAATGACCGTAATTGTGGTGGCAAGCACAAAATGGCCGCCCGTATGTCGGCATGAGGCCCGGGCATCCCGCCCATGTTCTCCCAGCGCCTGGCGGCGGGGTCGTAGCGGTGCACCATGTGGAAGTTAGTGTGGTCCCGGTACCCAGAACCGCCCAGCACGTAGAATCGCCCCTCTGTGACCGCGCTCGCCGCTCCGATGTGCGGCACGGCCAGCGCCTCGAACGCGGTCCAGCAGTTTGCCGCGGGGTCGTACGCCTCACACGCTAGCTGGTGGACGGTTGCCATGGCGTCTCCTTCGTCCGTGGTTACGCCGCCCGCCACGTAAAGATGGCCGCCGAGAACCTCCATACAGTGGTACCCGCGCGGGCGGCTCATTTCTGCCAGCCCGCTGCTCCCTCTCTCCGGGTTGTAGAGCGACATGAACGCCCGACAGCGGTACCCTCCATCGAAGCCGCCGCAGACAAAGATCAGCTGGTCCAGAACCTTGGCACTGTGCCCAGTAAGAGCCGTGCTCATTGGACAGGTGAAGCTGCAAGCGGGGCAACAAATCACGTGAGTGAATACTGCAAAAAACGATTATAGATTATAGACCTTGTCTCTTAAAAGCCGACATATTATACCACCATGTGTGAGTGTGATTAGCCGTGGCAAGCTGTTTTGAGAATCTGCCTCTTCTGACATCACAGGTGGCCGTGTCCACCTAGATGTATGACGGATAGATGAGCAACGTTTGCTACAGTCCACTGGGTAGGCTGGTCGGCTGATTCATCCAGCACACATCTAGGTGGACACGCCCACTTATGATGTCAGAAGAGGCCGATTTTCTAAACGGCTTGGTATAATATGTCACCTTTAAATATTGGTTGATTATATGTCACACTATAATGGGCCATTTCAGTTTTCCACCTCATATCCTGTTGAATCAGGAAGCATTTGGTCCTTTTGTCGTTACATACGCCGGTACACATGTGTATGTGTGCCGCCTAAACAAGAGTACCCTCCCCTCCTACCTCCAGGCGTCGGTGGCGGGGCAGTAGCGCTCCACGCTGTCAAGACAGCCGCGGTGGGAATCCCCCCCGATGGCGTACAGTGTCTCACCGAGGACCACCAGGGAGAAGCCACACCGCTGCTCGCGCATGTCGCTCAGCCGCTGCCAGACGCTCCCCAGGGGGTCGTACCTAACGGTGGAGCAGAGCCCACCGAGGGACCAGAGGAACATGAGGAACAGGATGGACGACCCAGAGCTGTAAATGCTCTAATCACGCATCGGTTTGGAATAAATACATTGTGTTTTCTTTTTTTTTTGCCACTTCTCCCCAAAATCAATTAGGATGTCTATTCGCCCTCCCTTTTGCAGACAGACGTGACGGAAGTATTTATATATTTGCCTCTGTAGCCAATCAAATCCCTAAGAGTCTTAATGTATCACAAACGGCCCCATTCACAGATTTCCCAGCAACGTAGAAGTAGCTAACAGTGTGCACGTACGCACAATACCTACTGATGTGCAGTACCAACAGTCAATGTAATGTTGCGTTGATGACCTCGTAGGCCCACTCACCTGTAGGCTGAGTTCAAGATGTCTCCCACACCGTAATACTTCCTTCCACCGACGACGTACAGCTGTCCGTGGAGCACGGCCACTTCGTGACTGAACCTCCCAGGCTCTGGCATTTCTCCCAACCACCTCCACTCCAGGCTCTTCGCCATGCCTGTGTGGTTCCTCAGGGAATTCCCGAACCACAGCTCCCGACTGCTGCGGCGGGAACCCAGGTCCTCCGTGATCTGGTCTCCGCCGACCAGGACCAGAGTCTCCTTCGGGAAATAGATCCGGCATTGACTCGGAGGTATGGTGGCGTTGGAGAGAAAGTCCTCTGAGACTCTCTTGTAGAGCACAAGCAGGTTGTCCTCAGCCCATATGTCGGCGGCCTGAACTTCCTGGAACTCCTTGAATGTCATCAGGGCGAAGTGAATTGTTGTCATCAGTTGCTTGGCAAGCTTGGACCTTTGCCTGGGCTTGTATTGGATCCAAGCCACAACTGCTCTGAATACCACCAGCTCCGAGGAGACCCACAGTGAGCAACTTTTCAGGTATCTGAGCAATTGTTTAGCGGGCAGACACTTGAACTTTGCCGTGCGCGACACCCGCTCGAACTGGCTCAGAGCAAAGCCATCGGCCAATTCGAGAAGCCGCTTCATGTCGTAGGCCTTCGCAAAGGATGCAACGTCCAAACAAGAGTCGGGGTCAATTTCGTTCTGGAGGAAGCTGAGACACAAGGAGAGGGCGGGCTGGTATTGGAGCTGAAGGGACGTTCCGGTGATCTCAAAGACACACTCCCAACTGAGGGGGAGATCCCCTGAGTAGGAGCAGCCAATTAGAGCCTCCAGCTCGGAGGCCAACAGGAAGGGGAGGGTCACCGTGGATTGGCTGGATTCCCTCATGCCGTGTGTGAACATTCCCCGGAAGTAGTCGCTGCAGGCGGACAGGATGACCCTGTGGGCTGGAGGGAGATGGATTGAGAACTTGCCTTTACTTACAGTGAATTCTGACGCTGATACAGGGAAAGCATGGGGCAGGTGAAGTTGGTTTTGTATCTTTGTTTGCAGATGCGCACAGGTTGGCTGAGAAGGTTGGCCTAACATACACAAGACTACCTGCATTGGCTTACTCACCAGGAAGAGAGGCCCCGACCGCTTCCAGAACGACGTCACATCCCACCTTCTCCAGCCGTAACTCGCTGAGGGCCCGCAGACTGATCTTCATCTGCTCTGTCGCACAGCCCTTCAGACCTTCTGCTTCGTTGTCCTGGTTTTTACTTGACGTTTTCTGTTGGGTTTCCCTGTGGCAGAGCTCTAGCACTCTTGGGACCCCCAGGGCGACAGCGGCAGCCTGCACCTGAGCAACGGTGCCTTCGCTCAGGCCCGGTACCTCTCCACTATAGGCAAACTCCAGAACCGCCTGGAGCCCGACAAGGTCCACCTCAGGACCCAGAAACAGGGACCAGCTCTGGACTTCCGGTTCCGTCTCGTCGCCCGGTACCTGACTTCTTCCTCCTTCTCCGGACTTGGCCTGGTCCCGCTGCCTCAGCGTATCCCGGACCAAGGAGCTGATGGCAGCCAGGACCAGGGAGTGAACCTGGAAGGACGTCCTCCCATCCACTGGGCTCAAGGTCAGGTCTGTGAGGACCAAAGAGTCTCTGAACTCGGTCAAAGTGTGGAAGATGTCCGTGGGATGACTGTGTCTGGTGTAGACCTTGACCTGAGATTCACCCAGACTTTCCACATCTTCCTCAGTGGAACAGCTCACCCCTGTGTCTTCATCGTCGGTTGATTCTTCCTGTTGATTGAGGAGATTTTCCCTGGCGTCATTGAACTCTTCTTCTTGGTGTTTTGGAGAGCCAGGGGAATTATAATTGTAAGTCTTGGATTTGAGATGTTGTCCTGTCCCATCCCTTTTATCCTTCTCCTCATTTCTTTCTTTCCACTGCCCTATTTTCACACTGTCAACCCTGTCAGCTTTGTTCTCTACCTGTACATCTATCTCTTCCTCCCTCATCTCCCCTCCCTTCACCTCATCCTCATGCTGTGAATCTTCTGCATCATCGCCCTCCTCTCCTTCGTCGTCTTCGCTGTACCTGCCAATCCTCCTCATCCTCAATACCAGACAGTTCAGCCTCTCCTTCCAGGTCCTCATTCTCCTCTTCTCCTCTAGCTCCCTCCTCCAATCCTCCTGCCAGCCATCTTGGAGATAAGGCTGGACCACCTCCATGGCTCGACTCAGACCCCAAGCAGAGAATTGGCGAGAAGGATAGAGAGGCTGACTGTCAGGCACACAGACGTATACAAGTGTACACCAACTCACTTACATTCTTGCATGGCGGGGCTCTGAAAGAATCTAGGGGAATTAGTTGAGTTCTGCAGCAGGCAATCCGATATTGTTAGCTAGCTGTCTGTGTCTGTCTAGCTCTTTCTCTCTCTCTCTCACTCATTCTGGTCCTTTTTATGAACCCCAGTAGTGTCACGAGGTTCATCCTGCCTCAGCCCTCCCTCCCGAAGGACAACAGCACTTATGAATCCTCGCTTGCTAAATATACTCCCAAACACATACACATCATATCACTAAAGCACCTTAACAAATCCAAAGCCCATTCTTTCCACTTGGGTGAATTGCTCTCTCTCTCTCTCTCTCTCTCTCTCTCTCTCTCTCGCTCTCTCTCGCCCTCTCTCAATATAAATATATATAAATATATCATAGGCAGATATGTGTACATTGTGTACAGATCTTTAATTTTTTCTCCTTTTGCTTTTATCCAACCCATCGCAAGTATCACCATCTTTGGCGACAAACCATCATTCCGTGCCCCACTCATCGACAAAAAATAGAAAGCCTCGTCCCCTGGCCATCCCCTAAACAAAGACACGGATCCAGGACTCTAGAAGAGCTTCCATCGCTGTTCACGTACCAAGAGTCCTCACAAGGCCTCGCAGTGGGCCTTTCCCAGTGCATGCTGGGAGGGGCTTGTGACCCCATTACGTGAGCCAGCTGTGGCTGCCAGCGGGATCATGTGGCTTCTCCATGGACAGGCATTTTGAAATGTGGATCGACATGAAGACGACTTGCGAAGGTCAAGACTGCCGGTAGTGTTGACTAGTGGGGGGGGGGGGGGGGGGGGGGGGGGGGGGGGGGGTTCAGACACAACACATTCACACCTGTTGTCTCTTCTGTGTTGGCAGCAGACACAAGCAGCCGAAGCTTATTTCTGCCCCGTGAATTAGCTCACCCACTCTTGCTAGCGTTGACCTTTCTAAAACAGGTCCACGCTTTCTACTGTGAGTGCTTGAAGACCCGCGCCTTTGTGTTTATATTATGCAACTCTTAATAGAGCTTTGTTGAGCCCTCCAGGGCCATCAACAAAGCATACGGCTGGGAGGGTTTCAATGCCTTGTCTGAGATCTCCTCAGATGTGTGTCCAGAGAGGCGAGGTCAGATGAAAGCTCAATGCATTAAGAGATCATTCTAAACATTTGGATGGTCATGACAACTGCCCCCAGGTTTGCGCTCCATAAAACAAAGCCCTGGCTGATGGCATGCCTAACATACGGGGGTATGAGGTAATGTTAACACAAACAGAAACACACAGTCACTCACAAACACACACACAGACACACACACACAGTAGTAGTGTAGTATCCAGTGTTGATAAGGGTTAACGGTAGTATAGAGTACTATTTTATTGTAGCACTTAGAACTGTAACATAGCACCTAGAGCTATAGTACTGTAGCACCTAGAGCTATAGTGCTGTAGCACCTAGAGCTATAGCGCTGTAGCACCTAGAGCTATAGCACTGTAGCACCTAGAGCTATAGCACTGTAGCACCTAGAGCTATAGCACTGTAGCACCTAGAGCTATAGTACTCAGAGGTGCACACACATGGAGGCAACACCGGAGCACAGATGCCTTCAAATCAGTTTGAGAAAAAGAACACCCCTTTATTTTTATTTTTTAGTTATAATTTTTGGTTATGGCTACATCTTTGTTTTTATTTAGGTGTCAATTTCTTTTCTATTATTTATTGACATTTACACCGGTAAGGTTTATTTTATTCTGAATGTATTTGTTTATCGTTCAGCATTTTAAATAAGGATTGTAAGTATTTTAGTTGCTCGTCCCATGTGTTTATTTCTGTACCATTGATTTGAATGTGTCTGTTCATTCCTACATCTGGAACTGTGGTGTGTCTTTAACCTTAAGCTTGGTTCTTCTGCAGTGCAAAGTGACAGGTCAGGGATTGGCTCTAGATCATTCTGAACCATTACCATGGCGCGACACTGAGTGTTACTATGACGATGCGCGTCAAATGTTACGAAGCTAAGAGTTGTAGGAACCTTGAAGAAACCAGAGGAAACCTTGTTGTTGTCAAAATACAATTTAGGTTTTAATGAAAACATTGTGCTCCAATGAAACTTGGTCAGGAAGGAAAACACAGCCACAAAATGGAGGAAAAACTATATATAATGCTGCATGAAAAAGAAGGGCTACTGAGATGCAGAGACGACAAAATGTATGAGTATTTACATCATCAAACAACAAAGGTATCTCCTAATCACATTAATTTAAATATACTGTTTAGTGAAATTACATCAAGATGGCTTCATCCCTATTCAGTAAAGCTTATAGGCGTAAGGATTGTCATTTGAGTTTCCTGAAGGCCCTATGCTTGTAGGTTCGTAGGGTTGGAAAATATCCTTTTTCTTTTCTTTTTTTTACAATACATCAGCAAGCAGTT
>NC_136953.1:12478692-12508692 GCF_949987615.1 Pollachius pollachius
CGGATCCCCCTCCTAAGCCACATTACGTAATAGGAAAATCTCTCTATTTTTTTGGACGACGTAATAACTTTGCCCCACATCTGATCGAATTCATCCCAATCCTCAGCGGCAGAGCTCTCTCGGAGAGACGGAGACATGGAGGATGACGCTGCGTGGAGTACAAGCTCGCACTATTACGCAGCTAGCCCAACAACATATCTTTAACAGGTCAAAAATAACTTTGCACGTCAAAGATGGAGAGATGACGCGGTGCTGAAGTGAACTCGGAGGACATACCTTCTTAACTTGAATGCATCCTGCGTGGGGCGGTGAGGAGAGGACCGCGTCAAAGTTAATATTTGATTGGTTGTTCGAGAAAGTGGTGACGGGAATTCCTCTGAAGCGCGTGCGGGGAAGCCATAAACTCGCCGCGACGCGACCCTAAAACATTTGACATTGTAATCCTCTGCGTGATGTCAGCTCTTGTGGCGAATGACAGATATAGGGACCGGGAGCGACGCGGGAGCGCGCGCTCCATCATAACGTGACGCTCCAAAACTCCACGAGAGCGCGCGGATGGAGGAGGATGAGGGGCATCAGAAGGGGCGGGACCGTTAGACGTAGGCGACAGTGGCTGTAGTTGGGAGGGAGTCCCCTGATTGGTGGATTAAAAAGCGCGCTCTCTGAATCCACCAATCACCGTCATGCGAGACCGTAAACCAACTTCATGAGTTGAAGTCACGACCGGCGCACGCGGGGTTGTGTTGTTGCAGTGCATTAAAAACGTATAATGTGATAGATATACCCATTTAATAACAAACGCATAGCCTATTATATGCACAGATGGGCATGCATATGTTGTGTGGAGTCTATCTGCCTCTACAGCCAGACAGACACACACACACACACACACACACACACACACACACACACACACACACACACACACACACACACACACACACACACAGACACACACACACACACGATGATCAAAAGAAGTCTTTACTTGAGAAATTCTATGATGTGTGTATGAAGGAAAATATAAAACCCTATAACACAACAACTCATAACGCATTTAATTTGAGAACACTGTTCTTCTGAACACTTTATCCCTCCGTGTTACATCCAGGGCCGGTCCGTGCGTTGAGTTCACGTCCGGTTCACACGGTGCTGGTTGGGCTCGTGGCGTGGGGGACCTCGAGGCTCTCGTGAGGCGGCGCGGTGGCGGTAATGAAGGGAGACCCGGTCACTGCTCCGGGAGGGAGCGTCATGATGGCCCCGCTCAACCGGGCACGTGACGCAAGCATCGGCCCACTCAGTGGTGTCACGGAGGATCTGCTCAGACGTGGTGCGGAATGGGACACTCTTTGATAACAGACGCGCAGCACAGTGTGCGTTCAGTCTGCACAGAACTGAATCTCATTGTGTCATGTTTGATACAGTAACTACATTTTTTGGTATGGTGATAATTATGCATTCTAAGTATAGAATTTCTTATAATTCAGGTCTACATGATACATACCTCATTTCATTATGCCACTTTCGTGTCATCTAGATATCATTTGGTCAATATAATATTATTGAGAGTAAGACTGTATATACACAAGTACACTGGTTTGTCAGTTTCCACCGTTTCAATGTATTTTAATGTGACCAAGACAACTAACCATGCAGCACGTCTAAATGTAGTGCAATATGGTCGTAGTTGAGATGGGGCAATAGGGGCGGGTTGGGTGTCATTATGTGGAAGGCGGAGGTCATTAGGACTCCCAGGGGTGCCGGGGTGGCAGAGAGAGAAGGATGGGGGGGGAGAAGAGAGATGTTTGAATGCAGATAGGGAAGATTGTGTATACACCAGTAGCAATACAAACAGGAGAGGGAGGCCTGATAAGGAAATTATGTGGAAGGGCGCAACTCAGGGAGAGAGAGAGAGAGAGAGAGAGAGAGAGAGAGAGAGAGAGAGAGAGAGCGAGAGAGAGAAACCAGAAGTTGTACAAAAAGCTAGCAGTTGGATTTCTTCAAAACGTCCGTACTGAGCAATTGTTTGGTTCTTTAGCAGAACTGGACATAAACCATCAACAACATCAGTCCAATAACATGCATTGAGTGGATTTATGAAGTTCAGCATTTGGATCTTCATCAACACACTATATTGCAGTTTGAGATTAACTTAATCCTGTTTTTGTTTTCCCTGCATTGAGGCGAAAGGCCGACAGCAACACCACCAGCCACAGGGCTGATTACAGGTTCCAGGACCAAGACACTAGCCAGAAAAGAAGTTGGGGTCATGGTTTGGTTTGCTGAGGTATGAGCTGCTGTGCAAGCCGGGAACGAAGAGCGTCCAAAGGTTCAACAATCAATAGCTGAGATACTTCAAGCAGACGGCTGACTGGACAATGAGAAGGGAAGCCTAGTAGAGATAGAAGAGGTTAGGGGAAGCCGGACACGCACCGAGGAGAGGGTCTGAAGATGGTTTTCGGATGTGCACCAGTGAGGCCTGCTAGTTTTGTTTTGCACTGATATGTGTGTTTAGCTTTTGCCACTTTACTTTCACGTGGAAAGGGAAAACACAAAGAGACATTTTCCGCCAGTCCCCAACCGACCGGCGAGTTGATGTTGGTGAATCCGACGGGATTTCCGTCTCGGAGGAGCGAGCGATGGGGTCCTCGGAGGGGCTGACCGATGCACCCTGGCCCTCGTCGTTGTCGTCCAGGAGTTTCCTGGACTCCTGGTCCTCTTTTCCGGAGCCCTCCTCGGGCCACCTGCAGCTCGACGCGCTGGACTTCTCCGACCTCTGGGACGACGAGGACCTGGGACTGGACGGCCCCGAGGCGGACCGGACCAACTGCACCCCCAACGGCCCCGCAGGACTCGGCCAAGCTCCGCCCCCACCACCTCTCCCGCCGCCACCGCCGCCTCCCCTGCCCTCGTCGCCTGCGGCTCCACCCGTGCCCGGCTCACCCGGTGCCGCCCCCCTGAAAGGCCGCACCCTGAAGCTCCACTGGAGGGAGCTGGGTGTCCTGCTGCCCCTGCCCAGGGTGACCCGCTTCGGGCGGCAGACCATCTGGGCCGGGCTGCGGCCCGTCACCCTGGATACCAAGCAGCTGGAGTACCTGTTTGGGACCAAGAGCCATGGCAACCTGGGCAAGGTGTTTGGTGGGCGCCAGGTAAGGAGCCGCGAGGGAACCGGGGGGGGGGGAAGGCTGTGAGGGCGCTGGTCGCTGCCATGTTTTGTGACTTGGTCACACCAAAGGTCTGTAGGAGGACGTAGGGAAAGCAGAATGTATCTGGTTTGTGCTGGACATACAAAAGCATTGGTTGCACCCATGTGTCAGTCGTATACGGCTGCTAATCAACCTTCGGACAATCTTATGCCGTAATGTCCCTTGCAATAAATGAATTGTGTTTGAACGTCTCTTTCTAATTCTAAATAGCCAACGAAAAAACCTAAACACTAACAAGCCTTCACGTATCCACCCAAAACGGTTCGCCCTACATGTCTAACCCTAAACAGATAGCTAACCCTGATCCTAACCCTAACTCACTTATAGCGTTTCCATTATGCTACTCCGATTATTCCCAATTCCTTTCCCGTCTCAGAAGCAGCTGTCGGTCTCCGTGCTGGAGATGAAGAGGAGCAACATCATCACCATCGCCCTCAGCAGCCTGCCCCCCCCTCGCCTGCTCCCCCGTCTCATCTACAGGATGGACAGCAGCGTGTTGGACAGGGACGACCTCCAGGTATAGGGGGGGTCGTGAACCCCAAGGGCTAGGGTTCAGCCGTTTTGAGGACGGGGGGGGGGGGGGTTTGGCGATAGAACATTGTCTCTGGGATGTTCCACCTCGGATGGACAATTCAGTCGTATTATGACAAGCGATGGTGTCATCACAAGTGTGTGTCATTGAAACACATCAGCCCTCTTTAAAAAGGTGAAAGCGGGTGGAATGACCAATACTGCCGGCCAGTGTAAATATAGACCTTCACCTGCGTCTTCCATTATTGCACATCAACTAAGTGGTGACAACGTTGTTTCATTTTTTCTTGTTTGTCTCTCCTCTCTGACCATCTGTGTGTTTCTCCCTCTCTCCTTTCCTATTGGTCGTTCCGATGACACCACAGCGTCTCGCCGCGCTGGTGCCCACTGAAGAGGAGCTCAGCTTAATCCGGGAGGCCACGGCTCTGTCCCCCAGCGCCCCTCTCGCCCCGGCTGAGCTCTGCCTCCTCACCATGGGGGAAATTCCCCACTTGAGCTCCAGGCTTCAGCTGTGGGCCTTCGCTCTGGACTATGATACCTTAGAGAGGGTTCGTCTTGGAAGCCAGTTTGTTAGCCTGAACTCACTGTGTGTTGATGCTTTCATTTGATTCATCCTTGACAAAACGTTCATCCGTTATCTTCCCTAGCAGAACCTATTTGTTGCTCTCAGTTTTCAACGAGTGTCTCTGTTCAAATTCCTCCCGTTTCCGTGCCCATCCTGGAACAGGAGATAGCTGAACCGCTGTTCCACCTGAAGACTGCCGTGGAGCAGCTGGCGGGCAGCCAGACCTTCAAGCAGATCCTGGCCACCGTGCTCGCTATCGGGAACTTCCTCAACGGCTGCAAGGTGAGCCGTCGATAAGACTTTGAGCATGAAGAATCTCACACAACCTTTTCAGTTTAGCTTCCCTTCTTTCAATCAATCAAGTAGTGTGCCGTCTTTCTTGTTCTATTATACCCCTCAATTGTCTTTGATTCTGATTCTGTTTTTGATTAAATTTGGCACATATTTTAATTGTTATTTTGTGGTGTTTCCAACACACACACACACACACACTCACACACACAAACACACACTCTCATACACACACACACACACACACACACACACACATACACACGCACACACACACACACACACACACGCACACAAACACACACACGGACGCAGGCGAAAGGCTTTGAGCTGAGTTACCTGGGCAAGCTGTCTCAGGTGAGGGACACCCACTCCCGCCTGCCCCTCCTCCACCACGTGTGTGTGCTGCTGCTGGAGCTCCACCCTCAGGCCTCGGACCTCCACTCTGACATCGGCGCCGTCACCAGAGCCGGCAAGGTCGGCAAGTGTGTGTGTGTTTGTGTGTATGTGTCTGTGTGCATCATCATCATCCTCATCATCCTTATCATCATCATCATCATCATCATCATCATCATCATCATCATCATCATCATCATCATCGTCATCGTCATCATCATCAACATCATCCTTACTTTGTTTTATCCAGGCTGCAATTATTCCTCTCCCGAGGGTGGGGCTTGTCTGACTTGACGTGTGTGTGCATGCGTGTGTGTGTGTGTGTGTGTGTGTGTGTGTACATTTATTCATAAAGTGTAGATTTGGAGACACGGATGTGCGTGTGAGTGTTTGGGTGCGTGCACTATTCATCTAAACTCCTCCTTCTGAAACAGTGCGACTTCACCACCGTCCTGTCCAACCTGGGCCAGCTGGAAGGCATGGTCAAATCGTCACGGCAACACCTTCAGGCCCTGGAGCGCACGGAAGACAGGCCGAGGGGCGTGAAGGGGGCGTGGAGGAGGTGGGGAGGAGGAGGAGGAGGAGGAAGAGGAGGGGGTGAGCAGGAGGAGAAGGAGCAGGGGAGCTCCCTGCGTCACCGGTTGCCCGGGTTCCTCAGGGAGAGCGAGCAGAGGGTGAAGGTTCTGCGGGCGGTCCATCGGCGAGTCATCAACAGGTAACCGTGGAAACGCAGGCCGGCGAGGGGACGTCTGGGGAGATGGCATCGCTATGGAAACTCTGCGCATTCAGCTAAAGAGACTCATGGCTTTAGATTACAACCAGGCTGCCCATGACAGAACCGTATAAGACCAAGTAACTCTACAACACTATTGACATTTCACGAGAGAAGACAACTATACAAAGGGCAACTTTATCATCATCTCTCCCCCTTTGTCTCTCCCTCCCCCTCTATGTCTCTCTCCCCCAGGTTCCACTCCTTCCTTCTGTTCATGGGCTACTCGCGGACGATGGTGAGAAACAGCAGCCCCGAGGGGTTCTGCAAGACCATCAGCGACTTCTCTCTGGAGTACCGGACCACACGGCAGGGCATCCTTCACCAGCGGGACAGGGAGGGGGCGAGAGAGACGGCCGGGCGAGGGACACCAGGAGAGAGAGGGAAACACAACAAGGTAGCACAGGTGAAACCACAGGTGAGGGGGTGCGTTGGAACTCATGTTTTATGTATTCAGTCCTCTATGCTTTCATCCAAATGTTCATTGAGGTTAATGGTTGAAGGGGTCTCTTGCTCATGGTGGGCTGTAGGTAGGCCCTTGAGGTGGACATTGGGGGTTGAACCAAGAACCTTTCAGCTGAATGGAACATCCTATAGCCAGTACACTGTCCTACCGGACTATCTTAAATAAAAAGATCACGCTAGATTACAGTTGGACATGTTACTAATTAGCGACAGGATTCATATGTACTGATGTATAGCTCATTTACAATTAATAATCAAATTAGTTGGTTATTGATTACATTTTTGCTTATAAAAACCTTGTGAATCCACTAATGATATAATAGGATTACATTAGTTATTCCTTGCTTTGCATAAAAGCGTCTTATAAAGGCAACACACCGTTTGGCCTACAATGTGTCACTGAAGCCTTTTCTGAAGAGAAGATGACTAATTACTAATGAGTGCAGCTGAACTTGGGTTAATTAATGAGAGTGATGAATATCTCCCTGCTGTGCGTTGTCTGTAGCAGGACAGTGTGGACCAGAGTAGACTAGAGGAGGTCCTTCTGACCCCGGGGTCCTCTGAAAGACCGGACCACACCTTACCTCGCTACCGCCGGAGACTCACTGAGACCCCAGGTACCTGTCTGTCTGAAAATCTGTCCGTCTAAGAATTTACCTTCTGTCCATCTGTCTGAAAATTATTTATTTTTTTGTCTGTGTCCCTTCTGTCAATTAAATAACCATGAATCATGAATGTTTTTATGAATAAATGTAATATAAATATTCATAGTTTGTATTTTTATTATGTTTCAGGTCCTTTCTCTCGGAAAATGAAGTCGTGAACTTGGAATGTATGAATGTCATATTACATTATATTGCAGTTGCATGGTCAACTATTTTTTTATGATCTAACTTATGCCACACATAAAAAAAAAAGAGGTATTCAATGTCGTCCAATGTTCTAAGATAAATTCAATAAATACAATTCCTTTTCAAATACATATGCGTCTGCGTTTGGGCTTGCGAGTGGACGCTCGTGAGCATGCGTGCGCGTCAACATTCTGCGACTGAATGAGGAACCCGCCAATCAAAGAGGGCTATCGTCCCCCTCTGTTCTTCTTCTCCAATCAGAGCTCGTCTTTTTGAGTGGGGCGTGACCGATGTGAGCTACGTCCAGACGCCATTTCATGCTCGCTGGTTTGTTTTCAAGGTGATTGTATCATCCGCCAGCACAATCCTTTATGGAGCGTAATCTACCCCGCTAAACCGACGTTGAATGTTATGCATTTTTATTAATAAGCTCCTGGTGAGTATTTTTAATCGAGAGAATTTTTCTACTTTTTATTTTTTTTCTGACTCTGAACCATCTTTGGGACTTTTTGTTTTTATTTTTAATGCATTTTTCTGCCTGGTGTTCAGAGACTGTTTGGTTTATTGTCGTACATTTTGTGCTGCAGCGGTTGGCGATGTAACGTTGGTAACGTTACAGCGCAGAACTAGTGTTAGATTTTTTATCACTTTTTCCCCCCAATAAGACATTTATCTGCTGGGCTTCTAGATGAGCAGATTGTGTATTTTAGTGTGGTCATATTTTTTAAATCGAAGATATTTCTCATCGTTTTTTTGGACAGATGATAGTGTTGGTAAACGGGGCGTCGTTTTTCTGGAAATGGGTTTTTAAAAGGGTTGTTCCTCGATCTTTATCTTCCTCCCATCTATTTCTTCTTCTTTTACCTTCGTTGACATTGAATGAGACGAGACCCCCCTTTTGTGTTTTGAACGTAATTTTGAGGTGGCTATGCTGTTCTGTCTGCACTGTAAGGAGTGGTGTTACTTTTCAGGAAAGACATTTTTTTAAAGGAAAGGCAAAGTGGGCGTGTTTTTGAAGGAACGCATACAGCAGAGTTGTGACGTAGAGCTCTCGCGAGACTGCTCAGAGACTGCTTTATTTGGCTTTCCGTAGACGTTGGTTGATCATTATTAACTAAATTATGATGTATCTGTTTTTTTGACGATAACCATTAAAATCTTTTGCAGGTCGTGAAGCAAATGCATCTTCATTGTTGAATCTGTATATCTGGATATGTGCATAAAGGCCTATGAATAGGTCTGTTAGAGATGTATCATTCTGAATGAACCGTTGATTGCCTCCTACTAGATATTATTATTATGACATTACATTAATGGCCATGCCATGGGAATACCTATCAATAAAAATGCACATCTCACATATACAAGCAAAAGACAAATTGAAACACCAAGCAGTTAAAAAAACACCAAACTTGTGCAATTGTCCTTGAGCAGTACCGCCATCCACCACCAGGATATGATGGTGTGTCGCAGCACAACTTGTTCCATAACATCCAAATTAATTATGCCACAAAATAGATACGGATTCAATGACAGTGAAAATACCGCAAGTTAACCTAAAAAACATCCTTATTACAATAGGTTTTTGAGCCACACATTCAATGTGAGCAAAAAATATTGTAGGCCTAATTTACTAAACTAAATAAAGTCATCAATAACTGCAGTAAATTACAAAAAACGAAATTATTATTGGTAAAAAGAACAACCTTGTGAATAAAATAATCAGAAAAAAAATTTGGAGCAATATATAACAAAGACAATCATTAAAAAAAGAGAATTCACTCCTCATACAGAATGATCAATTGAACTACATTTATAGAGAACTGCATATCCAATGATTACGCAATATGATTGAGGGAATAGTGTATAGTTTCAAAACAAAACACTAATAGCTAAAGGGTTTTGCTATAAAACAACAAAACAGAACATAGTTAACAGAAGAACCCTTGCTTTTGTGGATGTTAGAGTTGATGTCCTCTTTAATAAAATTCCAATGTTTGGACGGGATTTAATGTTTTCATCCCCCGTCATGAAATCAGTTTCAGAAACGTATAATGTCACAAGCTTTGTCGTGACCACTGACATACTGAAGTTGTGACATCACGTCCCTAGTTGCATACCATGTGGTGAAATATATAAGTTGGCCGCCTTTATTGCAGAATATCAGTGATAGACAGTGGATCCATGGGAATAAGAATAGGCTGAGATTCATGTTCATTATTGTTGTTTTTAAAGGGCCTGTATGTTATCAACAGGTGTGATGCTGACTCGGTATTGCAGAACCATTTTAAAATCAGTAGTACGATGCATGGATCGTCCTAGCAGCCCAAAAGGTGGTACAGTCCATCGTATAGGCAGGTCGATCCGTGCATCATGCGTCCTGGGTGGACGCTCCCACTTGTGATGTCACAAACGGGCTGATTTTGTGAATGCTCGTAACGGCCAATCGGCAAGCATCACGCCTGGTGGTTAAACGGATACCCTTTAATAGTGGGTCTCTCTTGAAGCCATGACATCATGAATAAGAAGTCTCCTTCAAGGCCCCGTTTGTGTTCTAATATCCATTTTTTCTTTCCCCCCCGTTTAGTTTTTGAGGCACAGAATTTTTTTGTACAGCGTCAAACCGTAAGTTGTTTCATGCCAACCTTGGTATCTTTGTTTGGGAAGCCCTTGAGGTGAACAAGTCCCCCCACCCCCCATCCCTTTCTCTAAACGAAGGCACTCCCTGCAAGATTCTTGTAGGCCTACTAGTTCCATGTGTTTTCCCTCTTTAGCTGTCCCCCCCCCCATTCAACATATTAGGGATAAAACACACATCAAGGTCTCATTAAGAGCAAGAAGAAAGTTGTATCGACCAACCTGGTACACAAATATGGTAATATGAAGAGGTTCATGTTAAAGTGATGGAGACACCCACACAGTCAACCGTACATTTCAAAATAAAAGCCCACAGCTCTATCTTAATAGACAATAAAACAAATGAATGTGTAGGTTTCATACATAAACTACTTCCTTTTCCCGGTGATAAAAATACTTTGGATAGTTAGAATGAAAATAGGTATTTTTGTGTGAGAATTTCCTTTTATTCTTTTTCTCTTGAAAGTAATAATTAATTTCCCGTATGAAGTGGGCATCAAATACCCAACTGAAAGCATCCCAATGTAAAGGTTGGTGTAGCGTAGCTCCCCATTGACTCCATTTCCCATAGTGCACCACAAAGATCCCATGCCAGCCCACAGGATCAGGGCTCAATAACGACAAATAACTCTTCTTTTCAACAGACTCAGACAGACAGACGGCTGTCTACCAGAATACAGACACAATGGAGTGAGTTCAAAACATCCAACCCAACTCCAAAACGACTTGTATATTCTGCTGTGTCTACTCTAGAAGTTGTGGAAAGGGTTAAATATCAACAGAAAACCATCAAAACTGTTAATGTCATGATTAAGTTTTTGGTTATTTAAATATGAAACGTTTGTCACAAAAACAGCAGACATTTGCTACATTGCTAGCTAAAGAAAAGCATTTGGTTGCTGTTTCAGATCATAAGTCCTCAAAAGTGTATCATGCTCCCACTGTATTAAACAGCGCGGTATTAAACCACTTTGAATCCAAAGTCAGTCTGGGGAAGATCAAAATCATGTTCTGGACAAAGAAAAAAATGAAAAGACCAGTACATTCCATTCTTACAAAGAATGTATTGAATTCTATAGAAACTGCTTGTTTTTTTCTTTCTATCTTTCCTCCTTTGTCATTCACTCTCACTCTCTCTCCCATGTCACATATTTTTCATCCCTTCACTCATTCATCACTCCCATCCTTTCTGCCTCTTCCCTACGTCTTATATCCTTGTTCGTCTGTCCTATGTACTGATGCTGTCTGCCTGCTCCATCCATCCATTGGTCCATCCATCACACCTTTCATAACCTATCCATCTCTCCATTGCCTTCATCCCTCCATCCGACTCCCCTCATCCCCTTCACCGGTCTGTCTGTCTCTCTGTCTGTCCCTCCATCCCCCTGGCTATCATCAATCCATCCCTTGCTCCGACCCATCTCTCTTCTACCTCCCCCCTCCTTTCCCTTGCTCTTTTGTATGACCTCATTCCTCGTCTTTCTCTCTCTCCCCCCCCACCCTCCCCCTCTCCCACCCTCCCTCCTCCCATCACCAGGTGGTCTCCCACGACCGCCGCCCAGATGGCGAGCAACGTGACCAACAAGACGGACCAGCGCTCGCTCAACTCGCGCGTCTTCATCGGCAACCTCAACACGCTGCTGGTGGCCAAGGCCGACGTGGAGGCCATCTTCTGCAAGTACGGCAAGATAGTGGGCTGCTCGGTGCACAAGGGCTTCGCCTTCGTCCAGTACGCCAACGAGAGGAACGCCCGGGCGGCCGTGGGCGGCGAGGACGGCCGCGTGATCGTGGGACAGGTGCTCGGTGAGGAGGCGACGGGGCTGGGGGTTTAACTGTTAGCTCCTCCACCACCACCTCCTGAAACTCCTTCTCGTCCTCCTCCACCACCTCCTTTTTCTCATCCGCCTCCTCTTATTCCTCCTCCTCCCCAACCTCCCCCTCCTCTTATTCCTCCTCTGACTCCTCCACCTCCTCAACTACCTCCTCCACCACCTCCTTTTTCTCCTCGGCTTGCTCTCATTCCTCCTCCTCGTCCACCTCCTCTGACTCCTTCTCCTCCTCGTCCACCTCCTCTCACTCCTTCTCCTCCACCTCCTCCTCCTCCTTCTCCTCCTCCACCTCTAACTCCTCCTCCTCCACCTCTAACTCCTCCTCCTCCTCCTCAGACATCAATCTGGCCGGAGAGCCCAAGCCTCAGAGAACAGGGAAGCCGGGGAAGCGATCTGCAGGGGACATGTACAGGTGAGCCCCCCCCGGAGGGATCCACCGCCGTCTGACACATTTAGAGCTAGACCGTGTGTCGTTCTGTCAACGGACATTCAGAGTTCATTCATGAATGACTGAATGAATAACTTTATTTTTCCTTTGCATTCAGCTCTTCGTTTGATCTGGACTATGAGTTCCAAAGGGACTACTATGATCGGTAAGATGTTTATGGTCATGAACAGTACATACAAAGGGTTTTCATTGTTAAATATATATATATATATATATTACTGAAACAGCACACCCCAAATAAAAAGTATAGATTCATATCCTTATATATATCCATTTGGTGGTGTGTTGTTTCAGCGATAGCTATCACCTTAGCGAAACATGAACTTGTGTTGCCCATAGCAACCAGCCCCGGCGCGACCAATCATCTCAACCGCTACGCCCACTTATCCAAATGCAATTTGTCACTCAAGTCCGACCTCAGCCTGTAGCATCGCCGGGGTTACCGCTCACTCCCGGGACGCTCACCCTGACGCTCTTCTTCTGCATTCGGTGTGTCTTTCCCCCTCCCCGTCAGGATGTACTCCTACCCGTCCCGTGTGGCTCCGCCCCCGCCGCCGCCGCCGCCGCCGCCGCCGCCGCTGTCCCGGGCCGCCGTGCCCTCCAAGCGGCCCCGTGTCAGCATGAGCTCGGGGGGGAGCCGTCGCGCCAAGACCTCAAGCTTCTCCTCCAAGAGCTACCAGAGGCCGTCCCGCGCAAGTATGTCCCCCACGGGGTCGGGGGGGGGCGGGGGGAGGGGTGAGGTGACAATTTGTGGGGTCACTTATGGTTAGGGTTACTGTGGGTAGGATAGTGTGCTGGTTAGGGTTTCTGGGAGCCTGAGACGCAGTATAGAAAGTTTGGCTACTGCACTGCTTTGAACCTTGGTCTGACCTAGAAACTCTCCCTCTCTCTTGCTCTCTGTCTTTCCCTCGCTGTCTCTGTCGCTCTCTCTTCTGTCTGTACGTCTGTCTCTCTCTGTCTCTCTCGCTCTCTCTTCTGTCTGTACGTCTGTCTCTCGCTGTCTCTGTCGCTCTCTCTTCTGTCTGTACGTCTGTCTCTCGCTGTCTCTGTCGCTCTCTCTTCTGTATGTACGTCTGTCTCTCTCTCTCTCTCTCTCTCTCTCTCTCTCTCTCTGTCTCTCTCTCTCTCTCTCTCTCTCTCTCTCTCTCTGTCTGTCTCTCTGTCTCTCTGTCTGTCTGTCTGTCTGTCTGTCTGTCTGTCTCTCCCCCGCACCCTCCCCTCACCCCTACCTTACCTTTTGTCTTTTGCTTTCCTTGCTTGTTTCTCCTTCTTTCGTCTCACACACACCAAGACACACTTGCAGTAAAGGTCACACAGTCACACTTTAATCGTCCAGATTGTTAATGGCTCACAGTTGAATGTCCTGGCACATCCAACCTGAGGAGAGACAGTTCCTCTCATGATAAACAGGGGGGGGAGCTGACGCTGTCTAATGTGTCCTCCTCCACAGTCAGACTAGACGACCTGCAGACCATCAAGAGGGAGCTGAGCCAGATCAAACACAAGGTGGACTACCTGCTGGAGAGCCTGGACCGCATGGAGAAGGACCACGGCAAGAGATCCGGTAGGTCCATCCAAACTCCAACTCCCATCATGCCTTGCTGGACCGTGGCTCAAACCCGCTCAAACCCTTTGTTGATTGGCAGCTTGTGGAGATTTTGAACCACGCGGTTTGGTTGATTGAGCAAAACGAGCAGTGCTTGTTCCTTATATATGTATTAATAAAAAATATAGGTTTGTAAATAAACTAAAATGAACACACAAATACAAATTCATTCATCAATGTTGGCTGTGGCTGTGGATGATTGCCTGTCTTGATCGAGGTTGTGGACTCAAAGCATGCACCTCCTCCTTACTCTACCTCTCATCCTGCTCCTCCCCCCCCCCCCCCCACCCCCCCCCCCCACCCAGAGCCCAGGAGCTCCAAGCCGGAGCCTGGGGAGGTGTCCCCCCTCCACTCCTCCACCTCCAGCAGCAAGAAGGAGGAGAGCTCCGCGCGGGAGAGGGAGCGGGAGCGGGAGAGGGAGAGGGAGAGGGGGATCCAGGAGCTGAACGACTCGGAGGAGGAGAGAGACCTGCTGGAGGAGGAGGAGGAGGTAAACGGTCTCCTCAGCGGCATGGCTCCGTACTCCGCTGTCCCCGCGGAAACCAGCTGCGTCTGAAGGGATGCAGGGGAGATGAGGCCCTCGTGGATGTTCATGTTTGTCTTCTGGCGTCTTTGAACCATGGAGGGAGGGATCTGACTGGCAAACTTTATGAGACTCAAATGATGTGAATAGGTGACGCAACGTGGCAGTCCGAACATAATATAGTAAGGCTGCATTCTAGTTTTGACGTGTGTTTGTGTGTCTCTCCCTACCGCCCTCCTTCTCTCCCTCCCTCCTTCTCTCCCTCCTTCTCTCCCTCTCTCCATCTCTCCCTCCCTCTCTCCATCTCTCCCTACCTCCCTCCTTCTCTCCCTCCCTCCTTCTCTCCCTCCCTCTCTCCCTCTCTCCATTTCTCCCTCCCTCCCTCTCTCCATTTCTCCCTCCCTCCCTCTCTCCCTCTCTCCATCTCTCCTTCCCCCTCTTTCTCTCTCTCCTTCTTTCTTCCTCTCTCCATCCCTCCCCCTCCCTCCCTCCCTCGCTCCCTCCCTCTCTCTCCCGCTCTCCCTCCCTCCCTCTCTCCATCTCTCCCTTTCCCTCTCTCTCTCTCTCTCTCTCTCTCTCTCTCTCTGCCTCCCTCCCTCCCTCCCTCCCTCCCTCTTACCCTGCAGGTGAAGAGCAGGAGGAGAGAGGATGACGATGAGGAAGAGGAGGGAGAGCAGGAGGAAGGCGAGGACGACGGAGACAGCGCTACAGGAGAGGACTCCTAAACTCAGCTAACACACACACACACACACACACACACACACACACACACACACTTCGGAAGACACAAGCCAACACACACACACACACACACACACACACACACACACACGTGCAATACAACCACATTTGCATAATCCGGTTTTGCAGACAGACAGACACACACACACACACACACATGCTCACATACAAACATACACATACACACCCCTAAGTAAATGTTAAAAGTCTTCGGTTCTAGATTTGAGTTTCTTATTTAGTGTTGCCCTTTCCCCTATTTGGATGATGGTATCTTCCGTTACTGCGCTATACGATGGACAATTATAACGGAACCTTCCAATATTCTGTTCTATTGTATGTTGTAGACGTTTATCCATTAATGTCTTTGTGTTAGAATCAAATGTCCTCCAATGTGTTAAGAATCAGGCAACCTATCTCACTTCAATAGTCTATGAATGAGTGATCAATGATTATATCATGTATCGGGGCTTCAGCGATAATAATATGTGCTTTACTGGTATGTACGCTTAGGTATATAAATAATACTATTAGACTAGTATATTGGGTGTAATGAACAATTACTCCATTGCATAGGATAAGCTTGGTTGAGATGGAAACAAATACCTTACTTATTTTGCGTTGACGGTTCTCCTCCCTCGGAGAGCAAAGGAATTTTGGCCTCTGCAAGCTCACCTCTAAACCGGCAGGTGGCAGTGTTACACAATAACGTTTCCAAGAATAACATTTTTATTTTATTTATTTGCGTTGCAAAAATATGTACGTCACTACTGTTGGGGTGTCCTTCTTCGTCTTCATTCTTCTTTTATTAATATTATTATTATTATTATTATTATTATTATTATTATTGTTAATTATTATTAACATTATTGGTATAGGTGTGTGCAAACTGGAACTTGTATCATCCCCTCATGCTGTTTATTAGTAATATAGAATTGTTATGCATATTGCAACGGCAGTAGTTGCCGTGGTGATAGCAGACGTTGACGTTGAAACGTTGTTCAACGTGTTAAATATGTTATCCATTTGTGTGGCGTTTTCGTTTTATGCACCCAGGGTAGGATTTCAGTTTGTCTCTTGAATAATAAATAAACTTGGTTCAACAGTTCTATTTGATTGTTCACTGTGTTTTTCTAGGTGTGTGTGTGTGTGTGTGTGTGTGTGTGTGTGTGTGTGTGTGTGTGTATGTGTTGTGTGGAAGTGTTTGTGTGTGGGGTGGAGCAAGAATAGGTTTATTTGTTTTAAAAAAGGGAGCTTATGAGTGTAGCACATACCGTTTTAATATTATTTTAACACCTTTTTAATGAAGTAGCACATTCACTGACATTATCATTTTTTTGCTGATGATGCATTCATGTGCAGAGCATAATATTGCATTCATGCATACAGTGCTGATGTGGTCATATGCTGGTGCGTTCATGTACAGAGAGTAGTGATGTGTTCATGTTGTGGTGCGTTCACGCACTGACAGTGGTGATGTGTTAATGTCGAGGTGCGTTCATGAACAGAGAGTACTAATGTATTCATGTGGTGGTGCGTTCATGTACAGAGAGTACTGATATGTTCATGTGGTGGTGCGTTCATGTACAGAGAATGCTGATGTGTTCATGTGGTGGTGCGTTCATGTACAGCCAGTGGTGAAGCACACCCATAGGTGAACGTCCTTGCTGAGCGACGGTGAAGAGCGGTTGGTAACTCAGGCACAAGAGCTGGGAAGGAGGAAGAGGCAGAGACATAGGGAAAGAGATGCAAGGCTGAATAACACCCTGTGTGTGTGTGTGTGTGTGTGTGTGTGTGTGTGTGTGTGTGTGTGTGTGTGTGTGTGTGTGTGTGTGTGTGTGTGTGTGTGTGTGTGTTGGGGGGGGTCAATAGTGCTTGATGCAAAGCAGAATATAACAAAAAATAAGAATAATAAGACAGTGGAGGAAAAGAGAAGGATGACAGAAAAAGTGGTGTGTGTGTGTCTGTCTGTCTGTGTCTGTGTGTGCCCTTGCCCATGCACTCTGTGAATATGCATACTTGTGTATTTCTTCACATGCACAAGAATACATTTGTGTGTATGTCTATAACTGTGGGTGAGTGTGTGTGTGTGTGACATTGGTATTGTGCTGGGGCCAGTCTGTAGTTTACCCCAGCACCGGAGAGAATGTCAATGAGCTAGGGAGAGAGAGAGAGAGAGAGAGAGAGAGAGAGAGAGAGAGAAGGCAAGAACAAGAGGGAGCGGGGGAAACGGCTATTAAAAGAGGATAAAGCCAGGTTAAGGTTGGAGAGAGAAAGGGATAGAGAGTGAATTAATTAATGAAAGCTGAAGAGGAGTGGAAAGAAAGGCAGCAGAAGACGAGGTCAAAGAGAGAGAGAGAGAGATATGGAAAAGCTTAGAAGAGCAAGAACAAGATCTGAATAGAGAGGCCAGGGAGAGAGAGACAGCAAGGTTCGAAGACAGCCAGAGAGAGGGGGGGGGGGGGAGGGAGGGGGGAGAGAGAGGGAGGGAGAGAGAGAGAGAGAGAGGGGGAGAGAGGAATAGAGGGAGAGAGAGAGAATGCTGGCCAAAATAAACTTCTAGAAACAAAAGGAGGGCTGTGTTTCCACAATTCCCGTAGCAATCGAGCAAGGAGAGGGTCAGGTGGAACCTGAGCTGAGTTTTGTCCAGTGTTTTATCATGACTACATGACTAGGCTCTAGAGCAGCGTTCATTCGTGGGGTGAGTTTACAGTTCTTGGCCCATTTCAGAGTAAGGACTTTCCCTTCTTTGGATGGATTAAGGCTGGCCAGCGGCTTTCAATTACGTTGTTATTGTTGAGGATATGTCGACACTTGTGATGTCACAAAGGGATCAATCTAAAAGTGGCCGGTTCACCTGGCTGCCTCACACCTCGTTACAGGATAAGGGGGGCGGGGGGTACGATGCCGTCCAGTAAACCCGCCTGGCTCCAGTTTGATCCTATTCAAACCTGAACACAGGCCACCCCATTTCAAAGAAAGGTTGGATCTGTATCTCTGAAATCCACCAAGGAGTGTGTTTCGAAAAAAACCGAAAGAGCTCTGAATATATCTTCTATTTTATAGCACTGGCACACACTGTGTCTCCATAGCGGGGACACCACAGATGCCCCCAACAGGTGTACCGAGAGGAGGGGGTCCCAGATATAGAAAGAGAGGGGGTTCTATTTCGAGGTGCTGATGATTAATGGTGTGTGGGCATGGCGGGAACCTTATTAGAACGGTGAATAGTCCTGGTGTGTGTTGTCCTGTAGTACAGTGAGACAGAGAGGGTTCACAGGAATGTGTTTGAACCCAGTGTCTGAGAGAAGAGCGATCGGAGGGGATAGGAGGTCACATGATGCCCGACGGCAGGATTAGATCAGGTGAGGCTCAGCCAATCCCGTCGCGCCATCTCCTCAGATAATCTATCTTGTGTTCCCTAGAAGCTGGAGAATGTGACCGCACTGCGTTGTCTATGTACACATCTGTTTTATTACCCATAATGCACTCCCCCTCCCCCCCCCCCCCCCTCCCCCCGCAGTGTCAGGTGAAGTGAAACCAAAGAGAGACAACTTTAGGTCCTGCCCATGCAACTTTATTTATAATTTTATCAATAATAATTATGGAAAAGTCTGTAATAATGGTGATAGTATTTTACTCCATAGGTCGGACTCACTTTTTTTCATTGTTGCTGTGAACAATAACCACGACAACAACGGTAGCCTCCCCAGGGGGGCTCCTCTCCCCTCCCGTTGTGCTGGGCCCTTCTCGGGGTCTGCTTCATCACCTCGTCCCCCGAGCCAGCGCTGGCTCCAGCATTAATATTCATCAATACTGTTTAAATCTGGGGAGGAATTAGGTCACTGGCAACGATTGAGCACTCCCTCTTTTTCTTTCTCTCTCTCTTTCCCATTATCTATCTTTTTCTCTCTCTCTCTCTCTTTCTCTCTCTTCCTCTATCTTTCCCTTTATCTCTCTCTCTCTCTCTTCCTCCCTCTTTCCCGTTCTCTCTCTCTCTCTCTTTCTCTCTCTCTCTCTCTCTCTCTCTCTCCCTCTCTCTCTCTCTCTCTCTCTCTCATGAAGGGCTGTCGTGATAGATAAGTGTTTCATGATTTCAGGCCCGATGCCACACTTCACATTGGTTCCTATATTATAAATCACACAGCACCCGTCGCTGGGCTTATATTTAGAAGCCATGTGTTAGATCAGTGTGTCTCGTCCCCTCAAATAACACTGAGGATTCTACGATGCCATTTTGTTTCGTTCTTCATCTCTTCTTTATGGATTTATACAACGAGAGAGCTGAAGCACTAAATGTGGTGATGGACAGAACGAAGGAGAACGAAGAAGGGTATGGACAGATGAAGAAACATATAGAGAGACAGAGAGCGAGAGAGACAGAGAGAGAGCGAGACAGAGACAGAACGAGAGAGAGAGAGGCAGAGAGAGAGACAGAGACAGAGAGAGACAGAGAGAGAGAGAGACAGAGACAGAACGAGAGAGATAGAGATAGAGAGAGAGACAGAGACAGAGAGGGAGACAGAGAGAGAGACAGAGAGAGAGAGACAGAGAGAGAGTTTTTTGACGTCACAATGCAGCCACATTAAATAGGTCAGGCAGGGAAGTGGTGACGTCACCCACTGTGACCAATAATATCCAGGGGGACACAGTTCATTGAACTAGGAAAACAAGACACTTCTAAAACGAACACACACACAGTGGTACAGAATGGGCTATCCTTTCCTGGAGCTGCTAAGGAAATTCCCTTTAGTGTGACACCCTATGGAAGATGTTGTTCTTTCTTTTTTAAACATCTTTTCACCGGTCCTCTCATACTTGCCTTCATCTTCTCCCCCCCTCTCCTCTTCCCATCTCCTCCTCCCTCCTTGTTTCTGTGTTTGTCGCACTCAGAGGGCTTCCAGCAAATGGACTTGTTTCATTAGCCTCCAGCTCCCTGATTTTTTTCTTTTATTCCTAAAATAAAAAATGTACTGCTTATCAGCATCCAGCCAAGAAGTGTGTGTGTGTGTGTGTGTGTGTGTGTGTGTGTGTGTGTGTGTGTGTGTGTGTGTGTGTGTGTGTGTGTGCTTGTGTGTATGTGTGAGTGTGGAGTGTGTGTGTGTATCTTTGACCGTGACTAGGTCTCATAGATTAACACAAACCTGCGCATAGCATTTGATCCCTGGAGGCGACTGATTATGCAGATATATTTTCTGGAATTGGAAAGGTGGAATAGTACAAACATCATTATTGTCTCCTTATGTGTGTCCTTGCTGTGTGCCTGCAGTGCTTATGTATTACAAATGTCGGGAAAATGGGGAGGAAGTCAAGGGGATATGAAGAGGTCAAGTGTTCATCCAATCGCCTGTCTTCCCGTTTGTTTGTCTTTACTAGAGCAATGACCAAGATAAACATTAATGAAACTCCTTCTTGTTAATTTTCATGTTTGTCTTGTCCAACATCTAGAACTGTTCCTCTCAGTCAGCAGCTAAAATGACTCATTGTACTTACACCTCTCCTGGCTGAGGCCATTGGCAGAGCTAAATCACGCTACGCTACGCTACGCTATCTGATTTGTATTCAGTGGCCGGGCCTCCTCCAGGTCGCTTGACTGGCCGGCTGTGTGTTCAGGTCATTCCACATTCAACAGCTGAGCGTCTTGTATCAGTCCGCACAGTGAGGCCTCTGAACACACTGTTTCCTTTTTGTTATTCATCGTGACGAAGGGCCGAGACGAATCCCGGCCAGGGTGTCAGCTGAGGGGAACAAGAAAGGGTCTCGAAGGACTCCATTACAGGACGGAGGGCAAAGGAAACACAAGGAACCGGTGGTCAGGGCGTGTTGTCGGGGCGTGTTGTCGGGGACTTACTGTATGTTGTTGTGGCGATACAGAGCAAGTATAGCGGGAGGAGGAGGGAACAGCTGCTTTCTGGGTGAGGGAGAGAGAGAGAGAGGGAGAGAGACGGAGAGAGAGAGAGAGAGAGATGGAGAGAGATGGAGAGAGAGAGAGAGAGAGAGAGAGAGAGAGAGAGATGGAGAGAGAGAGAGAAATGTAGAGAGAGAGAGAGAGAGAGATGTAGAGAGAGAGAGAGAGAGAGAGAGAGAGAGAGAGAGAGAGAGAGATGTAGAGAGAGAGGTAGAGGCACACAGACAGAGAGACAGACAGAGAGAAAGAGAGAGGGACGGAGAGAGAGACAGAGTATATAGGTCAGACCAACAGGGTGTCCGGCTCCCTGGCTGTTTGTTCACCAACAGCCGAGGCGCTTAAATCAATGTTATGCTAACAGCTTTTTTTCCCCTGCATCGCCACTAGATTAAGTGACTGCCCCACCGCAAACTGGCCACTTTCACACTCTCACACGCACGCACGCACACACACACACACACACACACACACACACACACACACACTTGACTACACTTCGACACATACGCATAGAATAAACTCACACACACACACTTGACTACGCTTCGACACACACACAAAGAATAAACACACACACACACAAACCCTTGACTACACTTCAACACACACACAGAATAAACTCACACACACACACACACACACACACACACACACTTGACTACACTTCGACACACACACACACACACACAGAATAAACAAACCCACCCACGGAACACAAACACACACGTACACACACACACACACACACACACACGTTGTGTAATGTGGAAGTATTGAACAATGGACTACAAACGTCATCACTTTAATGGCACTATAACGGATTAACCCCTGTAGATTTTCCACACCGATATCAGATTAATCCAAATCTATAAAAAAGTGATTACAGGCGATTAAATGGTGTGGCACTGGGAGGGGTACTGGGGACTGGGGGGGGGGGGGGTAATGCATCTCGCACCCTGTCGTTCATTTGATGAAGGGCTTTTCTCCGCTATCATTCGTTTATTGATGGGTACGTGCAGAGACATTAATTCACAGCACAGTGAGGCGTACGAGGCCTGTCACCATGGTGATGGCTGGGCCGGAAAGGTACAAAGTAGTGTGAATGGCAACCAGGCTTACTCATGAAATATGTGCGAGGAACGTTCATAACTACAGGGGTGTCCAGACACACTGTGTACAAACGGCGTGACACGAGAAAAGGCTTAAAACCCTAATAATGATACCTAAATAATAACCTCCAGTATTTTATCATCAGCATTGTTTCCCGACTTTTTTTTTGACTACTTTGAAATCCAAGGGTGCTTGCAAACACTTGCAGTTTAAAGAACTATTCCAGAACAATCCACCAGATTGAGAAACTAAAAAATGCTCCATTTCCACTCGTCGTACTATTAAAAGCGACACACAGAATACACGCATCATGAGATCTCACTCTCCGACATCCGCCAGTATGTCTTAACCGTCATGTGGGTAAGGGTGTAGTTTGATTGGTACTGTATCGGAAGTACCGTACCGCCCCCTGTGCAGCAGCATGGTAAGCTGTTGTTGTGGTTGGCCCGGCCAGACCTGGTACCTTATCATAAAACAACAGACGGGGGGGTGTCGGGGGCCCACTGCCTGAGCTCTGCATGCGGTCCTTTAAAAAATGCTTTTATTGGAAAGAGTCTGGTGTGAATGCCCAAATGTGCGTTTACATGTAAGCCTACATGTACAACTTTGCGAAATGTGCGTCACGGAGATAGTTAGACTTTGCAGTAGAATTCTGTGGAGGCTGATCGAAGATCGTCCTGTGATCATAGTTTATCACGATGTGATTGATTGTGACTCAAAATCGTCCAATTATATCTCTATCTGGCCGAAAATTATATTTAAGTTTGGACAAAAAAAACAGTTTGTGTTAAAAAAAAATAGTTGTTAAAAAATTACAATTAAAATGCTTCAGGTTTTGCAAGTTTCGTCGCAAAGTGAGGTCGGTGTTGTGGCCCTTTGGGGACTGTGGCCTCGCCTTACATAACTGCACAGGCCCCCAGAGACGCACTGTCCTGCACACCCAGCCTGTTCATCTCCCCGTTAGTTACTCAGATCTGTGTTCATTTGGTCCCGGTTGGACTCTGTTTACAGGACCAGAACTCGTTCAACGAACTGACCCACAAAACGAGCATACGTAACTTCAATCTGGAAGATGTAGTGTGATTGACAATGTCAACACCCCAGATGTCAACACCCACTCCTTCCTGCTTTCTTTTTTCCAATTCGCATATTTAGGTGAGGGGGGGGCGTTTTCCATGAAAACGTATCCTCCCTCCTCTTCCTGGCTTTATGTTCCTTTTACTTCCACCAAATCATCGGTCTGATCATGCTTTATTGGAGTCCAACCAGACTCGTCGCTGTAACCAGAACCCCGGAATGCCAGATCGTTTAGTTCCACAAACGGGACCGCACCAACCGCAGTAAGCAGGGGTGAATAGTTTATAAAAAAATCAATATTTTAACGGAAATAATACCTCGTAATCACCTTCTGGCTTTACAAACCACTGTTTTCTCACGGTTATATGTATTTTGTTCAGCAAAATCATCAAACCACTGTGACATACACCGGGGATGTATTGACATAAAACTTGAAATCCCCCGCCTAACATTGAAATGGACGCGCCGTAACGTTTGATTGACCGTTGAATGTTTCTTTTTTTTGTTAGATTTCTGTACTCCTGGTGGAGAAAAGGAGAAACAAACACAAGAGGCAGGAGAACAGGGCGCAGCGGAAAATAAAGTGAAATAGGAAATCAGCGGGAATACTGGAACGGGCAGGTTGAAATTCCAGGGATTAAATCAAATCTTTGCTTTCTGCATTAACCTTCTAGATTCCCACATTGTTTTTCCCGGAGGATTTCTCATTCTTAATTAAAAGGTAAGTTGCGAATATCTTTGTTTTTAATAGTTGCATTCATCAACTAACAATAGACTATGTGCATGCCATAATGTCGACTGGCTGTTATATACAAGCACCCGTGCAACAGGGCAATGTAAACGACAAAGGAGAAATGTATATTTAACACAATTATACGTCAAAAAACAACTAAATAAACCACAAACGCAATATCCTCACGCTGTTAAAACAGCCGTCGTGGCGAGACTCTGACTTGAACGAGATGTGCTGCAGCTTGTGTCTAGACGGCCAATTACCAACACAAATCTATATTAACCCATACTCCTTCATAAAAACAAAGGGGTTGCGTCTTAACGTGCACCGCACACCAGCGGCGGGATGTGTGCAAGCGTGTGCTCGTCTGTGTACCTAGTGGGAGGGGTGGGTGGAGGGGTGTGTGCGTGTGTTTGTTGACGCGCACATGTGGCATGGCCCAGCGCGGTCTTTGTTCCGAGTTTCCTCTCTGCCTCCCCTGATGGACGCGTGACAACTCGATGCGATGGATTGGCACTTACCGTTGACCTTGCACGCAACTCACAGTACCCCGAGAATCCCGCCTGACCCTTTTTACATCACCCCGATCCATCCACCCCATCCTGCACTAATGATTCGTTGTTTAACCCACCCACCCACCCACCCACCGTAGGCTAGACCCGATAGAGATGGATCTTTGTTGATGTTCGTGTTTTGATGGGGGTGGGGTGGGCATATGGGGACGTTTTTATTTTATGGAGGTGGCGTTGGGGGATATCATTTTCAAGCCACGGCAAGGTCGGGGTGCCTTGCTCGCGGGGTATGTGTGTCAATGTCAAACGGGGGTGTGTCCCGCCGTCCTGCCTCGTGACGTCCCCACGGTGTGATCTGGGGGGGGGGGGGGGGGTGGTCGTTCGTCTGGCTCGAGGAAGAACCAGCCTCGCAAGGAGACGGAGGCGTGGTCGTGGACATATGCGAACAAACATGTAGACGAAATAATAAGGCAGCTTTATTTCGATGCGGCATTTGCTGGGTTAACAAAGCTAATGAAGACCAAACACACTCAAACACCCACACACACACACACTGGATCTCAATGCCCATTGTTTGTCTACAATCGTAGACCTGTGTCTGTGTGTGTGTGTGTGTGTGTGTGTGTGTGTGTGTGTGTGTGTGTGTGTGTGTGTGTGTGTGTGTGTGTGTGTGTGTGTGTGTGTGTGTCTGTTGGTGTGCCTTCACCTGACTCATAGTGTAATGGGTAACCTTGCTGAGGTTACACACACACACACACACACACACACACACACACACACACACACACACACACACACACACACACACACACACACACAGCCATACAACATATCTTTCAAGTGTTTCTGCCACCGGGTGTGGTATGTGTTGTTCCATATGGAACCATCCATACGGAAAGTCCTTAGGCTCACGACAATAAAAGCCCTCCAATAAAGGCATGCTATCATATAGAACATATGTATATAAATAGCTTTCCCTAGCTCTGTTGGCTTCAAGAGGCATTGTTATTCGTGGACGGTTGGCGTAGATTACAGGATTAAAAAAAGATGTAAACTATGATGTGGTGTGATTGTTACATTTACCCAAGCTGAGAGTGTGACGTTGGCTGTAATGGTCGAACACAACCCATCGCCCTGATTAGAAAGTGGGCATACACATGTGTCTTTATTGGGGACCTGTGTCATGATAAATACTTAACGAAACACCAGGAAAAACTAAAAACAAGTCAATTTCCACTTCTGGTGCCGTCCATGCAATTTTTTTTCTTTATCTCCCCACCGTGCTCTAGTCCAGGGTGTCATCGTTATGATCGAGCTCCAGGCCCTGTGGCATGTCCATCCCATAATTTGTAGGAGTGGGGAGGGGTCTCCAAAAATAAACGGTGTTGTTTAGCAGCGTCTGCACTCTAGGGGCCGATCTGGGTCGCTGTCAGTGTTGTTGTTTGTTGTGTGTGTGTTTGTTTGGTGGAGATCTGCCTGACTTCGGCGGATCGACGTGATGACATGGTAAAAACAACGAGAGGAAGAACACAAAAAAACTAAGTTTATTCGGGAACAGATTTACCGGTCCCTTGCTGTTTTCGGTTCCTGGAGCGTCGGAACTCATAAATGCAAAACTGTTCTTGTTACGTAAACGCTGGGTTGGGATGTCATCACATAATTGGCTACATTTCACTGGAGTCCCCCTGTGTGTGTGTGTGTGTGTGTGTGTGTGTGTGTGTGTGTGTGTGTGTGTGTGCGCGCGCGTGTGCACGCGTGTGCCTGTGCGCATTTGTGCGTGTTTGTCTGTGCGCGCGTGTGTCTGTGCATGTGTGTGTATGTTTGCGCACGTGTTTGCGTGTATGTGCGTGTGCTTGTGTGTCGACAAGCGTGTCTCCCCGATGACTGTATTGACCGGGCTGACCCCATTGCGCGCCCGTTTGTGTGTCAGTGTGTGTTTGCCAGCGTGTGTGTGGGTTGGGACGTCCTGGCGGTGGCTGATGGTGGCTCCGCTTCAAGCCGAGCTCAGTGCAGTTATGACATCGTCAGTGTATCCCGCAGTGTCCCGGTGGGTCACTGTTTGGCCAAATTACTTTCTCCATTGTCTTTTGATATAGGAGCTAAACAAACGAAGAATGTGTTTGTTAGGACTACAATGCCTTGTGTTCAAGGGGAGGTGTTTGCAGGGCTTATGCAAACTTTGATGAAATAGGACGGTTAGGCTTATAATAAATTGAATTGTATTTTTAGCCAAATAGCTCCTAAAGAAACATATCTTATCTATTTTCCAGCTAAAAATGTCCGGTTTGTCCAGTCGATCACATTGACCGACTCACAGTGACTCTATCAATATTTAGGATTAGCTCTCTCACTGTTTGCCAATACATCTAGAGGCCTCACGATTGGATGAAATCAATATCCATGTTGACTGACTGAATACAGAGTAAAAATCGATCCTACTGCGTCTCTGAACCTCTCTGGGTGGTAGTGTACCAGCAGGTGTCATGTTAATGAGCCATTAAATAACATTGCTAAAGTTATCCATTTGTGACATCACAAGTGAGTGGGGGAGTCAACTCGGACAGAAGATCTGATACCGTGGACACTCCCACATTATGATGTCACAAGGGAATAGGTTTTGAAATGGCTCATGACAACATGTCACATGTTGGCCCTTTAAGGTGAAAGTCATACACAAACACTTAATGGTAACAATTAGGTTTTGTTGGACGTTTGCAATGTTTTAAATTTTTGTTTGGATTTTGCTCGTTCAACTAATAAAGCCAGATCTGTTGACGCGCGCTGGTTAAATGGAAGAGTCTCGATAGTTTCCTTTCAGTATCCGTAAATGCGATGCGACGTTTCACTCAGAAATTGGCCTATAACTGACCTATAACAACTATTTAAGTTCTGTACGATTTGGGATTCAAAGTTTGGCGCTTTTGAGGTTGGCAGGGATCTGAATTGGAACGCGGCCGGACGCCGTGCAGACGCTCAGCCTGATGGACTCACGGATGAGCCCGGACCTGAGTGTGGTTGCGCGTCCCCCTCAGTCGACCCCCTCAGTCGTCCCCCTCAGTCGTCCCGCTGTCACATTGATTGGTATTAAATAGAGCAACGGGAGGGCTCCGGCTGTGCCGTGTTCCCTCGTGATTCGCTCGTGTTTTTAAGTCTTTTCTTTGAGGTGTCGCGTGTTTACCTCAGACAGGACTCCGCGGAGATAGGTGTTCCATTTTGGTTGTTTTGCACTGAGGCAATCCCTCACGTCCAACAGGATTCTGGGCTGGTTACGAAAGCGACTGGGGGGGGGGGGGGGGGAGGAGGGCGTGCCAACTACGCCGTTGAGTTTAGGAACCGTTAAGGTCTGTGTGAATCAGAGGTCAGTGTGCGCTTACCTGTGTGTATGTGCTTACGTGTGTGAGTGTGTGTGTGTGTGTGTGTGGGAATGAACGCGTGTGTGCATATGCATGTGCGCGAGTGTGTGAGTGCGTGTGTGTATGCGTGTGCTTGTGTGTGCATACATATAGGTGTGTGTGTGCGTGCCTACGTGCGTGTGCGTATGTGTGGGCGAGTGTACGCGTATGCCTATACGTGCGTGTGCGTGTCCGTGTGTGTGTTGTATCAGCAGTGACAGTCTCCCCGTTCCTCTGGCTCCACAGTCAGCCATTAGACGTCAGCGTCCTTTAATCGACAGCTCCTAATGAGACAGAAGTGCCTCTGGGCAGCAGCCAGGCTAGTCATACAAGGTCGCTAATTAAACCGCGCTACTGCTACTTCCTGTTAAGTCAGACGCTATCGTCGTGGCTCCTGGGGGGGGGGGGGGGCGCCGCTGCAGAGGTGAATTCGTGGGCGGCTTTATTATCGCCCTTTTATGGCTCGCTTTAATGAGAAGATAATACGCTTATTGAGAGTTGGCCAATCTCCGCCCCGCCTTAAAGGCGATAAGGGAGTTTGCCGAGGACATAAAACAGTTGTGATTGTACAATCTTTGTTGTTATTGTGGATCCGGGGTCCTTTGTGGGAAAGGGTAGAAATTAAAAGTGCCGGGACAAGTTGTATCTCCTGTAAAGAAAACGTAATTAGTTGTTGGATGATTTAACGCGGTGGAGACCTTACACACTCCTAAACCCGACTCTAAAATACACTTTCTGAAACTTTTACTTTTTTTTGTGTACGTCTCCTGGTTGATTTTTTATTTTGTATCGGTTCACTATCAAGTACAAATCATGGTCGTTCATTGGGTTAGTTATTTCATGGTTCTGGTGTTCATTGTGTTAAGTATCCCATTTGAATCCTCCTCCGTCGCTGAGCTCCGTCTCCCCAGCACGCCCCCAGTAGCTCCTGAGTGTTGGTGATGGGCGGTTGGAGACGAACACATTCTGCGGTCGCTGTCGACCCGGGCAGCCGGGCCATGCCTTCTGCACTGTGTAGGTGTGACTGTGGGATACAGGCGGACGAGCAGAGCTTCTGGGTCACTGGGCTTTGAAGCTGTACTCTGTATGTATGTACTGTGTGTTTTGTGTGTGTGTGTGTGTGTTTGTGCGTGTGTGTGTGTGGTTGTGTGCGCACTGTATGCGTGTGTGTTCGCACTGTATGTACTTTGTGCGGTGTGTGTGTGTGTGTGTGTGCTTACTGTATGTACTTTGCTTGTGTGTGTGTGTGTGTGTGTGTGTGTTTGTGTGTACATACACCACCTCTAAGCCTACAGAGATTAAGGGCCTCTGGTGTTGCTGTGCATTTATTGCTGCCTTGAATTAGATGTCCCTACCAGGACTCACCACATGAATAGGGCTTCGACATCAGCACCAAATATACCGTAGCCAAGGCTAAGACAAATGTGTTTACCACGCCTCGGATGAGATACTAATGGCAAACAATTTCACGATTAATAACTAAACAAGGAGAAAGGAGGTGCTAGGTATAGCATGAGGAGAAAGGAGGTGCTAGGTATAGCATGAGGAGAAAGGAGTACCACTAGTAGGTAAAGCATGAGGAGAAAGGAGGTGCCAGGCAAGGGCGTAGGAACCGGGGGGCACGGAGGGGACATGTCCCCTCCAATATTGGAGACAGGCGCATTTGTCCCACCTAAAAATTATACCGGGGGAGAAAAGTATTTTATTTTATTTTGAAAGCGCAACACAGCGTCTTGTCACCGCTTCTTATTCTAAAAAACTGGATGATTGAGCGTGCAATTAAATAATTGATTTGATATTTATCAGTTCATTACTGCCATTCAAAATGTGTTTTCCTTTACATTTACAAATGTATCTTTTTAGTAGAATAAAATATATTTGTGAATTTTTACAGTGTAGTTAATTTATGACATATTTCTGTTCAAACCATTAACGGAACTGTCAGGTTTCCGATATGTGTCCCCTCCAATGTTAAACTCATTCCTACGCCCCTTGGCAGGTATAGCGCGAGGAGAAAGGAGGTGCTAGGTATAGCGCGAGGAGAAAGGAGGTGCTAGGTATAGCGCGAGGAGAAAGGAGGTGCCAGGTATAGCGCGAGGAGAAGGAGGTGCCAGGTATAGCGTGAGAAGAAAGGAGGTGCCAGGTATAGCACGAGGAGAAAGGAGGTGCTAGGTATAGCGCGAGGAGAAAGGAGGTGCCAGGTATAGCACGAGGAGAAAGGAGGTGCCAGGTATAGAATGAGGAGAAAGGAGGTGCTAGGTATAGCGCGAGGAGAAGGAGGTGCTAGGTATAGCGCGAGGAGAAGGAGGTGCCAGGTATAGCATGAGGAGAAAGGAGGTGCCAGGTATAGCGCGAGGAGAAGGAGGTGCTAGGTATAGCATGAGGAGAAGGAGGTGCCAGGTATAGCACG
>NC_136953.1:12513692-12517142 GCF_949987615.1 Pollachius pollachius
CGGTGCCAATAAACAAAACCAAGCCTGTGAAAACATGTCCTGGCTTCTTGTAAGATATGAGATGTCACAGGTGTCAACCTTTTCCCCTGGTTATTTGTTGAGGGAGTTTTTGAGAGAGAGAGAGAGAGAGAGAGAGAGAGAGAGAGAGAGATGTTCCTGTGTGGTTTATTCTGCCAATAAACCACAGAGAGAGAGAGATAAAAGTAAGGTCGAGTGACGTGGTATCTCTACGAAGATGAAACGGCAGAGCGAGTTCAAGCTGAGGACGGTTATCGGAGGACAGCCAGGTCACACACATGCATACTGAGAAGACTTTTTGGAGCGTGTTGTTTTTTTACGGCTACAGAGTATACTCCAAGCCCTCTGTCACAAAGGCTCTCTCTCTCTTGCCCTTTTCTCACCTTCTCTCCTTGGTGACAGACAGAGCCTCCTGTGCACTGACACATTCATTACATGCTCTGCAACACACACTGAGGAGACAGAGAGAGAGAGGGAGAGAGAGAGAGAGAGAGAGAGAGAGAGGGAGATGTACAAAGAGATGCAGTTTCATGTAGATAGAAAAGGGAGAGAGGGTAGAGAGAGAGAAACGCAAAGAGATTAGGAGGGGGAGGGAATTTACAGAGATTGAGGCAGAGAGAGAGATGGAGAGAGAACGGGTGAGGGGAGACTTCTGAAGGCTGTGGAGGTGAAACTGAATATTAAGCGAGGGGCTCCGACTTTGAGCGCCGTGGAGACGCCTCAGTGGGGGGGCGACGACGTCGCGTTCTGCTCTCTGTCTCCCGCCTGGTTCTGAACGTTCAGGACAGGGGGGGTCCAGTGGTGAGGGACAGCCCCACTGCCTTCTCCCAGTTCAACACCCACTGGACACGTGTATGTATTTCTGAATAAGGGACCCCTAAATGCATTTCCTGAATCTATTCCCACCCTCATACATCCCTCCATCGCCGAACCCCTGCATTTCAACCACATCTGTGCAGGCTTTCTTATTCCACCACTGAGCTCTGAGGTCCTTTAGTTTAGTTGAACTAGTTAGGCTGCGTAACTCCTTTTTCACTTTTGTTTATTTGTATTTATTAATTGTGTGGATCTATATTTTATTTAAAGGTGGTGTTTGTTTGTATTCAATCCCGCTGTGATCAATGTAGTCAAAACTGACTAACCAAGTAGTCGAATTTGTTGCAGTCACATGCATCAGGCACACTGAACAATGACACACACGCACACACGCACACACACACACACACACACACACACACACGCATGCACACACGCATCTACATTACTGATTACAAGCCAGGACAGAACCGTCTCAAATGATGACGGTTTATGATTCCTGCACAACCAGTTGAGTTAAGGCCCAAACACAAAGTTTCACACACAGATTCTGTCTCAGTATGGGAGCATAAATTATTCTGAGTGACTGAGTTTATTGCCTCCAGTGAAGAATCACTCACTCACTCACTCAACCACCAATTTACTTTGACCGCTGAGCAAGGCATAGTACTTTGTGGTTGCGTCGGTCTGGCCTTGTGAATTTCGCAGATTTACACAGTTGGGCAGGCTTGGTTCTGCAAGTCACTCCCAAATCTGAGCACGGGTCATGAAAAAACAGAGTATCTCTTCAAATTACAGATGAAAGCGTCTTTGCTTTCGTTCCAGAAAAGGACATTTCCTTCCATTTCACTCTCTCTCTCTCTCTCTCTCTCTCTCTCTCTCTCTCTCTCTCTCTCTCTCTCTCTCTCTCTCTCTCTCTCTCTCTCTCTCTCTCTCTCTCTCTCTCTCTCTGACTCCTGTTGCGTTGTTTTTTCCGGGAACGCACGGCAAACTATCGGTATCTGCAAAAGGTGGTTGCGTTGCTTTGGTGTCCTCCCTGCTCCTTGTCCCCTCCCTCAGTGTTTTAATCAGATTCACTCATTACTTGTAAGTGTTTTCCGTTCTGACAACGCTAATTTCTAATTAACTCTCAGATGCTCCCACACCAACCGAACGGCTGTCCCTACCGACTGACTGGGCTATTTTTGTTATCGGTAATCGCATTGTGTGTGCGCTGTCTACCCGCGTGTGTGTGTGTGTGTGTGTGTGCGTGTGTGTGTGTGTGTGTGTGTGTGTGTGTGTGTGTGTGTGTGTCTCTCTCTCTCTCTCTCTCTGCCAGTGTGCACAGACACAACAACTGATGAAGTGTCTTCCGTTTTATCTTGGGATTACGAATTGTGTCCACAAATAAAAACATTGTAGCAGTACCGTTGATGCCCCCCCTTCCCCCAAACCCTGACCCCAACAGGAAGTAAGCTGTGGTGACCATGACAACAGAGATGCAGGAGATCGCCATCACAGAGGAGAAGCCCCTCGTCCCGCCCCCGACGGACGCCACCAAGGTCAGCCCCGCCCACACATGCACACACCTCCACGTGCACACTCATACACATGCACACACCTCCACGTACACACTCAAACATATGCACACATCTCCATGTGCACACGCATGCACACACCTTCACGTGCACAGTCATACACATATAAACACCTCCTCTTGCACACGCATGCACTTTCCTACACATGCACACCTCAACCCATACACATTGACCCACGCACACACACGCACACACACACACACACACACACACACACACACACACACACACACACACACACACACACACACACACACACACACACACAGAGTGTGATATCATAATAATAGCCTTAGGACTGAGAGAGACTGAAAAAGATGAGATCATTGGAATATGAGATAAGACGCTGAAATATCAGCATTCTGTGTATGATAAGAAACATGAGTCGGCTGCGTGTCATTCCACTGCAGGCTTTAAACAGAGGAAGCTTGTTGCATCATGTACTTCTGCACAGCGTTGATGATCTGCTTTGTTAGGAAATCAATGCGTGCTCCGAAAGGCCTCTCATGGTGTTTTAAAGAGCGCTCATCATCAATGACTTTGCCCTGTCAGGTACTGTCCGCTGTTCGGTCTGTAGCGTTAAAGTTGACCTGTTTACCTTAGTTATCTTATCAATCTCTCTCTCCCTCCCTCTCTCTCTCTCCTCTCTAGGAGGCGGAGGCGGCTGCCAGGATACTGCTGGTCAGCGGGACGGTGAGGCCTTTGTCTGTTTGTTTTCTTTAGCTGCTATGGATCCTTTAGGTCCTTAACACTTTAAACACACACGTAGCTCCAGGCTATCCAGTGGTGGTCAACAATCTCTCTCTCTCTCTCTCTCTCTCTTCTCTCTCTCTCTCTCTCTCTTCTCTCTCTCTCTCTCTCTCTCTCTCTCCTCTCTCTCTCTCTCTCTCGCTCTCTCTCTCTCTCTCTCTCCAGGTGCATGTGATCGAGACCCCCCATGGGGGGCTGCGTGTGACGGTGCACGGCACCACCAACGCCCGCCGGCCCGCCATCCTCACCGTGCATGACGTGGGCCCTGGACAGTCAGTACCCCCGTCTG
>NC_136953.1:12517342-12519842 GCF_949987615.1 Pollachius pollachius
GTGGGTATGTGTGGGTGTGTAGATGTGGCTGTGTGTGGGGTGAGTGTGTATGGGTGTGTAGATGTGTGCGGGTGTCTGTGTGTGCGGGTGTGTGTGTGTGTGTGTGGTTGTGTGTGTGTGTGTGTGTGCGTGCGTGTGCGGGTGTGTGTGTGTGCGAGTGTGTGTGTGTGTGTGTGTGTGAAAATGAAAATAAGTCTCCCTTCTCTCTTCATACATGATCAACATTGAATTAGAAACATTTAGTGTTTCACCTTTCCTGGTTATCAAAATCACTCTCACTTCAGTCCAATCTCAAAAATGTGTTTTTTGAGAGATCCATCCCACGGCAGCTGAAAGGTGTCCTCCCCTCTCCCATAGCTACCAGTACCCCTCCATGGACAGCATCAGCGAGATGATCCCGTCCGTACTGGAGTTCTTCAAGTAAGTGCACCAGCAGCAGTACGACGAGGTCAGGACCACCCAGAACTCACAGAGCGTACCAGGACAGGGGGAACGACTCCTGGCACCTGGCACACTGTAGAATCGACTACAAGTATGAAACTAGTTAGTTGAGTTACTACGCACGCGGTACAATCTACAAAAAAAACGTTTGTTTACAATTGTACGAAACCAGAATGAACCACCTCTTATTCATTATGTGCTTTTTACTTGTTTTTAATGACTGTACTCAGTGGAATATTCAGTGCAGCATAGTAAACACATATTTTAATCGTTAATACGTTAACCAAGATCCAACTAAGCAAACATACTAGGCCTTTTAACTTGTTAGAGTGGGAATAGACCGGTATGATCGAGTTAGTGTCTTTGTATTGGCAACATCGGAAATGGAGAACAACAAGTCACGCAGAAACCATCCATCTGTAAATCCTTATCATCTGGGTGCTAATCTCTCTCTCCCTCTCTCTCTCCCTCTCTCTCTCTCTCTCTCTCTCTCTCTCTCTCTCTCTCTCTCTCGCCCTCAGGTTCCGCAGTGTGATCGGCGTGGGCGTCGGTGCGGGCTCGAACATCCTCTCCAAGTTTGCGGTGAGGGTCAGACATCTGTGCTTCTTCCTCTTCCTCCCACGCTTCGCCTTTCACACATCCTCACCACCTGGAGGCGAGGGACAAGGCGTAGCACTGCTAGCTAGCCGCAAGGGATGGTAGCCGCAAGGGATGGTAGCCGCAAGGGATGGTAGCCGCAAGGGATGCGAGCCGCTAGGCTACGATGCTAGGTGTCACAACACTTGCAAGAACAGGTTTCCGTTTTTTAATGAACTCTGAAAGTTATTAAAGATAGCCAGCGAATAACCCTCTTTCTTTCTTTCTTTCTTTCTTTCTTTCTTTCTTTCTTTCTTTCTTTCTTTCTTTCTTTCTTTTTTTCTGTCTTGTTCCCCTCTCTCCCCTCTCTCTCTCTCTCTCTCTCTCTCTTCTCTCTCTGTCTCTCTCTCTCTCAATTCAAATTCAAATTCAAAAAAGCTTTATTGGCATGAGATATATACATTTGCATTGCCAAAGCAGGTGAACAATAAAATAAACAGCGTTATAAAATAAAATAAAAAGTAAAACTCTCTCCCTCCCTCCCTCCTCTCTCTCTCTCTCTCTCTCTCTCTCTCTCTCTCCGTCTCTCTATCTCTCCCCCCAGCTGGCTCACCCGGACTCTGTGGAGGGTCTGGTTCTGATCAACATGGACCCCAACGCCAGGGGATGGATGGAGTGGGCCGCACACAAGGTATCCTATCGTCGCTGTATGTTGTTTGTTTGTGTGTTTGTCACTCCTCGCTGCCCCTGGTACTCTGATTGGCCGATCCATTATCTCTTCGTGGCCCCCCCCATCGTCCTCATCGCTCCCTCCGGGGCAATCAATAAGCGCATCAGCTGTTATGAAATGAAATCCGAATGGGGTTTGAATTGAGTTTGCGCCGAGCAGAGGCCCTCCATCATGTAGGGCCTCAAGCGGGCGGTACGAGGGCTGTGATCATGTCGGGATATCGGTGATTGAGTTAGCGGGTTTTCGCTCTCCCGTCTCTCTGTCCTCTCCCCTTCCTCCCCCTCTCCCTTCCGCCTGTCACTCACACTTTTTAGGCTTGATGGTCGGGTGAATTACATTTTGTCCCCTTCAAAATGAATGCTATTGTGTGTCCACACACGGGACCGCAACACACACACACACACACTTATAATCTCTCCCGTCTCCATCTCCAGTTGGTTTCCGTGGCGTCTTCTGTGACAGAACAGATCCTGAGCCATCTCTTCAGCCAGGTACTGTGGTCCCCTCTCACTCTAACGACCACACTCTTCTCTTATTACATCACCTCTAATCTCTAATGACTTCACCTCTCACTCTGATGACCTCACCTCTCACTCTGATGACATCACCTCTCAATGTTATTACATCAACCCTCACTCTGATGACCTCACGTCTCACTCTCATGACAAATGACACCACCTCTCCCTCTAATAATGTCATCTCTCACCCTAATGATGTCACCACTCATCTCTAATGACACCACCTCTCCCTCTA
>NC_136953.1:12524842-12622342 GCF_949987615.1 Pollachius pollachius
AATATTTTTACTTTTATATCTCACTAAAGCACAGAATTTACATTAGGAATGCCGTTCTGGGAATCCCTTGCTTTATTATTAGTTAGGGAAGAGGAATCTCCCTCCTTCTAAGCTCAACACTGCCCTTGTAAACATTGATACGTTTATAGGACCACCCTGGTTTAACCAATGACGCGCTCGGATGACCCCTTCACGTTGTGTCTAATACAGGACCTTTTCTGGTGCGTTCTCCGTGATATTTTTTAATCAATCACGTTTCCGTAATGGCTAATGAATGGTAGACTTCTCGGTATGAAGTTTGAAATGGTTATGCTCAGGTGATTGGTTGAGGTCAGGTTGTGGTGTGGTAAAGATCCTGGCTGGGGAAAACCCCTCCTGGCTGGCATTCATCATGGAAATAACAGCCATGAGAGGATTAGGCTCCTCCCAGTTTGAAACATGAGTCCACCAATCAGGCATTGGTACCTTTACCAAATAAGGAATAAGAGGTGGGGCCTACAACTGTCTGAACTAAGGAGAGAAAGAGAAAGTGAAATCTTTTTTTATTGGGAAATGAGAAATTTTGTTGAGCTGGGCTGTGCGAATGTAATGCTTGTCCTTTTTATTTTGTTTTGCTTTTACCATGTTTCTTTTTTTTTACCCATATCCCTTTTTAGGGAAATAATTAGGTTTTATCTCCGTGAAGTGTTAGTTTACTGTCCTAGTGTACTCTCAAGTTAGTTGAAATGTGTGATAGATTGTGTGTAACCTTTTTAGGCATTAGCTTAATAAGGGATAATAGCATAATATAAATAAATAACAATGAAAAAAATGTTTAAGAGAATACAATCAAACTTGTGTGGCTAATCTCTGTGTACTATGATAAAGAAAAAAACATTAAATATTAATAAAAAGCTGAAGAAGTATTTTTCTGTCTCTGTATTTTGATTTTCAATGGTGGACTTTGGGGAACTCCCGAAAGACTGTAAAAGAAAGGTAGTCTGTAAAAGAAAAATAGTCCACCCATTCATATCATTTATATAAATACATATATACATAATGGCCCGTAATATATATATACAGTATATAATTGAATATAATTGAATAGCAACTTAATCATTCCATATAGTGTATATTTTATTTTATGGCTATCTTTTCGTGCAGTGGCCTTTTCTCTGAAATAACTATTTGATAATATAAATAAAACATTAAAATCATTATTTTTAAAAAGAAAGAATGAAATCAAAAAAATAAAATAAGGGCATTTTCTTGCCTGTTGTTTTTTTTCATGTCCCATAGTTAATGCATTTCTTAAAATAATACAATAACCCAACGCAAGAAAAGGGTTGAAAATATTATACATATAACATAAACATACACATGTACATCATATCATTCATAGAATTATAGAAAATGTATTAAGTAGCAATGACGAATAACATCGAACACAACTTTAATATTCCAGTAACAATAACCAAAAGCCCCATAATAATGGTTTAGAATGCTAAACATATAGCCCACAAAAGTGCAAAAAATAATGATTAATAAACCACATTAGTTCCAAATACTCAGATATATAACATACCCTAGTAGTTTCTGATGATTCAGTTATATTCCAGCAGAGGACTCCAACACGTTTAGATGAGTTTGATCGTCACTCTGACAACATTGATTGCTATTACAGTCAGCTGTCTTAGAGAACAATCACGAAAACACACTGAGTTGATGAAACAGCTCCAAAAGCCAAGACTACTAGAAGGTTGAGTGTCCCTCCCAGAGCCTACTGACTTATCTTGTTACAAATTATACTAACTTATATTTTGTATTATGGCATCCGCCCTTGCCTCTACTGCAGTTTTTTTTTTTGAAGCCATATACCTGTGAAAGATGGTGAGTAAATGTTTTTTTGTTTTTTTTACCGTTTTTTATACAGTCTGCACATAACCTCAAGTTCACTCAAAGGCTTGAAAATATTGGTAAAGAAAATCTGATACTATCATATATGATATAAAACATATCTTGCAATGATTACTATGGCATTAGTCATCCTTCTAGTGATACTTTTCAACCATTTTGTGGTTAGCGGTTTAGATAACGTTTGATGTACTTCAGAAAGGAGAATTGAGGCACCAAGGTAAAGATATGTGTCAAGCCCATTGACTCAAGAATCTGGAGTTCTATCAGAGAGTCCAGACATGGGGTCATGTTCAGCCTTTGCCCTAGTTGAACATCATCGATAATCATGGACAAGACTGGCAACTGCATGACCTCTACCACCTTGTAATCGTCTTTGACTACCATAAGAGTAAAAAAGGCCTTGATTACAATTTTCTTGAACAGCTCCAATATTAAGAGTTTTTTCCTCATGTGCTTTTCAAATCTGGTGGCACTGGGCTTGGGGGTTCTGGTGGCAAGGTTTGAGAAGCTCAGCGTGGCTTCTATCTGTTTCTGGTATAACTGGATGGACCTGCGAGCATTCTCCAAATCATCCATTGCTTGATTCATACAGCTTTTGTCCTGCCTTCGGTTTCTTTGGGATAAAACCACCATTGCACGGTTGTACATGGCAATGGCAGCCCAGGCACCATCTGCTCTTATGGCCCTGGTGTACATGACAATGCTTTCCTCAGGCTTGCCAGCCTCACACAGGTCATTGCCAAACCCTGTGTAAAGGTGAAGGTTTGAAGAGGGCGGATGTCTCGATGCAGCCTTTGCCGACGCCGCCTTCATGTCTGCTTCCATCCTGCTGGTCAAGTCTTGAATAGAGTTGTCCTTGTCGAAGTGCATGAGTAACCACAGACCCCAGGTTTCGTTCAGGGAGTCAACCGCCGACTTTGGCGGTTTGTTTGAATAGCTTTTGTAGAACTCGTCCAATATGACAAGATACCTTCTGAACAGCTCCTCAATGTCATGCTCCACATAACTGGAGAGACTGTTTTCCGCAGACACATCTCTGTCTTTTTTTGCAGCTGTCAATCTTGAGGCATGGGCTTCAGGTGAAACCTGCAGAAACCCCTGAGAGATGATAAAAACATATATAAAATGTTGTGTTTTTAGTAGTTTTATGAGGGATTTTATTAGTTTAACATAGCATAGGATTGACAATATGATTATATCTACCCCTGTATCTACTCATCAGAAGCTATTTACAGTGAGTCAATACAGATACATGTAACTAATGAGCAGGTAGGAGTTACACAGGGAATACGGAAACATGTTATTACTGAGCGGGTAGGGATTAGACATTGAATAGACAGTGAATAACGGCACACCTAGACTTATTACTTATTGTATTGTATTGTATTTTTTGTAACATTAATTGATTCAGACAGTCTTAATGAGTTTAGTTACCTCTTTTGAAAGAGAGACCTAACAGCCACACAAATGAAAAACAACACAATGACAGACAAACAAATTCAATTAATATATACAATGAAATAGGCATGACACTAAGATTATAAACCACCTTTGTGGCAAAAATAGCACAATGTCCTGCATTGCTCGGCATCAAGGCTTTGCTTTAGGATTCAACCTTGCCAGAGAAACCTTCTCCCGTTGGTGGAGTTGGCCTTGGTGGATCCAGGAGTATTACCTCCAGCGTCGTCCTGCGGCACAGCAGAGAGAGCTCTTGGTCATGACACAGATTGGCATCGTCATGTCATCCTCTGTTTCACTTTTCCTGGACCAGGTTTGGTAGTTGTGGTGGGCTGTGGTTGACTTACTCTTTGACATCCTATCATCTGTATTCTTTGATTGAAATTAATAAACTGGACAATGAGCGCACTGTCGCTCAGGAGGTAGAGCGGTTTGGCTGGTAACCGGAAGGTTGCGAGTTCGAACCTTGGCTCCTTCTAGCTGAGTGTCGAAGTGTCCCTGAGCAAGGCACCTCACCCTAACTGCCCCCAACGAGCTGGCTGTCGCCTTGCATGGTGGACCCCCTCTGTCGGTGTGTGAATGTGTGCATGAATGGGTGAATGTTGGGCAACATTGTAAAAGCGCTGTGAGTGGCCACTGCTTAGAAGAGCGCTGTATAAATGTAGTCCATTTACTGAAAAAAGAGCAGGAATGGGCAGGAGGAAACGGAGACAACACAGGGCACACCAGGGCAGCTCGCAGTTCCTCTTCCCCTATGACATGGATTCCAGAGATATTTGTCGGGAATTTTTTGCAGCAGGAACAAGTGACAAAACCCACGGGCACAGACACAGCCTTCTTATTATGACGTTGGATACCCCGTCCACATCCACCGCTGCCCGGCCCCGGTTTGACCCTCCCTTCTGGTGGACTACAGAGAACGTTCTGGTTCCAGTACAGCGACGGACCCTGCCAGTGCACACTGCCCAGGTGTTTGTGAGTATTGCTGCTGAATTTGGTTATGGAGATGGGAGAGTTTGAGGTCTTTCTGTTGGGATTCTGTCTGCTTTGTGTGGTTTGAGATGCATAGGATGTATGATTGGATGGTGAACGTGTGTTTTTTTTTTGAGTTGTGGATGTTTTGCTGACAATTTGCTCTCCTGGGGAGAATACATCGATTAGAGTAACTGAATGATCAAATCCCTGACGGACTGACAGACTGACTGACCAAATCATGTGCTTTGGTTAAGTTCAGTGTAGTCCTCATTCCACATTGACTGCACCCAGGGTTACAAAGAAATTACTTCCTTTTGGAGTATGAGGTTTATTTGGTGTTTTCGTCTATAAAAGGTCACATTCTTCTTCAAAATCAAAGTTGTCATTTAAAAGGGCAATTGCAGACACTTATTTATCATTTGATACAAACAACGGTGCAATCACAACTGTAGTATATTTAATGTGAATAATTAATTCAAATTAGCATAGACGAGCAATTATCAATGCTCAATTTCTGTATTCCTTCCTGTGCCAGCAAAAACAATGCGCTTTCCCATCTAATAATGCTACCACTCATACTATGTACTAATATTACTGATCCATTTAATCAGACTGGACTCTGCTTTGGTTAGGTGAGACTTTACTTTGAAGGACGCCTGTTCAGGAAGTCAAGTCGTCTTAACTGTTCACACTGTAATGTTTTGATCATGTCAACAGCTCAAAAATACAATCGTGGTCCATTGTTAATTAAAAATAATAATAAAATAATATGAATATGCGTTGAAAGGCCGTGTTGGCAAGCCAAAGGTCTCCCATCAAACGTCAGCACGGGGCCGCATACCAGCCTGTCGGACGGAGCAGGCGCGACCGGTTGGGCTGCATGGTGAAGCCTTGAAGGATCCGAGGGAGGGCTGAACAAGATAAACAGTCCCACGACGTGAACCCTTGCCAATCACCAATCACTGTCGATCACTGCTTTGCATCTGAGACGCGAGGAAGTCTGGCTTTAGATCGCTCTGAATGAAGACTAGTATTGGACGGGAGACGCAATCATGGTCAGTACGCTTTGAGGGTATTCTGGATGTTCGTCTGGAACTGAACTTGGACACGTGTGTGTGTTTGTGTGTGTAGGCCTAGTATGTGTGTGTTCAGGCCTGCTGTGTGAGTGTGTAGGCCTGCAATCAGAGTGTGTAGGCCTACTGCTAGAAAAGTTTTGGATGGATAGAGACGAGTGATGTGAGCGATGGTTTGCGTGTGTCGTTGTTTTGTGCAGGAGGCAGTTCGTTGTGTTGATTGCTTTATATTTATTGTATTTCCCCCCCGTAATTATATCTGAAGAACAAGGAAGCAGTCACCCTCACAGGGTTCACGGATCGGACCAAGATATCTCATGCAGTTAGGCGAACGGTGAGAATTATGTACACACACACACACACACACACACACACACACACACACACACACACACACACACACACACACACACACACACACACACACACACACACACACACAAAAAAAACATTGTGTCAAACTCTCTCATTGAAATGTAACCCTGTGTTTTGATTGTCAAAACATATTGTGCAGTCCATGCCAAGAGATATCATGTGACACACCTGTCCCAAGTAGATGACTAAGCATGTAGATGACTAGGCACAATGTGGGTAACTTATCAAAATCTGGATATGTATATGGAAGCTGATGAACACAAAGCTGTCATATTATTTAGAATGAAATGATTCCATTTCTTAGTCTAAGTTGGATTCTGTCTTGTACTGTTTTACTCAACTGTGTGTGTGTGTGTGTGTGTGTGTGTGTGTGTGTGTGTGTGTGTGTGTGTGTGTGTCCCTGCGTGTGTGCTCACAGGGTAGCATCAGGCTACATGGGATGCTATCACGGGCCTCCGTAAGGGTGAGTTACCCACAGTTCCTTCCCCGAGTGTTGCATGCTGGTAGCTGAACCCCCTCTTCCCTCCTCTAACACACTTTCCCTGGAGACCTAACAGTACATAAGTGATGGTACGAGCAACGTTTACAGTGTGATGACCCCTTATCCCTCCGTGTCGTGACTTCAGGGGCCCAGTGGCAAAAAGACCCCCACGGTGGGACTTCAGGCGGCCTCTTCCTCTCTTCCTGAAGGAGCACTCCCGCTCTCCGCTCCTCCAACGGGGCTCCAGGCGTCCCCCGGGGAGGCCTCTGCTACGCCTCCTGACTCCTCCCTGTCCCAGCCTCCCCTGAGCTCGACCTCTGACCTGGGTCGATTCCAGAGCCCATCCGATCTCTCCAGCCTGGATCAATCATCCGCCCGGCCCCTGTCATCACAGAAGGCGGCGGAAGGCGACAGATCCGTTGGTAAAAAGGCGGACACGTTCCCGTGGTTTCCCTTTGACGAGAACACCCTCGATCCGTTCAGAAACCCGCCGGGCACCCAAGAGGTTCAGGCTCCTGTGCCCGCGGGGCCCTTCCTCTTTTCTCCTGAGCAGCAGGAGAACATCTTCCAATCCCGGCCCAAGGAAGGAGACAAACTATTCCAGACCCCTCTCCCTGAAAAGGAAAATGGTTTGTTCCAGTCGCCGCTCCCGAACGGGGCGCTTATGTGCAGAGATCCCTTCTCTGCGGACAACGACCTGTACAGTTTTTCAGATCACTCGCCGAGTGAGTCGCTGTCGCTCTCGTCCAACGGGATCCAGCGTTCTCCCGACGGGGACCCGTTCTTCCAGCGAGGGCCTATGGAAACGCAGGGGTCTGTCCTACTCCCCTCCCCCTTGTCGCAGTCCACAAACCAACCATCCGACAGTCCTAATTGGTCGGTTTTCGTCAACACCAGCAGCGCTTCCAGCTCCACCCCTACCGACGACACCATCACGGCCCCCCACGCCGTGCTTTCCCCCAACCTTTCCGACGTGGCGGACATTTTCTCTCCCGCCGTCGGCCGTGCCCTCGATCCCGGGAAGGGCGTGACTCCGACGTCTCGCTCTCCAACGCCGGCCCGCCCCGACATACCGCCGGCTGTGACGCTGACCACCCCTATGGGATCGAATCGTGGTATACTCCAACCGACACCCTTCGCTCTGGCCCTGGCTTCCATGGCAACGGCGCAACAGTCCTCGACGCCATCGGTGAGTGTCCGTCTGTCCGTCTGCCGTTGGTAGAGGACAGGGACGCAACCATGGTCAATTATTTTTCAATTTGTTGTCGGTGTAGTGACTTGTAGATGTAAATAATGGCAAAGGCCCATGATAACTCAAGTAAGCAGCGCTTAAAGTGTTGTTTAAAACTTGTGCTTTGTCATTTCAACGGACAAGAATTTGTTAGAATTACCTGAAACAGAAATGCTACCAAATATTTTCATCTAAAAAGCTTTAGGCATATGGCTGGCATTTTTCTTTTTCTTTTTTTACAGTTACCAACAATTGTTATTGATGCTTTATCTGGATGGACAGTATTTCCACAGCAGTATTCAGTTGTAGAACGCGACCGTACTCAATAGTTTGAGTTTGAGTCTTGTTGTTTCCGGGATGGTGGGGTTGATCAGGGTTCCTGATCTTTCTCACCTCAATCTTCTCTCCTCCCTGCAGGTGAGCACCTTCAGCAGACCTCCAAAGCCTGTGCCGCGTGTCAGACCCCAGCGGCCGGCCGGCCTGGCACTCTGGCCAACAGCGAGTCCTGTACGGTCGACTCAAATATTAACGCCGTTCTTTAGTGTGAGTCGCTGATGGCGCTCCTTTGAAGTCCAACGCTAACGGTGTTGGTTTGTGTTGTTTTTGTTTATTTCAGGCTGGGCAAAATGCTTCCCCAGCGCCCGGCAAGACGCCACCGAAGACACCACCCAAAGCTCCACCCAAACCGACTCTACCAGCCACCCTCAGATTCTCCCCTAGCTCACCCGTAACTCCAGAACCCTTAACTCCAGAACCCTTAACTTCAGAACCCTTAATTCTAGAACCCTTAATTCTAGAACCCTTACCACTCAAGCCAGCACTAACCCCCGCCCTCGCACTCAGCCCCATCACCCCCTCAAACCCCTTCACCACCCGAGGACCGACCCCAACCCTCACCCCCACCTTCACCCCCATCACAGCCTCTAACCCAGAACCCTGGATGGTCCAAAAACCCACCCCCACCCTCACCCCCGTCCCGACCTCCACGTCAACCCCCACCACCCAACCCTCAACCACCCCAAGTCTGAACACCACCTCCGCCCCACTGACCCACGTCACGGCCCCAACACCACCCTCCAAACCGGCTCCTCGCCTCAGACAAACTACTGAGGTAAAGATCACAGGGCAATTAAATTAAATGTCATTATATTTAATGTAGTTCATTACATATATAACCATATCATTTGATAAAGGTGTATTTAATTATGTATCGTATGTGTTTTAATGATGGAACTATGTTGGACATCATGATCTTGGTGTCTGGAATATCTCCGATGGGTTACAGTGAATATCTCTGGTGGGGTACAGTGAATATCTCCGATGGGTTACAGTGAATATCTCTGATGGGGTACAGTGAATATCTCTGGTGGGGTACAGTGAATATCTCTGATGGGGTACAGTGAATATCTCTGATGGGGTACAGTGAATATCTCTGATGGGTTTCAGTGAATATCTCTGATGGGGTACAGTGAATATCTCCGGTGGGGTACAGTGAATATCTCTGGTGGGGTACAGTGAATATCTCTGGTGGGGTACAGTGAATATCTCTGATGGGGTACAGTGAATATCTCTGATGGGGTACAGTGAATATCTCTGATGGGGTACAGTGAATATCTCTGATGGGGTACAGTGAATATCTCTGGTGGGGTACAGTGAATATCTCTGATGGGGTACAGTGAATATCTCTGATGGGGTACAGTGAATATCTCTGATGGGGTACAGTGAATATCTCTGGTGGGGTACAGTGAATATCTCTGATGGGGTACAGTGAATATCTCTGGTGGGGTACAGTGAAGGTCTCTGGTGGGGTACAGTGACGGTCTCTAGGGTACAGTGAAGGTCTCTGGTGGGGTACAGTGAAGGTCTCTGGTGGGGTACAGTGAAGGTCTCTGGTGGGGTACAGTGAAGGTCTCTGGTGAGGTACAGTGAAGGTCTCTGGGGTACAGTGACCTCATTGTTAAGCCTGTAAGGGGGATAGACTGGTGTGTTTGCTTTGTTTTCCAGAAGGATCCACCTGAAGAGGATGTCGTCTATCTGGACATTGTGCTCAACGGCCAGGTCGGTTGCTGCTGCTTTGATTTAACCCATTTGTGCGGGCTGCTGCGCGGCGCAACATTGTATCTAGATACAATGTTGCGCGACGTTTGTATCTAGATACAATGTTGCGCCGCGCAGCAGCCGGCACAAATGGGTTAAAAGGTTTCCTCTTGTTGGTGTACATTGCTAATCGGTTACTGCCCCTCATTAATCCTTCCTGTATCTCCACACCCTAGGAGAGATGTGTTGAAGACTGGCCCGAGGACAGTCCTCAGCTGGACCCCGACTTCAAACCGGTCAGACTCCACTTACTACGTTCATTGTGGGATTGAAGTCTTTTATTTTTATTTTTTAAATCCTCCGTATTAGACTGGTCCCCTCCCACCCTGTAAGACTTCCTCTTGGTAACGTTACCCTGCTGTTATTGTTTTTATTGTTTGTTGTTTCAATTTTTAAAGGTGCTTTACAAATGAAGTGTATTATTATATTTAAATAGTGTTTAAAATAATGAACTTGATGTTTGAGCGGGTCCCCAGTAGATATCGCTGGATCATCCTATGTGTGTTATTTGATCCCCATGTCGCCATCTCCCTCTAGTCTGGAACCTTCCGGCTGCGCAGAGAATCCATGAGGGTGAGCCCTCTACTGCTTAAAGGCAGAGCTCGATGTGATGTTAATAAGCGATGAACCAAATAATAATAAAAAAACATCTTCATGAATGAGTGAAAATAACACTGAGGTGGTTAATCCAACAGGTGAACGGTCTCTCTGACAGAGATGGTTACAGCCCTCTGGACAATCCTGAGAAGGTACTCGCTCAGCTTCCATCCACTGTCCCTGCATGTTTTCCTAAACTTTATTCGCGTAACACCTCATCAAACTGACATAGGCCCAGAAGAGATCACAAACACGTTGTTTGTTTTCTTGTTCAATTCATGTCAATTTTATTCGGAATGCACTTCAACATAGTAGACCGTACCCGCTAACCCTACCCCCTCCAGAGGTCAAGGGAAAACATACCCCAGATTTCAATAGCAACAGGGGGAAGGAATGGGAACGGAGCTCGAGGACAAAGCTTTAACGTTGGTCTCCTTTTTTTTTAACAGAAAAGAGGAAGAAAATTCATAAAGTCAACTTTCCTCAAAGGCTCGCTCAAGGTGTGTGTGTGTGTGCGTGCGTGTGTGCGTGTGTGTGTGTGTGTGTGTGTGTGTGTGTGTGTGTGTGTGTGTGTGTGTGTGTGTGTGTGTGTGTGTGTCGTACCCCCCGTTAATGACTATGCCAATGTTTTCTTACCAGGATAAATATCAGAATGGGTCAAACGTCGGCAAAGGTGAAACGCTTCTCAGGGCATCAAAGGTGAAACATAAAAAAACAACACAATGCACATCTATTTCTAGATTTATTATTTTTTATAAAAAATATATTTGTTTTATGTAATGTTTTCATCTTTCAGCGTGACAAAGAGGGCAAAGATGATATCAGCGACTATTCCTTCTCCAAGAGTTCAATGGTGAGTGCTGTTTAATCACAGAGTGTTGCTTGGCCACCATAATGATCTTTTTCCAGTATTCATTTTCCTCCATGTTGATTTCCAGGAGGCTTTTCCAGAAACTAGCCTTTACGAAGACGAGATGGAAATGGAAATGGACCACAAGCCGGTTAGTGTTTAAAAATAATAAAACAATTCTCAACTATAACAAAATGTTTGTTTGAAGTTTCATCATCAATAATTTATCTCTGTGTTTATCTCCTTTGTCTTTCTTTCTCTCCCCCTCTGTCTATCTCCCTCTCTCTCCAGAAGAGTAAGGCCAAGCTTCGGCTTGGCACCTTCCTCCGCAAGGGTTCAGAGGCGTCTGTCCTCCACAGCAAGGCAGACGGCGACCAGGTGAATGCCAGCCAATGGGACGACAGCCAATGGTGTCAGGAAACGCAGGTAAGCTAAGCTAACGCAAGGTGTTTAAGCAAGTGAGACAGAGTTCAAATGGCCAACGTTCACAATTAAAAATGTGACGTCTCCCTGCGATAGCGTTCTTTTTTAACGAAAAATATTTTTTTCTGATAATTTGCGATTGGTAGTCGATATAAATTTGGCAGGTTGTGTGGAACATCGGTTCAGTTGAATGTTCTCAACATATTTGAAAGTATTTTTTTTACACTCATTTAAAATCAGTTCACAGTAGGCCGGTCATTGTGTTCACAAGTTATTTACACAAGTATATCTACATCCTCAATATGGGGGTATGATATCAGGGTCATATCAATACGATCGTTTCTTTCTTCTTCCTTGGTAGGATGAGGATGTGCAAAGGCTGAAGGTTCAGAAGAGCGACTCCATACCGCGGCGATGGTCTGAGGTGAGCTGATGGAAGTAGTGATACACGTGTTGTATACTGTGCTCCACTACAGTCATAGATATTGATTTACATGTTATATATCTATATATATACCACTCTCCCCTGGCCTACACTGTCACAACAAATAAACAAAAAACTTTCACTGTAGGATTTTTTGTCGTTATTGTTCTGTGTAACATTCTGTATGTAATTGCCGTCACTTAACGTGTGTGTGTGTGTGTGTGTGTGTGTGTGTGTGTGTTCGGTCATTTTTAGGGTATGCTCCTGGATGATGAAGACGAGGGTATGAAGAAGGGGACTAGCGACGGTGACATTGTATGTTGTTTAATCTCTATCTGGTTAATTGTACAGCTTGTTTAATTGGATGATTAGAGTTTACAATACACAGGGATTAGGCATGAAGGGCTTGGTGTTATGATTAGCTAACTAGCTCAGGAGAGGACTGGAGGCGCGGTCAGCTAGTGCGCTTGGCATGTAGACCAAAGTAGTAGTCGAGTAGTCGTAGGTTCAAATCCCGCCCTTGGTTCTTTGTTGTGGTTTTTCCTCTCGGGTTCCTGTCTCTCTGCACTAGTGTGGCCATAAAGGTTGCTCCAAAATGAACAAAAAAGGTGTTTTAAAAATGTTTCAGAAGCCTAAACCACGAAATCAAACCTAACAGACAGTGAACTCAAATCTCTGTTGGAATTCCAGCTGAAACAGTGGGTTCACTGGCTCTTTAAGGGCACCATCCATTAGTGCCAGGGAATCGCCGTGTTGAGTTCTCTTTTCTATGATTAATTCCAGCCAATCAAATAGCTTGAATAGTCCTCATCTTAGCCGAATTCTTTAAGTCATCTTGATGCTAACCATTTTAGGTAGTTTTGAACTCGGCTGAATACTAAAATGTTTGACATACCTGCACAATTGTAATATTCCTCTTGTCTCGCAGAAGAAGAAAAACAAATTGGAAATCAAGTTTGTTCCACGGAGGGGTTTCGCCATCAGCAGAGTGGCGGTGAAGGACTCTGTCTAAATCTGAATTTGATTCATTCATCCTTCATTGTGCTTTGTGATGCTAACAGTCAGTTGTAATCGATGTGTTTCCTGTAGAAAGAAGAGGAATCGAAAGGGGCTTCCGGCTACTCGCCTAAAAGAGGCTCTAAGGTGTGTGTGTGTGTGTGTGTGTGTGTGTGTGTGTGTGTGTGTGTGTGTGTGTGTGTGTGTGTGTGTGTGTGTGTGTGTGTGTGTGTGTGTGTGTGTGTGTGTGTGTGTAAAATGTACTGTACCTTGCATTCAGATGTCATAGTTTCTCTCGACTACTGCATTCACACTACAGGTTTCTCTAGGTTCATGCACATTGCCTAAATCATTTGAATACTTCTCTTAGGGCTATGTGTTCGAGGACCTGAATGCTGCAAATATCTACACTCCTCAGTCTACTGGCAAAGTACTTTTACTTTATATTCCATTTGTTTACAATTTAATTTCTCCACTGGATAAAAGAAAATGTGTATTTCTTTCCCAAAATATTTCTTTCTTTACTGATATTGTTAATTGGCAACTGTATGCTCAACTGTAATTGTAAATTACCAAGGATACGTTGGTGTTTGACTCCCAGTCCAAAGGTACCGGGTTCGATCCCCAGTGTCCAAAGCCAAGCGGTAGTGCGATGCCCAACACTAAGAGGATTGATGAGATGTATTATATCATCACATGCCAGTCCAGACACCGCCTGGTAAGGCTGGTACTTGATGGTACTTGTACTCTTGTGCACTAGGCAGCGTTCCTGGAAGAGGAGTACGACGGTTCCAACGTTTCGGCGGGACTCAACGGAGACGACTCCCACCACGACATGAAGGACTGCAGACCGGTAAGAACCAGACACTTGTCCATTTTGTTCAGCGGAACGCGGTTGACGTTAATTACGTTGTTCCGTTTATTTGACTCGTGTTTTTATTTTGTTTCCATCCCATTATCGACAGAAAACCCAAGTGTCTAAATATCCGCTCGTAAAGCGCCGAAGCTCCAAGGTAACGAGACGTCCCGTGTTGATGATGTCCTCACTCAACGACGTCATGACCTAATATGGCAATACCCGCACGCTCCCGCAGTAGCTTATGAAAGTGGGCATCGCACCGGTGCCTCTCTAACACATGAATTAATATAAACATTAATTTCATGTATTTTTGTTTGTTGCTTTTAGGAGGACATGCTGGAGGAGTGCAGCCCTTATCGCTCCGAGGGGTTCTCTGAGAAGTGGGAGGATGGAGAGGAGAAGGAAATGGATTACGCCAAACAGGTACACCTGTCTGTCAACCCTTGCCTGGACGACAGAGAACAGGCTGTAGGTTAACCACTCTGCGTGTTTAAAACCAGAGCTCTCGGTTAAAAGGTGACATATTATACCACCAGGTGTGAGTGCGATTAGCCGTTACAAGCCGTTTTGAAAATCTGCTTCTTCTGATGTCACAAGCGGGCGTGCACACCAAGATGTGTCATGGATAGATCAGCCCGCTTGTGATGTCAGAAGAGGCTTCTACACCTAGTGGTATAATATGTCACTTTTTAAAAGAGCTTTGATTATGAACTTTGGCCTTCAGCCACGGTCGCTCGTTCTTGCATCTTAGATCGATGGAAGCAGTGTTACTCATCAACGGCATACATCGTGCTGGTGATGGGGTTTAGAGGCAACACAGAGGCCTGTTTGTAGTGACTGACTGAACCCCAAGTTCTTATCAGGACTAGACAAACTAGAACAACGCTTCATCCGCGTTATTGTCCTAGTCTTGTCGTTGGAATATACAATATAAATCAATGTATTTTATTGATCCTGCAGGGGAGAAAACGTATGTTATCTCAGTCAAATTACGATTTTTATAAAGCCTGTTTTCTTTTTTCTACAGAAAAATCCCAAACACAAAAGTCATAAACAGAAGCCGTCCCAGAAGAAGGTGTTCCCCAACGGATCCCCCATGGTACCTCCATCCAGTCCCGCAGTTTGGATTAAAGCGTGAAGTAGTTGATATTTTTGTATCTTAGGACGGATCCTTCAGGTGGATGTGAGACGTTTTGGTGTTGTGTTCCTTGGTAGGGCTCCTTCCTGGAGGATGAAGACTACCAACAGGGTGATGAAGGTCCCCCCAGCCTGTGGAGACCGTACGAGGAGGAGGAAGAGGAGGAGGAGGAGGAGGAGGAGGAGAACGGGATGGACCACTGCAAACCAGTACTGAATATCACAAATATACGCCAAATATACCAAATATTTCCGTTTTTGTTTATATTGCTGTAACGTTTTTTACCATTTTTGTATATATATATATATATATATATATATATATATATATATATATATATATATATATATATATATATAAAATTTGTTTTTTTTTTTTTTGTTTTTTTCCACTTTCTTTAGCATAAGAGGTTGCCCAAACTAAAAGGGATCAAGAAGCACAAAGCAAAGGTAAGTCAAAGTGTCTAAAGTCAGAGGTGTTTCAAGTAAAGTGCAGGCACAGCCCTTGACCGTTGCCATGGTTAGTTCTTTGAGTGTTTCCAATGTGTCACTTGGTTTTTAATTCTCTTCTCACCTTTCTATTTGTCCTCGGGTGTCAATCCAGAGCGGGACCCTGGATGTGGACCCCCCAGGAGCCACCTCTAGCGACTACTTCCAGTCCGAGGCCGCGGCGGTACGGACCACCACACACATGTTTTAGAAGCTTCTACCAGTCAGGGTTTAGCTCCCCCGGTAATCTGCGTGACTTAAAAGCATACAAAATCAAATCTAAAAAATTCTAAAACCTTAAACTCCGGAGGTCCGACCTTTTTAATATTCAACTTAAGCTTCCCTTCTGTAGAATGTTAAACATTTGAATGAAATGCACGTCGAATCTTGAATCACATGAGGGCGTGAATCACATGGAGGTAGAAGGTGGAGCTGGAAAATCCCGGTACTGCAGAATAAAAATAAAAGTGTGTTGTGTGAACAAAGAAGACCTTTTGTTTGCGACAGAGAAGGCATTCCTGCCTCAGTTGATAGTGGGCCAGTTGTCTTTGTTTTCCGCATCATTAAGATCATTCAGGTATGCTTTATCACGCCCCAGATACTTACTTAGCCCTCATGTGACGAGCGGGTTATACCATAAGGGTTTCTTATTAGTCATCTTTTGTTTCCATTCATATGAGTAAAGTTAGTTTTATTCTGAAGGCCTTTGACGTGATCGGGTTTTCAAATTGTGGTTGTTGGTTGTTTAACAAGACAACATGGCCTCTTGGTGTTATTGTGTGTTACACTCATTTTGAATTGGATCATCTCGATGATTATTTTGAAATAAAAGTCTCACTCTCTCTCAAGGCGGAGTGGTTGTCTGCCCAGAGGGACGAGCGCGTTGTGGCTGGGATGGAGAAGGGGGAGGAGGATGGAGTGAGTAGTGCTTCCATCCCCATGTCGATGCTGCTGGTAGTCTGGGATCTAGTGGTCCTACTGTGTTACAGCAGAACCTCTGACCCAGCAGTCCAACATAGTTTTAACAAGTGTATTTCTGCAGTTACCCGTCTACACAATGTTGATCTGAAACCCTTACAGGCACTATTTTACAGTTCCCTACCGCTGGCAGAGCTAGTGTTAGTTTAGTGTTGCACATAAAGATCGTAGCCCCCAGCATCATGATCGGTTGAATCAAATACCAAGTGGAGATTTGAGCTTGTGTGTCATGAGACTTGGAGGTGTGTGTGTGTGTGTGTGTGTGTGTGTGTGTGTGTGTGTGTGTGTGTGTGTGTGTGTGAGAGTGAGAGTGAGAGAGCACATGACCAGCGTGTGAATAGTTCTGTCGTCATGGTTTCACAAGGAAGAGCTGCAGGTGACTGGTTGTTGTACTGGTTTGGTTTGTGTTTGTTACAGGACACGGACAGTCTGATGGAGTGGTGGAACACAGTCGAGCGTGAGTGATACACACGCGTGCGCACACACGTCCCTGTTTTTATTCGATGTTTGAACGCGTGTGGTATGTTTGTACCCTAATGCTTGTGGTATGTTTGTACCCTAATGCTTGTGGTATGTTTGTACCCTAATGCTTGTGGTATGTTTGTAACCTATGAGGTGTGGTGTGTTTGTATTGTTAGTTTGTACCCTATTGTGTGTGGTATGTTCATAATTGTATGCGTCTACTGAATGCGTCTACGACCTGTTTGTGTGTTAGAATGGGACGAGGTGCCTTCAGACGATGAAGACCTCGACATGAAGGAAGACGAGACAAAGTAGGACCGAATCAAAAAATGATTGGGAAATCCCCTTTCCATCTAGCATTCGTCTGTTGCTGTGGTTTAAGATAATAAATAAATATACAAATTGATATAAAAGACACACACACACACACACACACACACACACACACACACACACACACACACACACACACACACACACACACACACACACACACACACACACACACACACACACACACACACACACACACACACACACGAAATGTACACCCGAACTAAAGGTTAACATTATTCACAGTATTAAAAAAACCGTGCATTGTGCCACGGTCCTAACCCCTCCCTCCCCCCCAGGTCGTTCACCGCCCTGGCGCACAAGGTGCACCGCGGCCTCAGCGTGTTCGACAAGGTGTTCACGGAGCGCGCCGAGCTGCTCTGGCAGTACATCATCGCGCTGCACGCCATCACGGACGACATCAGCAGCTTCCACCGCAAGGCCAAGATCGCCAACATCACGGGCGGCACCACCACGGCCGTGGGGGGCGTGGCCGCCATCGCCGGCCTGGCGCTGATCCCCGTGACCTTCGGCGCCTCGCTGCTGCTCACGGCCGTGGGCGTGGGCGTGGTGGCGGCCGGCGGCATCACCTCGGCCTCCGCCTCCATCTCGGACAACGTCAACAACATGCACGACCGCAAGAAGGTGGGCGTGCGAGTGCAGACACAGACGGACTCGTTTGCGGTCTTGGTCTTGATTTTGTTTAAATGAATTATAATGATTCAAATCCTGTCTAGAGGTTCAAAGAACGACGTGTTTGACAAGCCGCCCCCTTCAACTATAAATACCAAACAATATGTCGGATCATCTGATGGAAAATGGTTTGGTGTGGTGGGGCATTTCCTTGGTTAACCACTTTATTGACTGTCTGTCTGTCTGTCTGTCTGTCTGTCTGTCTGTCTGTCTGTCTGTCTGTCTGTCTGTCTGTCTGTCTGTCTGTCTGTCTGTCTGTCTGTCTGTCTGTCTGTCTGTCTGTCTGTCTGTCTGTCTGTCTGTCTGTCTGTCTGTCTGTCTGTCTGTGTCTCTCTCTCTGTCTGTGTCTATGTCCATCTCCATCTCTCTTTTTCTGTGGGTTTCTCTGTTTGTCTGTCTGTCTGTCTGTCTGTGTCTCTCTCTCTGTCTGTCTGTCTGTGTCTCTCTCTCTGTCTATGTCCTTCTCCATCTCTCTTTTTCTGTGGGTTTCTCTGTCTGTCTGTCTGTCTGTCTGTCTGTCTGTCTGTCTGTCTGTCTGTCTGTCTGTCTGTCTGTCCAGCTGGAGGTGCTGCTGAAGGCCTACGAGGCCCTCCTGCTGGACCTGGGCCGGGTGCTGCGCTTCTTGGGCCAGGGGCTGTACCGGCTGCGGGGCCACCCTCTGCTGCGGGCGGGGAACCAGCACTACGCCGCCGCCTGGGAGGTGCGGCGGGCGGTGCAGACCATCGGCCTGGTGGACGAGCCCGTGGCTCGGGCCCAGGCGCTGGCGGAGGACTCGGTGGTGGCCCTGCGGGGCCTCTTCCAGGGCATGGACAAGTACTTTGTGAAGGACTCGCGGGAGCTGAAGCGCGGCGCCAAGGCGGAGCTGGTGACGGAGGTGCGCGGCGTGGTGGGGCAGCTCAACGACGGCCTGGTGGAGCTGAGCGCCATCAGGCAGGAGCTGCAGGACGCCACCGGCGGGGTGTGATGGGTCGTGATCGATTCCCCCCCCCCCGATACGCAGCCGCCAAAGCGCCTCCCATCTTTCCCGCCTCCATCACCCTTCCCTACCGCAACCATCATCGTCCTACCACAACACCACCACCACCACCACCGTCACCCTTAGCACCATACCTCTACCACCATCACCCCCACAACCGCTACCACCCCTAGTGCCACATCCTCAATCACTACTAGCCCTATAACCCCCACCACCACCATCACAACCACCCCTAACCCCATACCCCTTCCACCACCCTCCTCCTCCCGGTTCATGTGCAGGGTGCTGTCTGGTAATAGTTAGACCGGCAGCGCCCTCTACTGGCTAAGCTGCGGTGTGACACCACCCCGTCCTGCTCTATACAGAAGCGCTGGGCGCAGTACCTGTTGTTCCTGTAGGGATCTAGTTGTTGTCGGGGGTTTACGTATATGGGGTGTAATTGAGTACAGTTGAACAGAAGAATGCCGGAGTGTGACTCAAATCGGGCGTTGGTGAATATCTACGGGGCCAAACCCTTACCTGTCTTGGCTGGTTAGTAGTGCGTGTAGGCTACAATATGTTGCTGGGAGACCAAAATAGGGCATCGCCCGAAGTTCCTTACAAACATGATTATAAATGATTATAACCTTTTTAGAAAGTTATTAAAAGAACATGTAATCACCCATTGTCTGGAAGTAATCTGATTTATTTATAGTACACTGGGTTCAGTTGCGCTTATTGTTTTACGGTGCCACTTAAAGCTAATTTTTATTTATGAAAGTTATATTTTTGGGGTTTGAGTTTTATCATTTACACAGTTGTTTTGCACAGGACGTTTTCACTTTATAATTATGAAATAGTATTCTTTAACACGGGTGATGCTGTATATTCTCTATGGGCGATGGGTGTGGTTTTATAATCTGAATCAACGTCTTTCTTTATACCCTGCAACTCTATTTGTACAATTTTTAAATTATGTAATAAAGTGATGCTTTACAAAATAAAATGTTGTGTAATATGAATATATAACGTAACGTATCGATTCCTGAGCAACGCTCCTGTAGGGTAAACAAAGATATGGACTTCATGGGAATGCTACGCCACGCCCACACAGGTGCAGCTCATGAACATTATTTAGGGAAGCGAAATATTGCCTGGAAAAGTCCTCCGTTTATAAAATCAAGCCGGTATTTGTTGGCATTGGGGGTCCAATATCGCGTATTGTTCCAGTTGTGAAGGTAAATTAACTTTGTTTCGTTCTGAAATCAGAGCTCGTCCCGCTTTTGCATTACTGCCTTTTCTCTCCATGTTCAGTTGACGTTGAACGAAGTTGGAAGAGACAAGAGAAGTAAAGCAAGGTCAGCGTTGTTTTTCACATCCACTTTCATGTTTTAAGTCTTTCCGAAGTCACACAATGTAACGAGACGATAACTTGGAACTTGAGTTCAATACTTTTAATAAGTAGTGTCACGGTGCGGCTGCGTTAAACATTCCTGCAGTCGCGACAGAAAGCGAACCGGTGGGACAACATGCGTAAAAAGCCGTATAATCTCTATTTTTGTGTTGGAAAGAATGGGTGACTGGCCCTCTTAAACTTGGCGATGACGTGTTCAACATGGGTGACTTACTGGCGACTACTTCGTCAAACCATGTGATGAGTGTCAAAGACACCCGGCATTGTATCACCAACGTGCTCCTCTGCCGTCTGTTTTCATTAACCACCAGTATGTTCCGGAGAGACCAAGGCACCGAATCGTCATCCTCTACGCCACAGCTACCGCCCAGGCCCAGCGAGAGGGTGCGTGAACATGCTTTAGAACAGTAGGCTTTCGTCCCCAGATGGTGGTGTTATATTATTGCATTATATTTTGGTGTCGTTTACTGGCGCCAACCTGACTGCAGTATCATAAACATGGGCAGCCAGACACAGCAAATGGAGAAGGGGGGAGAGCACTGCAGAGTGCAAACAGTAAACAGTACAAACAGTAGGGGGTGGTGGGGGAATTCTCGTGTTGGCGCTTATTTAGTTGGATTTTTTTTTTTTTTTTCAGAACAATGACGACACGGACGATGCTGTTACAAACAATAGGGTGTGTGTGTGTGTCAGAATGAAGGAATGAACCCGTGTTCATAAGTCTTGTGCAACGTCACACAAAGAACTTGATTGTCTATAACCTTTCATTAATTTATCAAATGTATGGATTTCTATAATCAGCTGAAACAATTATTAAACACTACTGGGCTTTTTTAGGTGCAGTGAAAGTGATCTTTAAAAATGTCCAAATAGTGTAGCAAAAAGATTAATACTTAGAAAATCGGACACTCAAGCTCTCCTAGTGCCGCTCGTCCACTACCATTTGAAACGTGCCGAGTCACACCCTAGATGGGTGTGGCTCGACCCCCCCCCAGGAGGGCTGCGGTGACGACAGCCCTCGTTTCTGTTCGGAGCAGGAAGTGGTTGACCTCAAAAAAACACAATGGACTGCGCGTTCTTATGTATGAGACGCATCGCCAGAGGAGAGCAGTGCGTCATGATCTACGATGTGAATCAAAAGGCGAATTCATGTACATCTGAATACATTCTCATGGCCACCGAACGGTTGAAATATTAAAATAACTAGGACTATAGCGTATGGTAGACTACACATTTAGCCTAGCCCTCATATAGGAATCCTATAGCCTACCTTTCACAGTTACACAAAAAGGTGATTATTATTCAGCCTTTTTCAGGTTCGAGGTATATTCTTTCAATTCCATGACAAAGTATTTAGAGGACACAGTTCAATCAATTGTCTGTATTGATTACTGGGAATGATAAATCATCTATGAAATTAGTGCATGCATTTCTGTGTGATTACTTTGATTTCAGAGGACTGGAATGATGGGGGCGATTCAGAAGGTCAATCCATTCAAATCTACCTTCCAGGTAACTCACGGTAGTAATGCGCGATATAAACGATATACGATATAAACGATAAAAAATGGCCTACGATAGAGATTTTAATTATATCGCTCTATCGCGATAATGCATGTTGATGACGCAAAATACAATGTTTAATTTTTGGTTTGGTGCAATTCCTTTTCACATTGCAATTTTCGCAACAGTGCCAGAATTCATCAACAAACCTGCATGTGTGCAAAGAACGTTAACCCATTTGTACCGGCTGCTGTGCGGCGCAACATTGTATCTAGTAGATACAATGTTGCTCCGCGCAGCCGGTACAAATGGGTTAATGGTAAACACGCATTGATGCGCAATCCGGTCTTAAAGGTAAACACGCACAGATGCGTGATCCGGTCTGAAGTGGTTAAATCATTGGACAAAAAGGTCTGGGGCGTTGTAAAGCGTTAAAGAAAAAGGGGGGGGGGGAAGCACCTGTGAAAGTAAACAATCATGCATATCTAGCGTGATATACATTGATCTGCGGACTGGTCCAACTCCTTCTCCCTCATCCTGACTCGGAATGTGTTAAATGCATCGGCATCTTGAAGTTATGTTTTCCAGCATACTTTTTACTTGCTTTTGTCGGACCGTCGGGTGGTGGCTCAACATGGAGCAAAGAGGAGACGGAATGTCTTTTGGATATCGGACCCAAATATCCAAAAGACGTTCCGTCTCCTCTTTGCTCTATGTTGAGCAACGTCTCCGAGACCACCTCTCCGGCTGGGTCAACCTCCTTTTGATGGTTAAAAATATCACGTAATCGAAAAAAACCTAAATAATCAATGATCGATCATCAATTAATCATGCCCATCCCTAATTGTCAGTACAGTGTCTGTTCCTTATCTAGAAAGACACCCGTTTTTCCTGTTCTCTGCATCTTGGGTGGCATTTAAGAACCAAGGACTTAAACTAAGTGTAGTGCCTTTTAGAATGGTTTGCACTAAAGGAAAGAAACCCAATACTAATGTTATTTATCTGCAACATTATGTTGTATGATTAGTGTTTCACAATAAATGTTCTCGAAATGACATACTATATTTCTCTTTTTTTTAAATACGTTTAGCAGTTTGGCTTTCCTTAGGGTCTATGTAACCTGTTCTGAAATGGTTATTTTATGATTTTATATCGTGATATATATCGTTATCGCAAGAGGCTGCAATGTATATTGCAATATGGATTTTAGGCCATATCGCCCATCTCTAACTCACGGCCAGTTAAAAAAACAACACGTTGATCACATCCTACCCTTCTTATTTCCCACGTAACCGCTTTGCATTGTTGGCATAGTAGTAGAGAGTGTGTGCGTGTGCGTTTTTGTGCAAGTGCGTGTAGGTTACCCAAAGGCGTTTCCACTTCAGTGCTAAAGATATGCCACCAAGGCTCACGCTTTGACATATGACCTGAGTGCCCCTTGTGTGATTGGGCTCCAGGCTTCTTCTAGCGTCAAAGCCGCGGCCTCACAGGAGTCTCCCCAGCTGGACGCCGCGGCGGGGCCCTTACAGGTGGGTGCTGGGTGTGGTGGGAGCAGGTGCACGCTGTATTGAACAGGTGTTTGTTGCAGTGTTCCCAAAACGCCCCCGTGTTGAGTGTGAGTGTCGCAGTACACGAGAAACCAGTTCCGCAAGCGCTTCACACTAGTGTCACAGTTGAGACTTTGGGGTTCTCAAAATTCCTAACGTTCATGAAGTTTTGAATGAATCATTATAGTGCATCATGGTAAGATTTCCATTGCATTAAAACAACTTGTGTGTGGAGGAAGATGCACCAAAGTGTACTGCATTCAACTAAATGAGCCAACACTTGCGCCCCCCCCCCCGGCATGTAGCAACCGCTCTTCGCCCATGCTCCCCTAGGCTTCATGCTCTGTGCATAGCTGCGCAGGGCGTTTAGTTTATGCAACCGCCACTGCAACTCATCCATGAAGATGTTCTGGTCACATTGTTTTCAAAGGGGCTTGGTAGTTGTTAGTGCTCTATTGTGGTTCGTTCGCCTCTAGCACTTTCATCTGCATTCCATTGCCTGGATATAATGATATGTTCCTTTTGTTCTCAAGCCAAACAAAGGTCCTCTAGGTTGAAGGAAACCAAATTTATCGTTCTTTCCTTCCCCAGAGCTCTGGCAAACTGATGGGGGTCATCCAAAAGGTCAACCCCTTTAAGTCCCCACCACAGGTGCGTCTACCTGAACAGGTGAACTACCAAACCAGCCGCCAAACGGGACAGCACTCGTTCCAATAAACAACGCTTGGCAATTAAGTTTGGTTTTCTGTGAATGAATTCCTTGCTATCGATCGCAGGCCTCAGCCAAGGTCACGCGAGCGCCTTCTTCAGGGTCCCTGGACCAGGGAGGTTGTCCGGACGCTCCCCAGGTGGGTCGTACTGTGTGCGTTAGGATAGTTTACGAGGAATGTCTGTTGGAATAGTATTGGAACGTGTCCAGCCTAGAGAATGCAACCTGCACCGCATGAGATGGGGAGGCAGCTGGCGTTTCCTCATTGGGTATTCCACTCCGTAGACCAGAGGGAAGTGACACCACGCAACAGGAAGTGCTGTGTGTTCACCGAAACTATTGTCCTGTTATAAAAACCGGCCCGTTTGCCTGCTTGTCTGCCTGGTATAAAAGTTTGTACGTTTTTAATCGTACTAAGAAAAGGCTTTTTAATCGCAGAGGTTTAATAGTGGGCGTGGCTTATGGGTCAGTAGGCATGGCAGTTCCCCTCGTTAACGTCATGAGATACACTTGTGGTCCCACAATGGCCTTTTCTGAACAGGTCGACCAGCCGCTGTGCATTTGATTGAACTTCCCATCCGGTATCAATCTTGTCTTGTGTTGTCTTCAGAACCCCAGCCGGTTGCAGTCGGCCGTGCAGAAGATGAACCCCTTCCGCTCTGCCTCTCAGGTAAACCCCCGCCAGACCCTCTGTCCCCCCCCCAATGGAAAGGTTCACCAAAGTCTTGTTTTGAACCCAGGCGTCTTCGGCGGTCTCCAAAGCGATGTCCTCTGAGTCACTGGAGCAAGGCGGGAGCTCAGAACAGTCCCAGGTGTGTAACAGATGAGGAGGATGAGGATGAAGATAGATGCGTTTGCAGTTAGGCTCGGCAGTGCTATGACGCACTGTACTTTAATGTACTTGGCGAGTTCTTGCTCTCCAACTCGAACTTAGCCATTCAAACCCAGATTTCTTCTAATTAGATCTATTTCAATGTAGCTCCTCTGTGGAGTTCATTCAATTAGAATTCATTTTTCCCATTTTTTTTGTGTCGCTTATCCAGAATCCCGGAGTGTTTGTTGGGATGATGCAGAAGGTGAACCCTTTCAAGTCCACGGTGAAGACCCAGGTACCGCCCGTCCCCATGCAAGACGTGTACCTAAATGCAGTTATCACTCTGCTTTCGGCACGACATTTCAAAAGTGTAGTCGGGCTGTCAACTCTTAAAATGCGACTCTTTTGAATCTCGAAGCGCACAACATCATCCACGTATATGTTCAATGCACACGCATCTAATTAAGCTCAAAGAGGAGAGGCAGACTCGGGTCGCTCTGCCCCATAAATTAACCTCTTTGATCTAGGGGCAACCATTGAAATGACCTCTTCAAATCAAACCGTGGCCTTACTAATAATACTATCTTCTTCTCTGGCCTATTTATCCCCTTGCACTCAGTCCTCCAACAACAATCTCTCATCCAGCACAGGAAGTCTAACCGACAACAACAACACCACTGAAAAACAGGTACACATTTAAGCTTGAGTTCATTTTTAGATTTTAATTCAATCTGAATTCAAACGCACATCATCAAAACGCGTATATTTTTCACTGTCCCAGACGTCCAAAGTTTCAACCGACGCTGTAGATCAGCAACTGCCAAAACAGGTATGAGCGATAACTTATCCTTTCAGCCATTATTTTCTTGCGAGGAATGCATTTACATAGACTTTGAATAAGATATATCAGATTTAAATGTCATCGCACTGGTTGGGCCTTGTGTCTCCTTTTTTAAATCATTTTAGAACCCTGGGATGTTTCAAGGAATGATGCAGAAAGTCAACCCCTTTAAGTCTACGGCTGCAGAGGTAGAAGTAAAGAAGCACTCTTGTGTATTGACAGAATGACCTTGTTATTGGAATTCACACCTTGAAGTTGAATATTCTTTGAATTTGGATCCCAATTGTTTGCCTTGTTATCCTCTGTACAATATTTGGTCAAGTTGATGGATTGATTGATCTCTTAAGTCAGCAACGGTGACACCAGCACAATAACAATTCTGATGTCTTAGCGATACAAAGGTGTGGTTGGAACAGTGTAAGGCATTTCAACCAACCGTTTTTTCCTGAAAGAGGGTGTGTAAACAAACATCCTCAAGCGAGGGCGTGGGACCCATGTGGAGTAACCAGCCCTTGGCTCCTGGCGTTTTAAACTAGGCATCCAATCTGCCTTCTCTGTCTCTCACTCTGTCTCCTGGCAGCCCACTGCCTTTGTGGAGCACCGGGGGGCATCGGTCCACAGCGATTCCTCCTCCAGCTCCGACAGCCTGGACGACGGCTCCATCGAGAGACACGTACGGCCAGTTCACGGTTCGGGGGCCTTTAGCCCGTGACGTTCTTGGGGGGTGGGTGGTTGACTCTCATTTTTGGGATGCCTGTCGTGTTCGAGGCATGTCAGCAATGAAGCAGGGGGGGGCCTCTTGCGCCCGGGGGAGACTACAGACAGTCCTAGGACCACGTCTCTCCACAGCCCTTTGGCTCTGGTTCATCACACACCCTCAGCATGTGTACTGCTGAGGGTGTATCCACGTTACGTCAGCGGTGGTAGCTCAGGAGGTAGAGCGGGTTGGCTGGTAACCGCAAGGTTGCTAGTTCGGTCCTCGGCTCCCCCTAACTGAGTGTCGAGGTGTCCCTGAACAAAGCACCTAGCCCTAACTGTTCCTGACGAGCTGGCTGTCACCTTGCATGTTTGACTCTGCCATCCATGTTTGAATGGGTGTATGAATGGGTGAATGTCAGGCAATGTTTGAAAGCGCTTTGGATAAAAATGCTATATGAATGCAATCAAGTCAATTGACAAAAATTAGACGCACACACACATTGTTTTCCTTAGTTGTCGTCCCAAGCTGGTCTTATTCCAGAGTACGGTACTTAAGGTATCTGAGCATACGCACTTTCACTTGAGCCGAAACTGAAACAAAGCCACACAGATTGTCAGTAAATGACGTTCTTGGTGAAACTCTTCTACTCTTCCAGTCGGTCTGGTATGCGGAGGAGAGTGAGAGTGTCGCCGTCAGGAGCGCACCAAAGGAAGGGCCGCCCAGGAAGACGATGGTACGTTTCACCGGCCCAAACTGGTCTTTTGAAATTCACAGAATTCTCTGTGTGCGAAGTGTTGCACAAGCATCCTGCAAAGAAATAACACCACACACAAATAAAGCTATTTTCTGTTTGCTCAGATCCTGCCCCATATCCCATTCCTCCTCTCTGTTGTGCTTGCACAATAAAAAGATATCATGTTCTGCACTCCCATTCTTAACGGCCATTGTATTTTTTTTAATTACAGTATGGAGGATTGACCTTTTGTTTTTTTTCGTCTCCAATTTCTAGACTTTCAGGATAAAAAGAATACTTCCGGCCGCCTTGTTCAGTTCAGGGACAAAGGTAGGGGTGTGTGTGTGTGTGTGTGTGTGTGTGTGTGTGTGTGTGTGTGTGTGTGTGTGTGTGTGTGTGTGTGTGTGTGTGTGTGTGTGTGTGTGTGTGTGTGTGTGTGTGTGTGTGTGTGTGTGTGTGTGTGGGGCCGTGGGAAAACATAACACTCTTTTATACCTCTTAATGTTGCACCTCTCCCCACACAGACCTCACCCCCCGGATTAGATGACGGACCACTCTTGGCTCAGGTTCGACATGAGTAGCATTCCACTAGTGACTGAATGATCAGACTGTCTGTGGGATGTGTGTGTGTGGATAGTGCATGAATATTTGTGTGGATAACGAAGAAGATAAGGTGTGTGTGTGTGTGTGTGACCTGATCAAAGGTAAAATCACACATTTTGGAACAAGAATGGGGAGAACATTCCACATTCTGAACTCTCCCTCAGGGCGATGCATGGAGAATGTGGGCCTGCGTGTATTTGGTAAGGCTGCAAAATGTGCACGGTTGTGTTGTGAATGTCCGTAGGCGGAGGAGGTGATGGAGGTGGTGGAGGTGCAGACCCTGCAGTTGGCCGAAGCCCCAGAGCCCGGCGACGACGAGTCCTTGGGGCCCCTCGACGTACGGTTTCTCCATATTGGCCTCCATTTTGTCTCTACGTAGCAAATGTCTTTGTGTTCACTTTACACTGTGTGCCCTGTTTGCAGGATGAAGAGGGCCTGATGTCTTGGTGGAGAACCGTCGAGGGTAGAGGCCCTCATCTCATCCTTGTTTTATCCCTCAGCCCTCTGCTGCGCCATTTTGTGTTTTTGTTTGTCTAAAGCTGAGATGACCATTTTTGACATTCATTGACCATGGTGGGTAAAATGGAATTAGTGATTGAACCCATGTGCTCTGACAGGATGGGATGAGTGGAACCAGTCCACCGAGGACGCGCCGGCCGAGGAGTAAGTACAAGTGGAGATAACTGACATTCTTCCACTACCCTGCTCTTTTTTGAGAAACCAGTCTTGTTAGTCTAGTCTCAAAGTATGTACCCTGCTCTTTCGGTGAACTTTAACCCTATTCTTTACATAGTTCTAATGATAAATATAACCGCAAGCGGTAATTAACGGGGTCCGAGCAAAATTAAAAGTCAAGAACACACTAATGGAAGATATATAAATATGACAAATAATTATGAAGGAAAGATGTTGATAAAGATGTTCCACTTAATGCAATACTGTGCCATGTGCTATGTCATGTTCAGCTGGTTCATAATGCTATAATCGGGATTCTAACTCTCTACCTAAGGATCACCTGTACAAGGCATTGAGCCACTTATGAACCTGAACTGCAGCCTCGTTCACATGGTCAAAATGTCTATTGATAAGCATACAACATCCAGAAACCTCCAAGCACACATTTCTCAAGTGAATTAAGGGCTTTCTTAAAAGCTTATACCTGAAAAATCTTTGAAATTCTGGGGAAATTAAACATTTGTAGTCAAGAACACTAACAGAAGAAATATAAAGTTGAAATATAAATATATTTATTGAGTTAATTATGAAGAAAAAATGGTTAACGAAGAAGTTCCCCTAATGCCAGACTGTGTCTTGGCGGTCCGATCTGTTGAGGAGAAATAAACCTAATTCATGATTTTTTTACAATAGCGCCACCTTTGGGTACAGTACCACAAATTTGGGTTTATGGGTAGAGGGGGTTACAGGTAACCATACCTGAAAATTTCTTACGGTATAGGCTGCAGTATGACTTTTACAGAATTTGAGGGGGAAAAAATAACGTTACAGAAACAATAATGATGAAATGATAATGAAGTTGATCTTATCGTTTCATCACCCTTCTGGTATAATTCTCTCGCTCTCTCCATCTTTCTATCTGTCCCTCGCTCTCACCATCCGTCCCTCTTTCTATCTCTGTCGCGTGCTCTCTGACTCTTTCTATCTCGGTCTCTCGCTGTTGAAACGCATCCAGCGCTCTCTCAAACTAAACTTTCAAAGTTCTAAATGAAATAAAAATAACAACACAAAGATTCCCAGTCCCATCCATCTGATGCACACACAGTTCCCCTCGCAATCTACATTGTCTCAAAAAGTAATACGAACACAAAATGATCAATGATCAAATCAATGTAATACATTACACTCATTACACACTTTCCTCGCTCCATTTTATATTTAAATCTTTTTATTGATTTTCAACATATGTATTCACAAATCACTGCGGGTAATACCAAAGTGACAAGATGGACATTTCTATACACAAAAGGAAAACAAATAATGACAAAAACCAAAAATTCCCTCTCCATTTGAACACAAAACAAACAGAGTAAATACCACCCAAAGCAATGAGCCACCGACTCCCCCTCCCCCTCTCTCTCCCCCTTCTCTCCCCCACCCAGGGAGCAGGTGGAGGAGGCGGCCGACCGGGTGTTCATGGCGGCGCGGCTCTTCGTGCGGCTCTTCAACCGCCGCGGCGGCACACTGCAGACGTACATCCTGGAGCTGCTGGCGCTCGCCGACGACGCCGACAGCTTCCACAAGCGCACGGTCAAGGCCAGCGTGGGCGGGGGCGTGGCCAGCGTGGCGGGCTCCGTCACCACCATCACGGGCCTCGTCCTGGCGCCGTTCACCATGGGCACGTCGCTGATCGTCACGGCGGTGGGCATCGGCGTGGCCACGGCGGGCGGCCTGGTGTCGGCGTCGGCCAACATCACGGACACGGTGCACTCCAAAACGGACCGCAAGAAGGTGGAGAAGATGATCCAGGACTACCAGGACGGCATGCGGGACATCAGCGACTGCCTGCAGTTCGTGCAGGTGAGGGGTGATGGGGGGGGGGGGGGGGGGGTTGATGGGTGTAGGGGGTCGATCAGCGGAGATGGGGGGGGTGGATGAGGGTGGTGCTGTGGGTGGATAGTGGTGGGTGTGTAAGGTTAATGTGGGTGGATGAGGGTGTGTGAGGGTAATGGGGGGGGGGGGGGGGGGGCTGGATGGGGGTACTCTGGATGGATGGGGATGGGGGGTGCTGTGGGATTTCCTGGGTGGAAACCAGGACTTGTCCCTCCCCATCCGCTTGGTGGTGATGTGGAAAAAAGATCTGCTTGTGGAAAAGCTGTGTCTTACTTTTGGGTGCAGCTAAAGATACCACTTATAGTATCGAAGTAATTTACATGAAAGAGATCCATCGCAAATTAATGTCTATGAAGTATTTTGAATATTTCGCAGACAATGAAAGGGTTTGAATGAAAAGCAAATTAGCTAAATCTGTTTCCCCTTCCCAAACAGCTGGACACTGAATTCATGAAGTACCAAAGCACTGCTAGATATTGCATGGTTTATTTTTACATAGTGAAGGCGTTTGGCAATGAACCTCCAATCCTGTCCCCATAAAACTGTTAACAGTATTGAAGATCCTGTTATCCAGTATTTAAACTGAAAATTAAACTACATAAGTCCATATTATTTCCTTTTCGAAATATAAAAGATTATGGTATTTGCAAGATGCCTGAACGTACAATCAATATCCTTTTGGATTTGTATTTAGGGACTTGCATCTCAATGTCAAAAACTGATTTTTTTTTGGACTATGGTAAAAAATGTAAAACTATAGCTACGGCCTCTTGCACACTTCAGACAAATATGACGGACTGCGATAATACGTTTCTGCACCTGTGTATAGTGCAGTGTTTAATCCATATCCGACTTGGTCTAGGAAAGATCGGGCTTGGTACGCAAAGACCTGTCCTGTTATGGAGTCATTTTACCCACGTTGTTCTAAAGTATAGAGTCATGGTTTATGCTTTTATTTTGTAATCAATTCTTATTACTGTCCTGTACTTTGTGATTCAGAGGGTACAGCTTATCCTCAAGAGAGCTTACACATATATTTATTGAATTCAAGGGGTGTCATTTTCATAAAAAACATGTTATCTCTAAGAGAAGCAATGCATCTTCATGAAGGTATAGGGGTCTGACATTCGTAAAGAACATGTTATCTCTAAGAGAAGCAATGCATCTTCATGAAGGTATAGGGGCATGGTTCTCATAAAGAACATGTTCTTGATTACACCCCCCCCCCCCCCTCCCCGCGCTCCAGGACGGCATGGAGGCCCTGGAGGCGTGGGACTTCGAGGCGTACGCCGAGGTGATCACCCGGAGCCACCTGAACCAGAACGTGAAGCACGTGGTGAAGGAGGGCGGGCGGGCGGGCAAGGCGCTGCTCATCAACACGGAGAGCCTGGTGAGCACCATCCAGGTGCTCAGCGTGTCCGGCGTGGCGGCCAAGGCGGCGCAGGTGATGAGCGTGACCACGGGCGTCATGTCGGGCCTCTTCCTGGCGCTGGACGTCTTCTTCTTGGCCAAGGACTCGATGGAGCTCAAGAAGGGCGCCAAGACGGAGTTTGCCGTCAAGATCCGCGAGGTGTGCCAGGAACTGCAGGGGGGACTCCTTGAGCTGAACCGCATCAAGGTGCAGCTGCAGAAGACCATGGACGGCATCGAGGTGGAGGTGGAGGAGGAGGAGGAGGAGGAGGAGGAGGAGGAGCTGAGGTCCAGCGTGAAGAAGCTGATCGAGCTCGAGGAGTAGGAGAGGTGACGTTTGGGTTGTGGGGGAGGGTAGGCGGTTGGCTTGGTTGAAGGAGGCCAAAGGTACAGGACAGCGCAGGAATGTCCAAAAAGGACTATTCGCTGGAATGCCGGCTATGCGTTCCGGCTCAAACCACTGTTCTAAGACGCTGAAGAAGACTTGATCAATGGTTTTACTAGTTATATTGCATTATTCCTCGGTTTTAAATCAGACTGTTACAGGGTATAGATCGTTAGCTGCCTACACTGTGAAGATTGTCATTTTAACTGTATTTTAGCTGCTATAATAGTAGTATATTTAATTTGACATTTTATGCACATGTTTTCTGAATTGCAATTCAATAAATGTGTTGAAGTTATTGAATTGCCTTTTGTGTCCTTTTGCCAGTTCAACCACTTGAACGGATGGTATTTTTCATGCCCTAATGTCTAATGTACAGGAGTAGGGAGAAAAGCAGTACAAACAGACCCTATGTAAGTTCTACCTTGTTATCAGGCCAACTGCATTTTAATCATTGTGTTTTTTTTTTTGCAGCATGACCACTGGCTATGGTTATCATAACCCATGTCATTGTGGCGTCAATCATCTGTAAAACCTAGATGCGTGAACATCGGAGGTTGGTTGAAACCGGTCGGGCCGGGTTTTTTAATGCTTGAGTAAAACGGTTTTGGGAAACGCATACAATGGACAATTAAGATGCCAACGAATCTATATTTACATTGGACCGCGTGCAGCAAGGCTGGGTCGATGATGTATGACTGCACATGAGTCTCACTGAATTACATTTTTTTGAGGCCATGGGACATCATATTATTTCCCAGTGACAGATTGCGCCGTTCCACAATACAAACCTGATGTCAATAGCATGGTGCTAATGAACTTCATTTATAGCACCTTTTTACAAACAACCTTCAAAAAGGGATTTGCCGGGCACAATAAGAGCAAATCCTTTACAAATACTAAACAAGGGACTAAGCAAGGAATGCTGAGGGAGGACAGGAGTGGAGGGAAAGCATTCACTAATACTTTAAAATAAGACACAGACACATTATGCCAAATTATTGTTCTTTGCAAATGAGAAATATCTAACTATATTTCACAATAATTCCAATAAATATGGCAATAAGAAAACCAAACTGAGATTTAAATAAACCCAATTCCAGGTTCCCGATCAATTTCTAGACGCCTGTCTGAGAGTCTCTCCAAACATTTGTAGTTTATTTCCCAAGGTCAGGTCAATAATTGCAATGATCTTTGTTTAAGGTTGGTCCTGACCAACCTTAAACAAAGATATTAAAACCTATAAAAACAGATTAACATTGCCACACACCTAGTTTATGAAAATAATTACTCTAGTTCTAAGAAGCACTGATCAAAAAAACACTGACGTTGAGTGGTTCTTAACATGGACTTATGGCCCCTGGGGTAACATTACGGACCCCAGCCGGGCCCCCACAGAAGTGTTCTGGAACCGCCACTGATTTTCACTGGGGATGGACTTTGTAGGACGTGTTGGAGGTTTTGATTATTGAGAAGTTTAAGTGCATCAAGTTCATCTTAGTGCAAGGCAAACAGCAGACATCCAAGACATTTTGCCTCTGGAATGATACGCACTAAACACACCATGTGCCAAGATGTGTGCTAAAAAATAATATTCGGTAATTTAAACAATGTCAAGATTCCAAATCCAGGGAAGGAAAATCAATATAGTTCCTGTTGCTTTTCTTAGAAATAATCAACAATAGAAGCTGGACATAAACAATGTTCAGCTTGGCAGCTGAAAAAACGGACACACTGAAGAGTACAAAAACAGACCAAGAAATCTTTAACTGGAAGGTAGATGATCACAGAGGCCGGTGCTTAAACTGAAAGTGAATCCTTGGGAAAACTTGGTCCGAACGCCAACGATCAACTAACACCGGTTAATGCAAAATAATTAAATAAATTTGTATCTATTATTGTGTGCCTGTTGCCAAGCCCTTTTTCAAGTTTAATATGTTTTCATGCTTTGAATAGATGGCTCTGCCTTCATGGGAGCAGATGTTTTATCCAATGGGCTAGTTGGCCTCGCTACACTCCACCTAGGGCGTTCATCCAAGGTAATTCATCGTAGCATACTTCGTTTCATAACGCAAATCTTTCAAAGATAAAATGTACCAGTCTATAATATAAAGAGCCTGATCTATTTAGTAGTACCTACAGGGACGTCCCTAGGAATTCTGGGCCCCCTGACAGAATTCAGTTATGGAGCAATCAATGATGCCTCAGAGAGGAAAGAATCCCATCTATTTCTAAAGGCCTGCATCTCACCTTTCAGTGCATTCACGTTGGCCGCCTCTACCTCCAGCGATATCTTGCCTGATTGCAGAATCACATTTCTGTTATCAATACACTGCAATAGTTTAACCCAAATGGTGAGAAGCACAATGGCCTCAAACGACTGAAAATAATTCTTCAGACCTACACCATCAGCTCTGGCTTTATTCGCAAGGCTGCATGTGCTCAGAATGGAGGCAAGAGCCTCAATCACTCCGGGCAAGTGTTTTTGCCACAGGTCCCACCGCATCAGTTCGTGCACTCCAGCGGGTGTCGGACAATTGATGAAGTGAGCATCCTGTGATTCTTTTGAAAATGGACCGTCTCTCCGGACCTGGACTCACGAATGTGTATAGGGCTTCAATGTTGCCAAAGAAGGTTTTAACCTCAGTGCTAGTCTGTGCAGCATGTACACCAACAAGATGTAATGTGTGTGAGGCACAAGGGGAGAAGGTTGCCATGGGATTTCTTTTCAAAATTTGTGCTTGAACACCCTTTATTTTGCCTGACATATTTGCACCGTTATCATATCCTTGTCCCCTGCAATCTCCAATGTCTATGTTTGAGTCCAAAAGCACATTTTCCATCATGTCCTGTTTTTTTATTGAAATTTCTGAATTTGATGAACCTCTCCGTTATTGCCCATTCATTCTCACCTGTAATGTATGGTGAAACATATCTCAACAGCAAAACATTTTGCTCTGTGTGAGAAATGTCTGGGGTTGCATCACAAATAATGCCATAATAGATGGCCTCCGACCTTTCATTGAGGATTTTTTTCAGGACTCTTAGCCCACACAATTCTATGAATTCATTCTGAATTCTTGGACTCGTGTAGTGAGTCAGTCTGCTATTTGTTGAAGTTCTCATTTGCTCCAAGTGTTCCTTCAAAATAGGATCAAAACGAGCTAAAAGCTCAAGGGTTCCCAAGAAATTACCATTGTGAATATTCCCTAGTTCTGTGTTTCTACCCCTGAAAGGCAAATTCCTTGAGGCCAAGCGGAGAGTCACCTGAAGTAATCTCTCTAAGAGAGCTCTGTTCCTTTCAATTTCAGACTGCATCTGTTTTTGTAGGTGACAGTCAATTCCACTTGCAGCCATAACAGAGCACTGCAGATTTTTCCACTTTACATAACACTCTCTGTGGGTCCTGTTAATTTCATGGCTTGGAAATTTGTCATACATTTGTCGCCACTTCACACTGCTCATTTTGTATCCCTCAATACTATTCAGGGAACTATGGGAGGGCTTTTTTAATGAATGTGAAAAAGGGATGCAGGGAATGCAGAAAAGTGCATTCAAACTCTTGCTATGGACTAACCAGTCCCTCTTTACCTTTTCCCTTCACCATTTGGTGTCTTGAAATATTTAAGGTAATCAGGGAAAGGCTTTCCCTCTCCATCGTTGGGCATCTCCTCATCTTCCCTAACAGCAATCTTTCTGACAATACTTGCCCTGTCATTGTCAGTCAATCTTGCTGGCCACAAATCTGGGTAAACAGAGAGCAGCTGATCTGGGTCTGAGACCAGTACATGTGGCTCATCTGCCTGTGGCTCACATCTGTCTGACATGTCCCTCATTTCAGCCTCACTTGGTTCCTCCACTTCCTCATCAGTGCTGCTTCTACTTAGACTGTCCTCCTTCTCCCCTTCTTCTATTTCAACCTCACTGGTTTCTTCTGTGGGTTCATCATGGCTTGAAGAGGGCCCTGACTCTAAGATACATCATATAATTCAGAATATGTCAATTATATGAACATATTAAACAATGTTGTCAACAGTCTATTTGATTGGATTGAGCTGGGCATGACTAAATATGTATTTGTATGTTTTGATTTGCTGCATTAGCCTACAATAAATAGCAGGTAACGGTAGACTACTTGTCATTTTAGCTGACTTAAAACTTAAAAGCCAGCTAAAATGTAAGTATCCTTAGTTTAATGTCTGCTAATATTGTAATGCAGCCAATCAAAATATTCAAAATCTGTTAACATAAATGTTAACCCACAAGACTTTTGTTCATGGATTGCACATAGGCTCACCTTCTTGCCTTTCAACTGAGGGGGGTAATCCTGGGGGCTGCATCTGTGCATGAGGGCAGTTTTCATTTGCTAATGTCAACAGCTATCATGCTGGCAAGCAGTATGGAATGTTAATCATTGCATTATCTCCATTTATACCATGGTCTGGGTGAATACTCGATTCTGATTGGCTGGTGTAGGTTGACCCTATGAAGACACTATGGCCATGTTGCTTGGCAACGCCTGCATACGGGAGAAATTAAATAGTCCACTCGACTTGTAAAAATAATGTAGGCTTTTTGTAGATAGGTAGGCTATTAATGCAAACGGTCTTTTCAGTTTTATCATCCAGTGCAGGCTGTAATTATTTTAGCTACAGTAGCGCTAGCTGCTAGGCTAGGCTTGTTATCAGGTTGTTGGGAAAGTTTAGAGGGAAGGAATATAGCTTTCTTGGTAAAATAACTGGGTGACCTAACCCTAACCAGAAAAATAAAACTTTTTTTTTTTCTTTTTTGCATATAGTTTTAATAACACCAGTGTCCTCTGGGGCGCCCCCGTCAGTGTTGGAATCATCCTAATTTACCCCCCCCCCCAAGGACGTCCCTGACTACCTATAAGGTGTTTCCTCAAGTGGAGAGTCACAATCCCCCTGCTTTCCTGATTTACCAACCCAGTCTCACGGAAATACGTGACACTGTCACGTCATGTCATTTAATCTATTCAATCGTGATCTGGGACACGTAATTTCAATTTTTTTGTGCCAAAAGCACAAATTTCAAACTCATTCTAAAAAGAAGAGATGAAGCAGCTACCTTTTGTTCCTTCGCGGTTTGCCTACAGAGCAGCGCACCTGCATTAAATATATCCGTGAATTGTCACAATTTCTCAGAATCAAAGGTGAAAGTAGAAACGGGTGGCAAAAAGCTGTCATATTGTTAGAAATGTGTGCTTTTGGCACGCAAAAATTGAAATGACGTGTCCCATATCACGAATGAATAGATTAAATGACGTGACAGTGTCACGTTTTTCCGTGAGACTGGGTTGGATTTACATCGGTATAGCTCACAGCATTTACATGTGAAAGCCTCCCCGAGACCTAGATGCTGGGGAGATGCTTCAGGCTTTTAAACCGCTGTCAATTAAAACGCCACATCAAGTCCCGGTAGTCTTCTGTGCTGCCTACAAATTCCAAATAATACTTTTCATGCTGAGGGTGCTATCTACAAATCCATAGAGCTAGTATTAATTTGTAATGGGTCTCCCTCCTTCTGTGTTAATGGTTAACTCTTTAAGCATTCCTCCGTTTAAGAGCTGTAATAGTTGGATAATATTTTGGTTTGACACATCTGGTTTATGGTTAAGATTGTGACCTACACAGCTGTGGTTTCAACAAACAACAAATGAGGATCGTTATTTTCACAGTCTGAACATAGATACCAGAGACCAGGGGCGGAACAGATAAAAATCGTATGATTAGGAGAGAGAGAGAGAGAGGGAGCAGGAACCAATCGGTGATGCATTGAACGTTGAGAATGACGGAAAAAGTCTTTAATTAATCCCTCTGATATTATTGTAGTCTGTAAGTGTTGTGTAAAGGTACATAAGGAAAACCGGCTGTGAACCGGATAGGACCAGCATGAACTCACCCACCTTTAGTCAACACAAATTGCATATGACAGAAATACTACATGGTCTGCTGTTCATTATAACAAGAGCCTAGAGAATCAGACACACACACACACAGGGGTATTTTTTAAGAAATTCATGTTCGCCATCAATTACACTCTCCGACTCTTCCTCTCACTGGTCCACTTTCACTTCCTTGCCCTGAGTGGAAGGCCCGCCCGGGTCACTATTCTTCTTCATTCATTTGCTATAAGCTATAGTTTAGATATAACCGTTTCGCCACTTCTGCTTTTTACAGAGAATCAGGGTGTGCGTGTGTGTGTGTGTGTGTGTGTGTGTGTGTGTGTGTGTGTGTGTGTGTGTGTGTGTGTGTGTGTGTTTGGAGGCAGCTATGAACCAAAACAAAAGATTTTTGAAGCTGAGTATCAAGTGGTCAACAGGTTAGACAGGAGATTTCCCCTTCCTTGATCACTTCACTGAATACTCTGTTGGTCTGAAAAAGCTGAGTTGAACATTCTTATATAAACATGCAACCTGTCATTTACTTTGATTCAACCCCATCTGTGTTTTAGATTATTTTTCCATTCATATTTTCTTTTTTTCATGTTGTTTTTTATCTCCTTGTGAATCCTACCGAATTATACTTCACTGGCATTTAAAATCACGTAGCAGAAACACAGTCTCAGGGAGAAGTGTCCTGGGGTTCCTCAGGATTTGAAAGTAGAATTTGAATGCGGGAAATCAGTGTGTCCTGAATAGTCATTTGTATCAATTGGATTGAGTGTCAGTTGTCACTTGTGTCCATGGTAACAAAGACCTCCCGGCCGCCTGGGCTTGCCGGGTCAACTAAACTGCCGAGTACTTTCCGCAGAGCACAATGCGCATTTTCAACCACAGACGTTTTCATGAGGACGGACCCGTTTTGTTTTTATTGTCCTCGTCCCGTGACGTGTCGCGTTACAGGAATAATCCGTTGTGTGTCAAACATCATCAAACGGACACGCACGGCAACGAACATTGCCCTTCACAACCGAGAGAATGAGAGAAACAAAGAAAGAGAATGCAAGAAAGAAAAAAGAAAGTTGATTCAAGAGTTGAAAAAATATATATATATCTCAAGCTAGATGTATAAACCAGATAATGTCAGACAATGAATGTGTTCGTCGTCATTTTATTCTAGCAATTAACGGTAGACACGTTAATTGCTAGAGGTGGAATGTACCTAGATGTTATTTTTTAACAATGTGGGTTCCTTGTCCATTGCGTCATCCTCTTCGACACTTGCACTCGTGTGTTCTGCCAGACATGGCAAACATACAAATGTCTTTAATAAAATTCCTTATAATCATTTTTATTATTATTTATATTGTATAATCGTTTTAATAATTATATAATTGGATTTTTTAGGTAGGCATCGGACAATTTCTTTTTTGCTGTCCAGATTTGAGCCCGTTTGTTTCTCACTCGTCGTTGGAGACGGGAATTAGGGAGAGAAAAATGGCTTAAATTAGAGACAAAATGACGTTTTGATGATGAGAAGCATGAGCCAGTCGCTAGACCACGAAGTGTTTCCAATGAGACCACACGCACAGACATCAGGTATTGTACAGCGCGAGTTCAAGTCCCGCCTCATCACTTTAAATAGCGGGCACGTTCCCAGTGTCCATCACTTTCCACACTGTTCACCTGCGAGAGGGATCTGAGAAGAGGAAAATAACTAGGCCTATTACCATCCACCACTGAGCCGCAGTATCTTTAACACAACTTCTACTCCCAATCTATTCGTGTGATTATTAAACAATAAATAAAAGACAGGTAGGTAAACAAACCTTACTACTAACTCTGAGAGATTAGCCTGTGAGATTAACTGTGAGGCACTAGTATGAAAAAATACAAACCTCAAGTCATGATACCTGAACCTAAAATTTTGTTTTACTTTGTTTTAATTGCTAAATGTTAATCGACCAACTCATATGATATTAATCCAGTGATATCCCTTTATATTAATTTGTTTATTACTACAATGTAGTCTTTTATTGTGTTTACCAACACACAGTTATAACATTATATCTGGTATAATTAATACAGCCTATGAAACTATTTGAAATGATGCAAACAATGTTTCACATTTTAAGTAGGCTAGCTTATTGTTAAAAACTTTAACCGAAGCACAGACTATAAACCCTGCCTCTTGACTAACTCTGACTTTACCATTTCTAGCCATGGGCTGGAGTCTCCTCTTCTCCCTGCTATTGGTACTGACAATTGTGCCAGAAGCCTCTACCACGAACACGACAATGAGCCCTACAACAGCTGGATCCACCGCCAGTACCGCAATGGTGAGCTCTACAACAGCTGGATCCACCGCCAGTACCGCAATGGTGAGCTCTCCAACAGCTGGATCCACCGCCAGTACCCCAATGATGAGCTCTCCAACAGCTGGATCCACCGCCAGTACCGCAATGGTGAGCTCTACAGCAGCTGGATCCACCGCCAGTACCCCAATGGTGAGCTCTCCAACAGCTGGATCCACCGCCAGTACCCCAATGATGAGCTCTACAACAGCTGGATCCACCGCCAGTACCCCAATGATGAGCTCTCCAACAGCTGGATCCACCGCCAGTACCGCAATGGTGAGTTCTACAGCAGCTGGATCCACCGCCAGTACTGCAATGGTGAGCTCTACAGCAGCTGGATCCACCGCTAGCAACCCAATGGTGAGCTCTACAACAGCTGCAACCCCCTCTACTACCGCAGTTAGAGCCACTGCTACTACCACTATGATTAGAACTACCACAGCTAGAGCCACTGCTACTACCACTATGATTAGAACTACCACAGCTAGAGCCACTGGTACTACCGCTACAAGACCTACAGCAGCCTCTACCAATGCGACGGGACCAACCAATCCCCCTGTCCTGACCCCCAACAGCACGGTAGAACGTCTACCCGTAAGTATTCGCTTAAACACAATTTACTTCAATAACATACAATTGACTGAACTTATAATCAATCAAATAGCCTACGTAATGATGAGTAGGAGCACAAAGAGAACATCAAAAATAATACTGATAATAATAACCCCGCTCTTATCGAAAACGGTTTGCGCTCTAATCAAGTCCTTTGTCCCGCCGTCATGAAAATACAGAGCCCCATCTCCAACGCAGGCTGCGGCAGTTCCCTGCTTTGTGCGGGAGAGCCGGAGAGCTGCGACCCATCGTTGGCCGGATCCTGTTTCTTTGTGGGTACAAAATGGACTGCTGGACAGAACTTTGAGTTCAGCCTCTCTGGAGAGTCCGAAGGCTACATAGGCTGCACGTTGTCAACGGACAGCTCGTTGGTAAGAAAAAAACTCCAAACGCAGCTGTTAATTAAACAGGCCAATTAAAGTCTACATATTTGTGCCATTGCTTATGTTCTGTCTGTTTGTTTGTTCTCATAACAGGGAGGAGGGGATATTACCTTCATTTGCGCCAACAACAAAGGGATCCTCGAATTCATCGGTGCTTCGCTTAACAACGGTGCTTTGAATAGACAAAGTGTAAGTTCAAGTACTTTTGGCACCTTCGAAGTTCCGATAACCCTAATTCTCCAACAGACTAGCAATGCAAATCTAAATATCAATGCATTGTCTGGATGTGCCTCGTTAGGTGAACGCAAACTCGGTGAAGGGTCACATCAACGGAACCACAATCCAGTGTACGTTTAAAGCCACCGTTCCCGACACCACAGCCAGAGGGTCGGCAACGTCCTTTGCGTTAGCTGTGGTCAACGGAACCTTCTCGCCTGGTAAGCCGTTCAAGTCAATGCCACACAAAGCTTCACACCAACAGACTTCTAACAAACACACATACATAACAGCATACAGCGTCACATGATCACATGACCTGCCAACGCTTATACTCAACTGTGTACATGTTCTTAACCAGGCACAGGTGAACTTGGAGCTCCCGAGGCCAAAGTCCAGACAAAAGTGCTGGACATAGCAGACACCAACTCCAGCACCTTAAGCATCCTCATCATGGTCACACCCGGCGCAAACAGCGGCCGGCCAACCCACCAGGCACTGTCAGAAGGTAGGCACAATAGCTTCCTGCCGAATCACTAGCTAAGCTGCCTTCTAAACTACAAGCTAGGCCGCCCGCTAAACCATAAGCTAGGATGCCTGCTAAACCTCTAGCTAGGCTGCATGCTAAGCCATTAGCTAGGCTGATCGCTAAACATCTAGCTAGACTACCCACTTAACCTTTTGCTAAGCTGCCTGCTTAAGTACTAACTAGGCTGCCTGCTAAACCTCTAGCTGAGCATTTTCAACCACAGACAATTTCATGAGGATGGACCCATTTTGTTTTTTTGGACCTTGTGCATCCTGTGACGTGTCGCGTTACATGAATAATCTGTTGTGTGTCAAACATCAGCACACGCACACGCACGGCAACAGACCGGGCCCTCACTATCGAGAGGATGACAGAAACAAAGAGAGAGGATGCAAGAAATAAATAATGAGTTGAATTGATTTGAACATGAAAACACATCCAAATGCGGATCTTTAGGAGAAAAGTGTGGCAGCTAAACTTCTAGCTAGGCTGCCCATTAAACTCTGAGCAAGGCTACCAGCTAAACCTCAAATTACGATGTCCGCTAAATCTCTTGCTCCAGGCTAGACTTCTAGCTAGGATGCTCACTTTACCTCTAGCTAGGCTGCCCTCTAAACTGCTATCAAGGCAATATCGCTACAGTGTTTATCTGCATATCCTTTCTTTTTTTTACCAGTTAATATACAAGTTGCCTTGGCCTAGCAAAAGCAACGTTCTAATCTACTTATGAAATAATCTCATCTCTTTCCCTCTCTTGCCTCCTTTTCAGCTCTGCTCATCATCATAGCTACCATGGGAATGGCCTTGCTATAAAGCAGCTTTGAAACGGTATAAATTGATAAAATACATGTGAAAATAGAATCCATAGCATCAAATTATTTTTATTTGATGAACAAAGATGTTCATTTCATTAGATACATTTTTTTTTACAATTAGTAAAATGCCTCAAATCGTTTATTTAATCAAAGAATCATGTTACAGCCCCATGACGATGCCTGAAAGATAGCCTTAAAGAAGGAGCTATTTATTTTTCTAACAATTATGTCCTTTTGTTTGCCTTTGGGTGAGAGATGAGTTTTGTGTATGTTTCGACACATCTATATGTGTACTCTATGTATTGTGTTCTTCTCAGACAAACACATTATCAGGCACTGAATCAATGTTTGTCCACTCTCTCTTCGTTGAATGATGCCACTGGATGGCAGAAACGATACTGGCTTGAATGCTAAATAATATAGTGATTTGTTATTGTCTAAGCACAAGAGGAAAGTGATTAAAGTGATCACTGCATATTTTAATCCTGCTCACAGAATGAACAGGCATTCAAACACTGGTTGTATCAGTTAATGCACTGTGTTGCGACTTCTAATATGTTTTGCTTTGTTCGAATGTTAAATAAAATAGCCTATATCAGTCAACTGGATTCTGTTCTTGCCTACTTTGTACAATAAACCCTTTTGGGAAAATATGTTCGGAAAAAGTAATGCAAACTTGCTTTACCTTATTTCTGGTCATACATGATGATTGGGCCTATGTTGGATTTTCTTACAGGCTAGAGAGACAAAGTAGGCCAAGGTCAATATTGCATTATGTTATTGATTAAAAGTTGACATTGTCATGCTCTAAAAGCCTTGTTTGCATTGGTAGAAACGTTTGTTTAATGTATCAGCTCATTAATCCAAAATAAAAAGATACAGTCTAAAAACTGTCTAAAATACTGTCTAAAAACAAACAAAAAAAAAAAAAAAAAGAGTTTTTAAACTTTGTTTGATTTTGAATTACAATTCTACCCAAACACTGAAAAGTGATTTTTCATATTTGCAAGTGGTTTGCCAACTTTGGATATTCCTTAGATAGTCTTTACATTACATTTACTTAGCTTTTATTCAAAGCTACTTACTTACTTTAATCCAAAGCAGACAATTTCAAGTGCTACATTACACATAATGTACAAGAGATTGTGTTTAAAAAATAAACAAAAAGGAGTAGCAAGCCGGAAGACAGTCATTCATTCTAGTTGACTGGCTTGGGGTTGTGGTTTAACCATGTCCTGAAGACAGTCATTCAGCCTAGTTGACTGGCTTGGGGTTGTGGTTTAACCATGTCCTGAAGACAGTCATTCAGCCTAGTTGACTGGCTTGGGGTTGTGGTTTAACCATGTCCTGAAGACAGTCATTCAGCCTAGTTGACTGGCTTGGGGTTGTGGTTTAACCATGTCCTGGGTGGAGGACGTGGTGGAGTAGTTTGCAGCACGGAATTCGAATACCAGTGACTTTCATCCGATTGGACGAACCACAAGGGCAGGGTGCGGAGGAGAGATGCAGTGTGGGAGAACTGGTTGGCTGCAGCATTCTAGATGTGTTGCAGAGGATGAATTGCACATGCTGGCAGACCAACCAGAAGTGAGTTGCAATAGTCTAGTTGCAAGATGACAAGAACCTAGAGTCTAGACCAACACTTGTTTGGCCCTCTGGGTGAGGAACAGCTGTGTCCTCCTGATGTGGTTGAGAATGAATCTGCAGGAGCTGTTTGTCAATATTGATGGAGAGGTTGTGAATGGGAGATGCCTACCTTGGCAGGAAGAGCAGCTCAGTCACGTCCAGATTAAACTTGGTGGAGGTGGTGTGTCCACCTCCACTGAGAGATGTCTATCAGACATGCAGAGATTCTTGGTGCTGTGTGGTTTTAGACGGTAGAAAAGGAAACAACTTATAGAAAATAAGTTGTTCCCTCTGCATAGCTGTCGTAGGGAGACCATGTGAGTAAATAATAACAGATGGGACCCAGAAGAGAACCATGTGGGACCCCAGTAGTGAGACTACAAGGTTCAAACACAGATTCTTTCCATGTGAACCTGTCAGTGCGATCCTTGAGGTAGGATTTGAACAGGGAGGATGCAGAGCCTGAGATTCCCAGTTCTCTGAGGGTTGAGAGGAGGATCTGGTGGTTCACTGTGCCTAACAATTAACGTTAGACACACAGGAGGTGAAATTGAACTACACGTTATTGTATCTAACAGTAACAATGAGGGTTGATCCTTGCATTGTTCAATTCCTTCCACTGCTTCATCTCCTTGGATACTGGCAATTTTGGGTTCTGTCAGACGTGCCAAAAACACAAATTTCTTTAATATAATAATAATCATTGGGGTTCCTACAAAAAAACGCAGGAACCCTATTGTATTCGTTATCCGAATATGGCTACTAAGAGGAGATCCGTTGGTGATTGTTTTGATATGTTTAACTCCGGTAAACCAGTTTTTAGGGCATACCAATGCCATATTACCATACTGATCAAGCTCACCATACCTCCACGTACGAAAGACCTCTATTTCTCAAAATATACTCTTATCTACCATACACATTCTATATGTCCATGTAGTGTAGTAGTATTGTGTCAGCCACATGACCATGGGGTTGTTGGTTCAAGACCAACCGCAAACAACCATTCTGTGAAATGTGTCATTACATCAAATAATGTATACTATCAGGCTTTCATTAGGCCACCATACTCGTCATACAGTTGGACCCCGTCATGGTTTCTTGCAACTTTATTTATTTTAATTTAATTTCAGGTAGGCCTAGGACTATATGTTTTTGACGCCTCCATTTGAGTCGCTTTCTTGTCCATTAGTCAAACAGGTCGGACCATATTTTGCTCAAGACAGCAATTACTGAGAGGGTAGGTTTTTTCGGGAGGTTGACAAGAAGCGCGACACATTCTGCAGACCCTGAAGTGTTTCCAATATGCATTATGCATGAGAGGCCAGGTCTTGCAGAGCGCGATTTCAAGTCCCTCCTCATCCCTTTAAATAGCGGGCCCGGTTCCCCTGTCCATCACTTCAAACACTGTTCACCTGAGAGAGGGATCCGACAGAGGAAAATAACTATAAGCATCAAACGTGTGATTTAAAAAGAAAAGAAAAAAATACAGGTAAGTTAACGAACATTACTACTATCTCTGAGATTTTGGCCTAACTGTTAGACACTAGCCAATGTGGAAAATACAAAGCATGTGTTTTCATTACTTAACTTTATATACTCCAGTTTCATTAGGGGTCCGAGCAGCAAAGCTGCTTGGTCCCCTATTGTTTTACGTTTTTTTTTCCCTTCAAATTCTGTAAAAATCTTCTGGAAATCTTCAGGTAGGGTTACCAATAACCCCCACTACCCATAAACCCAAATTTGTGGGACTGCACCCAAAGGTGGCACTATTGTAAAAAATCATGAATTAGGCTTATTTCTCCTCACCAGATTGACCTGGACTCAAAGTTCTTTCATATTATTAAACTCTAGAATCAGATGCATCTATAAAATCCTGGTCTTCTACTCTAAAAATGTTTACTTTTCCAACAATTTCATAGAAAAGCCAAACGTCCACAGTCTCAACCGGTTTTGCCTATATGACCATTTTGTTATTGTATAACTACCATACGGCTATCATTATGTGGATACCATTAACAGTGCAAATTTTCAGATCTATACTCTTTTAAGAAAGCCCTTAATTCATTTGAGAAATGTTTGCTTGGAGTTTTCTGGATGTTGTGTGCTTATCAATATACATTTTCACCATGTGAATGAGGCTACATTTCAGGTTTGTCAGTGGCTCAATGGGATAATGCCTTGTACTGGTGATCTTTAGTTTGAGAGTTCGAATCCCGATTAGACAATTATGAACAAGCTGAACATGACATTCGGCCATTGCTCTGCAGCCCTGTCACCTGAAAGCCTAGGCACAGTATGGCATTAAGGGGAACATCAACATCTTTCCTTCATATTTATATATCTTCCATTATGTGTTCTTGACTTTTCATTTTCCTCTGACCCCATTAATCACCGCTTGCGGTTATATTTTTATTGTTTTTAATTGCTAAACATCTATATTAAATGATAGGCCTACTAATATGATATTAATTGAGCGATTATTGATTTATATAAATGGGTTTATTACTACAATGAAGTCTTATATTGGGTTTGCCTACAGACTTTTGATAATACAACATCTGTTAGAATTAATATATACTACATTAGGCTTATAATTATGTAATAATAATCTTGTTATTAAACATTAAGGGTAAAGTATATTTTCAGCGTGGTCAAATGTGTCCATTTTGGTCATTCAAATGCATTGAACCGGCTGATTTTTTTTACATTTGGTTGAGAATCTGAACTGCAACCACCAGCTCCCTTTGAGTTAAAATTAAGAATAATGCTATGCTAGGCAATATAGAAACAATATAGAAAAAACAATTTGAAATGCTAACATAGTGTTTCAAAGTTAAAAGGAGGCTAGTTTATGGTAAAAACTTACAAAAGCAAAAGCACAGGCTATAAACCCTGCCTTTCGACTAACTTTAACTTCACCATTTCTAGCCATGGGCTGGAGTCTCCTCTTCTCCCTGCTATTGGCACTGACAATTGTGCCAGAAGCCTCTACCCAGACTACGGCAATGAGCTCTACAGCAGCTGGATCCACCGCTAGTACCCCAATGATAAGCTCTACAACAGCTGGATCAACCGCCAGTATCGCAATGGTGAGCTCTACAGCAGCTGGATCCACCGCTAGTACCACAATGATAAGCTCTACAGCATCAGGATCAACCGCTACTACCCCAATGATAAGCTCTATAGCATCAGGATCAACCCCTAGTACCACAATGATGAGCTCTACAGCAGCTGGATCCACAGCAAGTACCCCAATGATCAGCTCTATAGCAACCGGATCCACAGTCAGTACCCTGATGATGAGCTCTACAGCAGCTGGATCCACAGCAAGTACCCCAATGATCAGCTCTATAGCAACCGGATCCACAGTCAGTACCCTGATGATGAGCTCTACAGCAGCTGGACCCACTGCAAGTACCGTAACGATCAGCTCTACAGCAGCTGGATCCACAGCAAGTACCCAAATGATGAGCTCTACAGCAGCTGGATCCACCGCAAGTACCCCAATGATGAGCTCTGTAGCAACCGGATCCACAGTCAGTACCCCAATGATCAGCTCTACAGCAGCTGGATCCATAGCAAGTTCCCCAATGATGAGCTCTACATCCGCCGGAGCCAGCGCTAGCACCTCTACGGCAGCATCTACTAAAACCCCAGTTGAAGCTCTACTGGTAAAGATTTGTCTAATCTAGAAAAAATACAATCCACTTCAATTACATACAATTGACTGAAACTATATTCAATCAAATAGCCTTGATAATCATGATCAAGAGTTGAAAGATTATAATTTCCCAACACTTTTTTTCCCTTCTCTTCTTAAATTGTTTTTCCCTCCATCCTCAAAATGCAGACGGCCATCTCCAGCGAAGGCTGCACCGAGACCCTGCTTTGTGTCCAAGAGCCGGCGAGCTGCGACCCATCAGTGACAACATGTTACTTTGTATCCGCCCAGCAGACTGAAGGCCTGAACTATGGGTTCAGCCTCTCTGGAGAGTCGGAAGGCTACATAGCCGTCACGTTGTCAACCGACAGCTCTTTAGTAAGAAAAAACTCCAAAGGCAGCTGTCAATTGCACAGGCCAATTAAAGTCGACATATACTTGTGCCATTGCTAATGTTATGTCTGTTTGTTGGTTCTCATAACAGGGAGGAGGGGATATAACTTATATTTGCGCCAACAATGAAGGGTCCTTCGAATTCATCGGTGCTTCGCTTGATAATGGTGCTTTGAGTAGACAAACTGTAAGTTGAAGTACTTTCGGCATCTGTAAGTTCCACTTAAGCCTATCCCCCCAACTGACTATCAATACAAATGTAAATATCAATACATTGTCTGGGTCTCACTCTGCCTTGTTAGGTGACCGTAAACTCGGTGAAGGGCCTCATCAACGGAAACACAATCCAGTGTACGTTTACAGCCACCGTTCCCGACGCAACAACCAGAGCACTGTCTACGTCCTATTCTCTAGCTGTTGTCACCGGAACCCTTTCCAGTAAGTCAATCTGGTCAAAGCCACGCAAAGCTTCACATCCACCTGCACATCCAGCACACACACGAACAAAACCACATACAGGATCAAATGATCACGTGACCAGAAACCGCTTATCCTCAACTGTACATGTTCCTCACTAGGCTCAGGTACACTTGGACTTCCTGTGGCCAGAGTCCAGAGCCCAGTGCTGGACATATCAGACGCCAGTTACAGCCCCAGCACCCCCACCACAGTCTCAACTACCGTAAGCACCGCTAGTAACCTGGCAACGCCTGCCGGATCCACGGCTAGTACCCCAATGATGAGCTCTACAGCATCAGGATCAACCCCTCCTACCCCAATGATGAGCTCTATAGCATCAGGATCAACCCCTAGTACCCCAATGATGAGCTCTACAGCATCAGGATCAACCCCTCCTACCCCACTGATGAGCTCTACAGCATCAGGATCAACCCCTCCTACCCCAATGATGAGCTCTATAGCATCAGGACCAACCCCTCCTACCCCAATGATGAGCTCTATAGCATCAGGATCAACCCCTAGTACCCCAATGATGAGCTCTACAGCATCAGGATCAACCCCTCCTACCCCACTGATGAGCTCTACAGCATCAGGATCAACCCCTCCTACCCCAATGATGAGCTCTATAGCATCAGGACCAACCCCTCCTACCCCAATGATGAGCTCTACAGCATCAGGATCAACCCCTAGTACCCCAATGATGAGCTCTATAGCATCAGGATCAACCCCTAGTACCCCAATGATGAGCTCTACAGCAGCTGGATCCACCGAAAGTACCCCAATGATAAACTCTATAGCAACCGGCTCCACCGCAAGTATCCCAATGATGAGCTCTACAGCAGCTGGATCCACTGCAAGTACCCCAATGATGAGCTCTACATCCGCCGGTGCCACCGCTAGCACCGTGGCAACGCCTGCTGAAACCACCTCTACGGCAGAATCTACTAAAACCCCAGTTGAAGCTCTACTGGTAAAGATTTGTCTAATCTAGAACAAATACAATCAACTTCAATTACATACAATTGACTGAAACTATATTCAATCAAATAGCCTTGATAATCATGATCAAGAGTTGAAAGATTATAATTTCCCAACACTTTTTTTCCCTTCTCTTCTTAAATTGTTTTTCCCTCCGTCTTCAAAATGCAGACGGCCATCTCCAGCGAAGGCTGCACCGAGACCCTGCTTTGTGTCCAAGAGCCGGCGAGCTGCGACCCATCAGTGACAACATGTTACTTTGTATCTGCCCAGCAGACTGAAGGCCTGAACTATGGGTTCAGCCTCTCTGGAGAGTCGGAAGGCTACATAGCCGTCACGTTGTCAACCGACAGCTCTTTAGTAAGAAAAAACTCCAAAGGCAGCTGTCAATTGCACAGGCCAATTAAAGTCGACATATATTTGTGCCATTGCTAATGTTATGTCTGTTTGTTGGTTCTCATAACAGGGAGGAGGGGATATTACTTATATTTGCGCCAACAATGAAGGGTCCTTCGAATTCATCGGTGCTTCGCTTGACAATGGTGCTTTGAGTAGACAAACTGTAAGTTGAAGTACTTTCGGCACCTGTAAGTTACACTTAACCCCAACCCCCCAACTGACTATCAATACAAATGTAAATATCAATACAGTGTCTGGGTCTCACTCTGCCTTGTTAGGTGACCGTAAACTCGGTGAAGGGCCTCATCAACGGAAACACAATCCAGTGTACGTTTACAGCCACCGTTCCCGACGCAACAACAAGAGCACTGTCTACGTCCTATTCTCTAGCTGTTGTCACCGGAACCCTTTCCAGTAAGTCAATCTGGTCAAAGCCACGCAAAGCTTCACATCCACCTGCACATCCAGCACACACACGAACAAAACCACACACAGGATCAAATGATCACGTGACCAGAAACCGCTTATCCTCAACTGTACATGTTCCTCACTAGGCTCAGGTACACTTGGACTTCCTGTGGCCAGAGTCCAGAGCCCAGTGCTGGACATATCAGACGCCAGTTACAGCCCCAGCACCCCCACCACAGTCTCAACTACCGTAAGCACCGCTAGTAACCTGGCAACGCCTGCCGGATCCACGGCTAGTACCCCAATGATGAGCTCTACAGCATCAGGATCAACCCCTCCTACCCCAATGATGAGCTCTATAGCATCAGGATCAACCCCTAGTGCCCCAATGATGAGCTCTACAGCATCAGGATCAACCCCTCCTACCCCACTGATGAGCTCTACAGCATCAGGATCAACCCCTCCTACCCCAATGATGAGCTCTATAGCATCAGGATCAACCCCTCCTACCCCAATGATGAGCTCTACAGCATCAGGATCAACCCCTCCTACTCCACTGATGAGCTCTACAGCATCAGGATCAACCCCTCCTACCCCAATGATGAGCTCTATAGCATCAGGACCAACCCCTCCTACCCCAATGATGAGCTCTATAGCATCAGGATCAACCCCTAGTACCCCAATGATGAGCTCTACAGCTTCAGGATCAACCCCTCCTACCCCACTGATGAGCTCTACAGCATCAGGATCAACCCCTCCTACCCCAATGATGAGCTCTATAGCATCAGGACCAACCCCTCCTACCCCAATGATGAGCTCTACAGCATCAGGATCAACCCCTAGTACCCCAATGATGAGCTCTATAGCATCAGGATCAACCCCTAGTACCCCAATGATGAGCTCTACAGCATCAGGATCAACCCCTAGTACCCCAATGATGAGCTCTATAGCATCAGGATCAACCCCTAGTACCCCAATGATGAGCTCTACAGCAGCTGGATCCACCGAAAGTACCCCAATGATGAACTCTATAGCAACCGGCTCCACCGCAAGTACCCCAATGATGAGCTCTACAGCAGCTGGATCCACTTCAAGTACCCCAATGATGAGCTCTACATCCGCCGGTGCCACCGCTAGCACCGTGGTAACGCCTGCTGAAACCACCTCTACGGCAGCATCTACTAAAACCCCAGTTGAAGCTCTACTGGTAAAGATTTGTCTAATCTAGAACAAAAACAATCCACTTCAATTACATACAATTGACTGAAACTATATTCAATCAAATAGCCTTGATAATCATGATCAAGAGTTGAAAGATTATAATTTCCCAACACTTTTTTTCCCTTCTCTTCTTAAATTGTTTTTCCCTCCGTCTTCAAAATGCAGACGGCCATCTCCAGCGAAGGCTGCACCGAGACCCTGCTTTGTGTCCAAGAGCCGGCGAGCTGCGACCCATCAGTGACAACATGTTACTTTGTATCCGCCCAGCAGACTGAAGGCCTGAACTATGGGTTCAGCCTCTCTGGAGAGTCGGAAGGCTACATAGCCGTCACGTTGTCAACCGACAGCTCTTTAGTAAGAAAAAACTCCAAAGGCAGCTGTCAATTGCACAGGCCAATTAAAGTCGACATATATTTGTGCCATTGCTAATGTTTTGTCTGTTCGTTTGTTCTCATAACAGGGAGGAGGGGATATTACCTACATTTGCGCCAACAATGAAGGGTCCTTTGAATTCATCGGTGCTTCGCTGAACAACAGTGCTTTGATTAGACAAACTGTAAGTTTAAGTACTTTTAGCCTCTTCGAAGTTCCACTTTACCCGAACTCCCCAACTGACTATCAATGCAAATGTAAATATCAATACATTGTCTGGATCTCACTCTGCCTTGTTAGGTGACCGTAAACTCGGTGAAGGGTCTCATCAATGGAACCACAATCCAGTGTACGTTTACAGCCACTGTTCCCGACGCCACAACCAGAGCACTGTCTACGTCCTATTCTCTAGCTGTTGTCACCGGAACCCTTTCCAGTAAGTCAATCTCAGCAAAGCCAAGCAAAGCTTCACATCCACCCGCGCAATCCAACACACACACAAACAAAACCACATACAGGATCACATGATCACGTGACCAGCAATCGCTTATCCTCAACTGTACATGTTCTTCACTAGGCACAGGTGTACTGGGAAATCCCTTGGCCAGAGTCCAGACACCAGTGCTGGACATATCAGATGCCAGCTCCAGCACCAGTATCCTCACCACGGTCGCATCCACCACAGTCACAACCACCACAGTCGCAACCAGTTCTGTTGCAAACAGCGGCCAGCCAACTCACCTGGCACTGTCACAAGGTAGGCAGACTAGCAAGGCTTCCTGCTAAACTGGTAGCTGTGCTGCCCACTAAACCACGAGCTAGGCCGCCCGCTAAACGACGTGCTAGGATTTAATGTACACTACCGCTTATTGTAACACTAATAACAGTTACACAACAACAGTATCATAAAGTATCATAAAGTCAGCGTGGGTCGTTACCATCAGGATAACACGCCCCCCTCTGTCCTAAAGCTTTCAGCCCAGAATGCTTTTTTTTAATCATGTAGTGTTCGAATTCCAGCTGAAACATTGGGCTCACTGGCTCTTTAAAGTAGCCACTAGTCTGATTATATTAAAAGAAAGTAGTTAATTGAATGAGTTTTTCATGTTTTCTCTTCTCTTCTCTTTCTGCCCGCCATACCACAAACTAGGCTGTTCACTTGACTTCTAGCTAGGCTGCCCACTAAAGTGCTAACTAGGCTGACCACTAAACCTCTAGCTAGGAAGCATGCTAAACCACGAGCTAGGCAGCCCGCTAAACAGCTAGCTAGGCTGCCTGCTTAATCTCTTGCTAGGCTGCACACTAAACTCTAGCAAGGCTGCAAACTAAACTCTAGCTAACCCTACCAGCTAAACCTCAAGTAATGCTGTACGCTAAACCTCTAGCTACGCTCCAGGCTAAACCTCTAGTTAGGCTGCCCACTAAACCTCTAGCTAGGCTGACCATTAAACCTCTATCTGTTGGCCCGCTAACTGCTAGCAAGGCTATATCCGCGCTATCCGCATATCCTTTTATTCACCAATTAATATACAAGTTGCTTCAACCTTGCTTTAAAGTAGCAACTAGTTGTCTGATAATCTTAAATTCATTGTTTTAAAGTAATGATGAAATAATCTCATCTCTCTCCCTCTCTTGCCTCCATTTGCAGCTCTGCTCATCATCCTAGGGACCATGGGACTGGCCTTGCTATAAAGCAACTTTAAAGCAACTTAAGAAGTGACAAAAACGTACTTGTGAAAATACTATCCTTAGCATCCACATTTTTTTATTTGAGGAACAAAACATTTACATTGAATTAACTACATAAAAAAAACATTTTGACTGTTTGTAAAATACTTCAATTGTTTTTTTTTCTATCTTCAGTTCATTAATGGAAGGATTTTGTTAATTAAAGGCCCATGACGATGCCTGTAAGTTAGCCTTTAAGAAGGAGCTATTTATTTTTCTAACAATTATGTCCTTTTTTTTAACTTGGGGTGAGACATGAGTTTAGTGTATATTTCCACACATCCAATAGTATGTGTCATGTATTTATTGTGTTGCTCTCAGACAAACAGGTTATCAGGCACTGAATCAATGTTTGTCCTCTCTCTTCGTTGAGTGATGCCACTGGATGGCAGAAACGGTACTGCCTCTAGTTGCCTCATTATCGTAAAAGCAACTTTTTTTAAATAATGGCTTTGAAATAGTAATATTCTCTTCCCCTTCCCTCCCTTGCCTGCATTTTTATCTCTGCCCATCATCATAGAAGTCATAGGACTGGCCTTGTTATAAGGCAAATGCATGCTATACGGCTAGTTAATGTCAAGACTATGAATGGCTTCATTAAAGGCAAAAGTGTAATCAACCAACAATGCTCAATTGGTCATTTAATTTTGTATTTGTCGATTTTAGGAGTTCTCTTCAGCTTTTACTGTACAGAAAAATATATCCAGACAGAAATATATCCATATCTAGACATAGATACCAATGTAGAGTTTTGTTGATGGTTGGTTTAGGCAGCCTCAACTAACCCGAATCCTGTTGACAGACTGTGGGGCTGGGCGGGGTTGCACATCTGTGACACATTCAATAATCAGGGCACACAGGTTGAACCAGCCATCACCACACATGCTCATGGGTAGCTCTGACATGCCAATACGGAGCACCTTCCCTGACTGACACTTCTTCCAACTCTGTTGTTGTTAAGATTACAACAACGACAACCACAACAACAACACACATTAGGAGCTCTGCCTTGTCAGTATTCAATACCTGCTCTGCATGCATCAAACCGTCCAACAAACAAACCAGTTTCCCACAACATCTACCTTTGTCCTGGTATCAGGCTATTAAATACAGACAGTATTTTAAATGACTTACATTCCTTTAACCTTGGTTATTTATATGAGCTATGACAAATGTTTTATTTAATGGACTGCTGCCCGTTCTTTTCTTGTACTGACCTATGAACGTTGACCTGTTGCCTCTGACATATAACTATTTTGTTTTGTCAGAGTTTTCTACTTTTTTTAAGTTGTGTGTGTAGTGCTGCAAATGAACTGCCCTTCTTGGGATAAATAGAATTGTCTGAATCTGAATCTGAAAAACTGGTCATGACATAATTTGCCAATGACGGGAATTAATGAGACAAACATTTGTGTTGAGTCTTGGGAGGTTTACCGTCAGGATGACAGGTTCGACGTAGTTGACAATCCGGAATTGTTTCCACCACGCCTCATACACGCAAGATAATGTGTTATCCACAAAATCAAGTTCCTCCTTCTTCCTTTAAATACCGAACACAGATCCCCTGTCCTTCAATTCACAGACTGCAGACACCTGCAAGAGAGACTTTAGAAGAGGAAAGAAACCTATTCCAGCTGAGCCGGACTACCTTAACCCAACTGTTACTCTGAATTGACTTGTACGTGTGAAAAAGGAAACTGGTAGGTAAACCCACTTTATTGAGGCTACTAACTGAGTTGTACCAACTATTAGGCACCTTGTGTTCTGAATCCTATACCAAATATATTGTGTCCAGTGGTTTTATTTGCTTAATGCAAATGTAAAACAATAGGTATATGAGGGGCTAAATCCAGTGATATCTCTATCTATATATAATATAAATTTGTTTATTGCTAAAAAGTAGGCTCATGTTGGGTTCGCCTACACACAGTTATAATAATGCATGTGGTATAACTAAAACAGCCTACAATATAGAATAGTAATTTATTATAGAATAATAATCTTCACATTAATCATTGATAGTAAAGTATAGTTTAAGCAAGGCCTAATGTGTGAATTTAGGTTATTTTAAATGCATTAAATATGGGATCAATCTGTTGGTATTTTCAAATTTGTGTAATTTTTAGGAGGGGGAGATTCTTTGTTGTAACCAAACTATGAACCTTTGAATTAAAATAGTTTGAGAACAATCTGTTCTAGGCGACACAAGAACAATTTGAAGACAATTATTTGAAATGCTAACAAACCCTAGAAATGGCAGCACTGGGGCTATGTCTCACACTTCAAAAAGTTACTGAAACCGAGTGTAGGCTATGCAACGCACTCTTGACTAACTTTAACTTTACCATTGCTAGACATGGCCGGAAGAATGCTCTTCTCCCTGCTTTTGGCACTGACAATTCTGGCTGGAGCTTCTAGTCAGACTACAACAGCCCCCACAACCACCACCACGGCAGCCGCAGACACAACGGCAGCCGCAGCCACAACGGCAGCAGCAACAACCACAACCGCCGCAACAACCACAGCCGCCGCAGCAACAACGGCAGCCGCAGCAACAACGGCAGCCCCAGCCACAACGGCAGCAGCAACAACCACAACCGCCGCAACAACCACAGCCGCCGCAGCAACAACGGCAGCCCCAGCCACAACGGCAGCCGCAGCCACAACGGCAGCCGCAGCCACAACGGCAGCCGCAGCAACAACGGCAGCCCCAGCCACAACGGCAGCCCCAGCCACAACGGCAGCCGCAGCCACAACGGCAGCAGCAACAACCACAGCCGCCGCAGCAACAACGGCAGCCGCAGCAACAACGGCAGCAGCAACAACCACAGCCGCCGCAGCAACAACGGCAGCCGCAGCAACAACGGCAGCCGCAGCCACAATGGCAGCAACAACAACAACAGCCACTGCAACCACAACAGCAGCTGCAACCACAGCTGCCGCAACCACAACAGCAGGCGCAACCACAGCTGCCGCAACCACAACAGCCGCCGCAACCACAACGGCAGCCGCAACAACCACAGCCACCGCAACAACCACAGCTGCCGCAACCACTTCAGCAGGCGCAACAACCACAGCTGCCGCAACCACTTCAGCAGGCGCAACAACCACAGCTGCCGCAACCACTTCAGCAGGCGCAACAACAACAGCTGCCGCAACAACCACAGCCACCGCAACAACCACAGCTGCTGCAACCACTTCAGCAGGCGCAACAACCACAGCTGCTGCAACCACTTCAGCAGGCGCAACAACCACAGCAGCCGCAACCACCACGGCAGCAGCAACAACCACAGCCGCCGCAACCACAACAGCAGCTGCAACCACAACAGCAGGCGCAACAACCACAGCTGCTGCAACCACTTCAGCAGGCGCAACCACCACGGCAGCAGCAACAACAACGGCAGCAGCTGCAACCACAACAGCAGCTGCAACCACAGCTGCCGCAACCACAACAGCAGGCGCAACAACAACAGCCGCCGCAACCACAACGATTCCTCCTGTACTGTCACCCAACGACACCGTAGACAGTCTACCGGTAAGTTTTTTACCTAAATAATACACTACAATGACAGAAATTGCGTTATATCAAATGGCCTACATAATAATAAATTAGGAAAGAAAAAAATCAGACACATAATATTATTAATTTTCCCGCACTTCTTAAATCCTTTTTCCCGCTATCAAAACAAAGAGCCCCATCTCCAACCAAAGCTGCAGCAGTTCCCAGCTCTGTGCCTCAGAGCCACAAAGCTGCGACCCATCGGTGCCTGATTCCTGTTTCTTTGTGGGTGCCAGGCGGACTGCCGGACAGAACTTTGAGTTTGGACTATCTGGACAGTCCGATGGCTACATAGGCTGCACCTTGTCACCGGACAATGCTTTGGTAATTAACCCTGACAATCGCACAGGCCAATTAAAATCGACCTATATCTGCAACATTGCTAATGTGCTGTCTGTTGGCTGGTTTTCATCACAGGGCGGAGGAGATACTACTTACGTTTGCGCCAACAACAACGGAAGGGTCGATTTCATCGGAACGATCTTGCAAAACGGTCAATTGATTAGACAAACTGTAAGTTTAAGTTCATTTGGCACCTGAAAGTTCCACGTAACCCTAACCTCTTAACAATCAATGGACGCGTCGATATCAAAACATTGACTGGCTTCGACTCTGCCTTTTTAGCTGAATGCAAACTCGGTGAGGGGACGCATCGACGGAAACAGAATCCAGTGTACGTTTGCAGCCACTATCCCTGATGCGACAGCCAGAATGACGGCGTCTACCTTTTCGTTAGCTTTTGTCACCGGAGCATTCAACCCAAGTAAGTCAATCGAGTAAAAGCCCAAGAAAGCTTCACACCAACCCCCCCCCCCCCCCCCCAACACACACACACACACACACACAACAAACATCATATGATTACAGGATCTTCAATCACTTATCCTTGACTGTACATGTTCTTAACCAGGCACTGGTGAACTGGGAGCTCCCGAGGCCAGAGTCCAGACAGAAATGGTGGAGCTGGGCAACCCCAACTCCAATAGCACCAACGTCCTCACCTCCGCCGGCGGCAGGCCAACCTACCAGGCACTGTCACAAGGTAGGCGGACTAGCAAGGCTCCCTGCTAAACCGGTATCTGCATGTTAATCCATGAGCTAGGCTGCCCGCTTGATCTCTACCTAGGCTAGCTACTTAAGTGCTAGTTTGGGGAGCGTATCTATGTTTCCCGGGTCCTATGTTCCCCGGGTCCTATGTTCCCCGCTTTGTATGTGACCAGGGAACATAGGACCCTGTGAGCAAATCTTTTTTTCGTAGGATGGTAGGGGCAAGTACCGCCTTTTTCGCCTCTGATTCGCCTCTGATTGGTTAGGATGTCTCTCCTCCGATTGGTTATGGTTAGGGTTAGGTTTAGGGTTAACCCTCACCCTAACCCTAACCCTAAACCTGACCCTAACCCTTTGCACCCAGGGAACATAGGACCTTGGGAACATAGGGATGACCCCCTAGCTAGGCTGCCCACTTAACCTCTAGCTAGGATGCCCAGTTAACCTCTAGCTAGGCTACCCAGTTAACCAATAGCTAGGCTGCCCACTAATCCACTAGCTTAACTGCTAGCAAGGCTATAGCTGCTTCAGCAGATATAGTTGCCTAGGCCTCACTTTAAAGTAGCCACTAGTTGTCTGCTAATCGTAAAAGCAACGTTTAATGTAATTATCAAATAACTGAATTTCCTTCTCTCTATTTTCAGCTCTGCTCATCATCCTAGGGACCATGGGACTGACCTTGCTATAAAGCAGCTTTAAGAAGGTCCAAAAGTGACAAAAACCTACATTACCTGTATTAACTACATCAAAAATATATGAACAATTCGTAAAATACTTTTTTCAAAATACTTTTTTCGTTCCTCGGTTCATTAATGAAAAGATATTGTTAATTAAAGGCTCATGACGATGCCTAGAAATTAGCCTTAAAGAAGGAGCTATTTATTTTTCTAACAATTATGTCCTTTAGTTTGCGTTTGGGAGAGTCATGAGTTTTTTTTAATATTTTCACGCTTTCCAATGTATGTGTCATGTATTTATTGTGTAAGTCTCAGACCAATAGGTTATCAGACACTGAATCAATGTTTGTCCACTCTCTCTTCTTTGAATGATGCCACTGGATGGCAGAAACGATACTGGCTTGTATGTTAAATAAACTTGCGATTTGTGATTATCTAAGCACAAAGATGAAAGTGATTAAAGTGATCACTGCACAAGTTAATCCTGCTCACAGAAAAAACATGCATTCAAACAGTGGTGGTATGATCCGTTTGTTAATGCACTTTGTTGCAACAACTAATATGTTTTGTTTTGTTTGTTTGTTGAATAAAATATACCTATAACAGTCAACTTGATTCTGTTCTTGCCTACTTTGTAACGCAACCATGCTTTACCTAATTTCTGGTCCTAATTTATGGAATGGCCTATATTGGATTATTTTACATGCTAGACTAGAGCAACCCGATCTCTTCAATCAAGGTCATGACTGTTCAAGGTGATGCGTGGTATGCATCTGCGCTCCACACAAGCTAATTGGAAGGATGGGCTTATCATCTGTCATCTAATGCACAACTGGACTCTAGCATAGGCTACGCACTGCACACAGTTTGAAAGTGTAAAATCGTGTTTTTTTGTACGCAAATTGAAGGGTTCGGGTTGGCTAGAGGGACATAGTAAGCGTATTCCATTATATTGTAGCGACCCTTGAATTGTATAAAAGTCTATAAGTTATGTATAATGCTGCGATCCATTTGTATGGTACGCCGGTACGTCCGTATGTCTGTCACATTCTCGCCAGAGAATGTGACGTCATTTCCTGGCTTGCAGCTGTGGTAGAAAATAATGATGTTTAAAAGGATATTTGCCAAATGTTAGAATATAATATTGGAGAGGAATGTACCAGCAGAGGGAAGAGAGACAGGCTCCAGGCCGTGTTCTATTGTTATTCAACACCCCAGAGTGTCCGGAGTTGACCGGCAAACAGATAAGACTCAGATAAGACATCCCTCTGTAGTAAAAGACATCAGTCTATTTCACTTAGATAATAAGTATAAGTAAGGTTAACTTTAAGTATAAATTATATAAGAATATAATGTAAATATATGCACAATGGAGCCAAATGTTAAACACTATTGATTTTACTTGGCCTTCCTGTTTCAAAACAAATGCTTGCATTTTGATGAACCCCTGACGCCCCATGTAAATGGCCTCTTACAGAGACCCCTTATGGTTCCTTGTCTGTGGTTTTAGAATGTATATTCTGTAGGCTTAAAGTTAAGAGTTAAGGTAACTAATCCATACCCCGGTTAATATCAGACACTACCTGCTTTAGGATTATGACTGTATATGCCACAGAAAAATAAAGTGGCATTAACTATTACAAATAAATATTTTACTGCTTAAATGAATATTCCTTTCACAGGGCTCATCTCTTAAACACATGTGGTAAGTCATGGTGATTTAAGATCAGGTTAATAAATAAGGCGAAGAATGGATTTTAATCAAAGACTTTACTTCATATAACTGTAATGCATAATATGTAAACGTCATATAACTAATGTTTAATATGTAACACTTTGTATCTAATGCTTGAATGTTTGTATCCATGTGGGAAGTTAAAAGATAAATGGTAATGAGGGAAGAGGTAGGACCTCTAGATTAGAAGCTCTGATTGGTCTAGGAAATCACAGGTTTAGTTACCTCTGAGATCCCGGGCCGAATAGGCCAGTTCTTTTTCAAACCAACTCAGGTGATGTTGTTACTATCTGTGGTGACAATTAAGCCTTGATCATTCAACCCTAGTCCTTCTCGACCTCTCGTAATTTGTTAGAGTATTAGACTGTGGGTTTTATCCAAGACACAGCACTTATAGCGTTCCCAGACAACACAACTTCACATTGTACTACACACACAGCAAGACCGCAATGCATAAGTTGGTGACCGGAATAAAGTCGATATGTAATCAAGTGTGTAAGAGCATTTAAAATCTACATTAAAATGACCAACGTGGTACAAATTCAAAGAAAATAAATCTCTCCACGGGAGCAGCCTTTTTTGCTGTCGAGTCGCACAGTCGAGTCGTACTCGGTATACTCTCAGAATTGCAGGTGCGTCGTAGTGGTCATGGGGGGGGTCTGGGATGATAAGTTATTTTAAGTAAATTTGAATGGGCTGAATTAAAAAATGTATGTTGTGGTGGACTCTATAGACACAATTCACCATACTGTGTAATTTACATGTTTTCGTTCTCTTTAAGGTCGTGCTACTTATTTGACGATATGCCGGGGCGGCACAATGTTTGACTCTGACATATAACTATCTCGTTTTGTCTGTGAGTTTTCTACGTTTTTTAAGTTGTGTTTATAGTTTACAATTGTCTGAATCTACAACTGAAAAACAGGTCATGACATATTTTGCCAATGACGGGGATCATTTAGACAAAAATGTGTCTGTCATTGGCGAGAGTCTTGGGAGGTTTACGTCAGGAGGATGACAAAAGGTTAGACGTAGTTGACAATCCGGAAATGTTTCCACCACGCCTAATGCACGCAAGATCACGTCTTATCCACAAGATGAAGTTCCTCCTTCTTCCTTTAAATACCGAACACAGATCCCCTGTCCATCAATTCACAGACTGCCGACTTCTACACATGATGTGTTCTTGACTTTTCATTTTCCTCTGACCCCGTTAATCACCGCTTGCGGTTATATTTTTATTGTTTTTAATTGCTAAACATCTATATTAAATGATAGGCCAACTAATATGATATTAATTGAGCGATTATTGATTTATATAAATGGGTTTATTACTACAATGAAGTCTTATATTGGGTTTGCCTACAGACTTTTGATAATACAACATCTGTTAGAATTAATATATACTACATTAGGCTTATAATTATGTAATAATAATCTTGTTATTAAACATTAAGGGTAAAGTATATTTTCAGCGTGGTCAAATGTGTCCATTTTGGTCATTCAAATGCATTGAACCGGCTGATTTTTTTTACATTTGGTTGAGAATCTGAACTGCAACCACCAGCTCCCTTTGAGTTAAAATTAAGAATAATGCTATGCTAGGCAATATAGAAACAATATAGAAAAAACAATTTGAAATGCTAACATAGTGTTTCAAAGCTAAAAGGAGGCTAGTTTATGGTAAAAACTTACAAAAGCAAAAGCACAGGCTATAAACCCTGCCTTTCGACTAACTTTAACTTCACCATTTCTAGCCATGGGCTGGAGTCTCCTCTTCTCCCTGCTATTGGCACTGACAATTGTGCCAGAAGCCTCTACCCAGACTACGGCAATGAGCTCTACAGCAGCTGGATCCACCGCTAGTACCCCAATGATAAGCTCTACAACAGCTGGATCAACCGCCAGTATCGCAATGGTGAGCTCTACAGCAGCTGGATCCACCGCTAGTACCACAATGATAAGCTCTACAGCATCAGGATCAACCGCTACTACCCCAATGATAAGCTCTATAGCATCAGGATCAACCCCTAGTACCACAATGATGAGCTCTACAGCAGCTGGATCCACAGCAAGTACCCCAATGATCAGCTCTATAGCAACCGGATCCACAGTCAGTACCCTGATGATGAGCTCTACAGCAGCTGGATCCACAGCAAGTACCCCAATGATCAGCTCTATAGCAACCGGATCCACAGTCAGTACCCTGATGATGAGCTCTACAGCAGCTGGACCCACTGCAAGTACCGTAACGATCAGCTCTACAGCAGCTGGATCCACAGCAAGTACCCAAATGATGAGCTCTACAGCAGCTGGATCCACCGCAAGTACCCCAATGATGAGCTCTGTAGCAACCGGATCCACAGTCAGTACCCCAATGATCAGCTCTACAGCAGCTGGATCCATAGCAAGTTCCCCAATGATGAGCTCTACATCCGCCGGAGCCAGCGCTAGCACCTCTACGGCAGCATCTACTAAAACCCCAGTTGAAGCTCTACTGGTAAAGATTTGTCTAATCTAGAAAAAATACAATCCACTTCAATTACATACAATTGACTGAAACTATATTCAATCAAATAGCCTTGATAATCATGATCAAGAGTTGAAAGATTATAATTTCCCAACACTTTTTTTCCCTTCTCTTCTTAAATTGTTTTTCCCTCCATCCTCAAAATGCAGACGGCCATCTCCAGCGAAGGCTGCACCGAGACCCTGCTTTGTGTCCAAGAGCCGGCGAGCTGCGACCCATCAGTGACAACATGTTACTTTGTATCCGCCCAGCAGACTGAAGGCCTGAACTATGGGTTCAGCCTCTCTGGAGAGTCGGAAGGCTACATAGCCGTCACGTTGTCAACCGACAGCTCTTTAGTAAGAAAAAACTCCAAAGGCAGCTGTCAATTGCACAGGCCAATTAAAGTCGACATATACTTGTGCCATTGCTAATGTTATGTCTGTTTGTTGGTTCTCATAACAGGGAGGAGGGGATATAACTTATATTTGCGCCAACAATGAAGGGTCCTTCGAATTCATCGGTGCTTCGCTTGATAATGGTGCTTTGAGTAGACAAACTGTAAGTTGAAGTACTTTCGGCATCTGTAAGTTCCACTTAAGCCTATCCCCCCAACTGACTATCAATACAAATGTAAATATCAATACATTGTCTGGGTCTCACTCTGCCTTGTTAGGTGACCGTAAACTCGGTGAAGGGCCTCATCAACGGAAACACAATCCAGTGTACGTTTACAGCCACCGTTCCCGACGCAACAACCAGAGCACTGTCTACGTCCTATTCTCTAGCTGTTGTCACCGGAACCCTTTCCAGTAAGTCAATCTGGTCAAAGCCACACAAAGCTTCACATCCACCTGCACATCCAGCACACACACGAACAAAACCACATACAGGATCAAATGATCACGTGACCAGAAACCGCTTATCCTCAACTGTACATGTTCCTCACTAGGCTCAGGTACACTTGGACTTCCTGTGGCCAGAGTCCAGAGCCCAGTGCTGGACATATCAGACGCCAGTTACAGCCCCAGCACCCCCACCACAGTCTAAACTACCGTAAGCACCGCTAGTAACCTGGCAACGCCTGCCGGATCCACGGCTAGTACCCCAATGATGAGCTCTACAGCATCAGGATCAACCCCTCCTACCCCAATGATGAGCTCTATAGCATCAGGATCAACCCCTAGTACCCCAATGATGAGCTCTACAGCATCAGGATCAACCCCTCCTACCCCACTGATGAGCTCTACAGCATCAGGATCAACCCCTCCTACCCCAATGATGAGCTCTATAGCATCAGGACCAACCCCTCCTACCCCAATGATGAGCTCTATAGCATCAGGATCAACCCCTAGTACCCCAATGATGAGCTCTACAGCATCAGGATCAACCCCTCCTACCCCACTGATGAGCTCTACAGCATCAGGATCAACCCCTCCTACCCCAATGATGAGCTCTATAGCATCAGGACCAACCCCTCCTACCCCAATGATGAGCTCTACAGCATCAGGATCAACCCCTAGTACCCCAATGATGAGCTCTATAGCATCAGGATCAACCCCTAGTACCCCAATGATGAGCTCTACAGCAGCTGGATCCACCGAAAGTACCCCAATGATAAACTCTATAGCAACCGGCTCCACCGCAAGTATCCCAATGATGAGCTCTACAGCAGCTGGATCCACTGCAAGTACCCCAATGATGAGCTCTACATCCGCCGGTGCCACCGCTAGCACCGTGGCAACGCCTGCTGAAACCACCTCTACGGCAGAATCTACTAAAACCCCAGTTGAAGCTCTACTGGTAAAGATTTGTCTAATCTAGAACAAATACAATCAACTTCAATTACATACAATTGACTGAAACTATATTCAATCAAATAGCCTTGATAATCATGATCAAGAGTTGAAAGATTATAATTTCCCAACACTTTTTTTCCCTTCTCTTCTTAAATTGTTTTTCCCTCCGTCTTCAAAATGCAGACGGCCATCTCCAGCGAAGGCTGCACCGAGACCCTGCTTTGTGTCCAAGAGCCGGCGAGCTGCGACCCATCAGTGACAACATGTTACTTTGTATCCGCCCAGCAGACTGAAGGCCTGAACTATGGGTTCAGCCTCTCTGGAGAGTCGGAAGGCTACATAGCCGTCACGTTGTCAACCGACAGCTCTTTAGTAAGAAAAAACTCCAAAGGCAGCTGTCAATTGCACAGGCCAATTAAAGTCGACATATATTTGTGCCATTGCTAATGTTTTGTCTGTTCGTTTGTTCTCATAACAGGGAGGAGGGGATATTACCTACATTTGCGCCAACAATGAAGGGTCCTTTGAATTCATCGGTGCTTCGCTGAACAACAGTGCTTTGATTAGACAAACTGTAAGTTTAAGTACTTTTAGCCTCTTCGAAGTTCCACTTTACCCTAACTCCCCAACTGACTATCAATGCAAATGTAAATATCAATACATTGTCTGGATCTCACTCTGCCTTGTTAGGTGACCGTAAACTCGGTGAAGGGTCTCATCAATGGAACCACAATCAAGTGTACGTTTACAGCCACCGTTCCCGACGCCACAACCAGAGCACTGTCTACGTCCTATTCTCTAGCTGTTGTCACCGGAACCCTTTCCAGTAAGTCAATCTCAGCAAAGCCAAGCAAAGCTTCACATCCACCCGCGCAATCCAACACACACACAAACAAAACCACATACAGGATCACATGATCACGTGACCAGCAATCGCTTATCCTCAACTGTACATGTTCTTCACTAGGCACAGGTGTACTGGGAAATCCCTTGGCCAGAGTCCAGACACCAGTGCTGGACATATCAGATGCCAGCTCCAGCACCAGTATCCTCACCACGGTCGCATCCACCACAGTCACAACCACCACAGTCGCAACCAGTTCTATTGCAAACAGCGGCCAGCCAACTCACCTGGCACTGTCACAAGGTAGGCAGACTAGCAAGGCTTCCTGCTAAACTGGTAGCTGTGCTGCCCACTAAACCACGAGCTAGGCCGCCCGCTAAACAACGTGCTAGGATTTAATGTACACTACCGATTATTGTAACACTAATAACAGTTACACAACAACAGTATCATAAAGTATCATAAAGTCAGCGTGGGTCGTTACCATCAGGATAACACGCCCCCCTCTGTCCTAAAGCTTTCAGCCCAGAATGCTTTTTTTTAATCATGTAGTGTTCGAATTCCAGCTGAAAAATTGGGCTCACTGGCTCTTTAAAGTAGCCACTAGTCTGATTATATTAAAAGAAAGTAGTTAATTGAATGAGTTTTTCATGTTTTCTCTTCTCTTCTCTTTCTGCCCGCCATACCACAAACTAGGCTGTTCACTTGACTTCTAGCTAGGCTGCCCACTAAAGTGCTAACTAGGCTGACCACTAAACCTCTAGCTAGGAAGCATGCTAAACCACGAGCTAGGCAGCCCGCTAAACAGCTAGCTAGGCTGCCTGCTTAATCTCTTGCTAGGCTGCACACTAAACTCTAGCAAGGCTGCAAACTAAACTCTAGCTAACCCTACCAGCTAAACCTCAAGTAATGCTGTACGCTAAACCTCTAGCTACGCTCCAGGCTAAACCTCTAGTTAGGCTGCCCACTAAACCTCTAGCTAGGCTGACCATTAAACCTCTATCTGTTGGCCCGCTAACTGCTAGCAAGGCTATATCCGCGCTATCCGCATATCCTTTTATTCACCAATTAATATACAAGTTGCTTCAACCTTGCTTTAAAGTAGCAACTAGTTGTCTGATAATCTTAAATTCATTGTTTTAAAGTAATGATGAAATAATCTCATCTCTCTTCCTCTCTTGCCTCCATTTGCAGCTCTACTCATCATCCTAGGGACCATGGGACTGGCCTTGCTATAAAGCAACTTTAAAGCAACTTAAGAAGTGACAAAAACGTACTTGTGAAAATACTATCCTTAGCATCCACATTTTTTTATTTGAGGAACAAAACATTTACATTGAATTAACTACATAAAAAAAACATTTTGACTGTTTGTAAAATACTTCAATTGTTTTTTTTTCTATCTTCAGTTCATTAATGGAAGGATTTTGTTAATTAAAGGCCCATGACGATGCCTGTGAGTTAGCCTTTAAGAAGGAGCTATTTATTTTTCTAACAATTATGTCCTTTTTTTTAACTTGGGGTGAGACATGAGTTTAGTGTATATTTCCACACATCCAATAGTATGTGTCATGTATTTATTGTGTTGCTCTCAGACAAACAGGTTATCAGGCACTGAATCAATGTTTGTCCTCTCTCTTCGTTGAGTGATGCCACTGGATGGCAGAAACGGTACTGCCTCTATTTGCCTCATTATCGTAAAAGCAACTTTTTTTAAATAATGGCTTTGTAATAGTAATATTCTCTTCCCCTTCCCTCTCTTGCCTGCATTTTTATCTCTGCCCATCATCATAGAAGTCATAGGACTGGCCTTGTTATAAGGCAAATGCATGCTATACGGCTATTTAATGTCAAGACTATGAATGGCTTCATTAAAGGCAAAAGTGTAATCAACCAACAATGCTCAATTGGTCATTTAATTTTGTATTTGTCGATTTTAGGAGTTCTCTTCAGCTTTTACTGTACAGAAAAATATATCCAGACAGAAATATATCCATATCTAGACATAGATACCAATGTAGAGTTTTGTTGATGGTTGGTTTAGGCAGCCTCAACTAACCCGAATCCTGTTGACAGACTGTGGGGCTGGGCGGGGTTGCACATCTGTGACACATTCAATAATCAGGGCACACAGGTTGAACCAGCCATCACCACACATGCTCATGGGTAGCTCTGACATGCCAATACGGAGCACCTTCCCTGACTGACACTTCTTCCAACTCTGTTGTTGTTAAGATTACAACAACGACAACCACAACAACAACACACATTAGGAGCTCTGCCTTGTCAGTATTCAATACCTGCTCTGCATGCATCAAACCGTCCAACAAACAAACCAGTTTCCCACAACATCTACCTTTGTCCTGGTATCAGGCTATTAAATACAGACAGTATTTTAAATGACTTACATTCCTTTAACCTTGGTTATTTATATGAGCTATGACAAATGTTTTATTTAATGGACTGCTGCCCGTTCTTTTCTTGTACTGACCTATGAACGTTGATCTGTTGCCTCTGACATATAACTATTTTGTTTTGTCTGAGTTTTCTACTTTTTTTAAGTTGTGTGTGTAGTGCTGCAAATGAACTGCCCTTCTTGGGATAAATAGAATTGTCTGAATCTGAATCTGAAAAACTGGTCATGACATAATTTGCCAATGACGGGAATTAATGAGACAAACATTTGTGTTGAGTCTTGGGAGGTTTACCGTCAGGATGACAGGTTCGACGTAGTTGACAATCCGGAATTGTTTCCACCACGCCTCATACACGCAAGATAATGTTTTATCCACAAAATCAAGTTCCTCCTTCTTCCTTTAAATACCGAACACAGATCCCCTGTCCTTCAATTCACAGACTGCAGACACCTGCAAGAGAGACTTTAGAAGAGGAAAGAAACCTATTCCAGCTGAGCCGGACTACCTTAACCCAACTGTTACTCTGAATTGACTTGTACGTGTGAAAAAGGAAACTGGTAGGTAAACCCACTTTATTGAGGCTACTAACTGAGTTGTACTAACTATTAGGCACCTTGTGTTCTGAATCCTATACCAAATATATTGTGTCCAGTGGTTTTATTTGCTTAATGCAAATGTAAAACAATAGGTCTATGTATATGAGGGGCTAAATCCAGTGATATCTCTATCTATATATAATATAAATTTGTTTATTCCTAAAAAGTAGGCTCATGTTGGGTTCGCCTACACACAGTTATAATAATGCATGTGGTATAACTAAAACAGCCTACAATATAGAATAGTAATTTATTATAGAATAATAATCTTCACATTAATCATTGATAGTAAAGTATAGTTTAAGCAAGGCCTAATGTGTGAATTTAGGTTATTTTAAATGCATTAAATATGGGATCAATCTGTTGGTATTTTCAAATTTGTGTAATTTTTAAGAGGGGGAGATTCTTTGTTGTAACCAAACTATGAACCTTTGAATTAAAATAGTTTGAGAACAATCTGTTCTAGGCGACACAAGAACAATTTGAAGACAATTATTTGAAATGCTAACAAACCCTAGAAATGGCAGCACTGGGGCTATGTCTCACACTTCAAAAAGTTACTGAAACCGAGTGTAGGCTATGCAACGCACTCTTGACTAACTTTAACTTTACCATTGCTAGACATGGCCGGAAGAATGCTCTTCTCCCTGCTTTTGGCACTGACAATTCTGGCTGGAGCTTCTAGTCAGACTACAACAGCCCCCACAACCACCACCACGGCAGCCGCAGCCACAACGGCAGCCCCAGCCACAACGGCAGCCGCAGCCACAACGGCAGCCGCAGCAACAACGGCAGCCGCAGCCACAACGGCAGCCGCAGCAACAACGGCAGCCGCAGCCACAACGGCAGCCGCAGCAACAACGGCAGCCGCAGCAACAACGGCAGCCGCAGCAACAACGGCAGCCGCAGCCACAACGGCAGCCGCAGCCACAACGGCAGCCGCAGCCACAACGGCAGCCGCAGCCACAACGGCAGCCGCAGCCACAACGGCAGCAGCAACAACCACAGCCGCCGCAGCCACCACGGCAGCCGCAGCAACAACGGCAGCCGCAGCCACAACGGCAGCCGCAGCAACAACGGCAGCCGCAGCAACAACGGCAGCCGCAGCAACAACGGCAGCCGCAGCCACAACGGCAGCCGCAGCCACAACGGCAGCCGCAGCCACAACGGCAGCCGCAGCAACAACGGCAGCAGCAACAACCACAGCCGCCGCAGCCACCACGGCAGCCGCAGCAACAACGGCAGCCGCAGCCACAACGGCAGCCGCAGCAACAACGGCAGCCGCAGCAACAACGGCAGCCGCAGCAACAACGGCAGCCGCAGCCACCACGGCAGCCGCAGCAACAACGGCAGCCGCAGCCACAACGGCAGCCGCAGCCACAACGGCAGCCGCAGCAACAACGGCAGCCGCAGCCACAACGGCAGCCGCAGCAACAACGGCAGCCGCAGCCACAACGGCAGCCGCAGCAACAACGGCAGCCGCAGCCACAACGGCAGCCGCAGCAACAACGGCAGCCGCAGCAACAACGGCAGCCGCAGCAACAACGGCAGCAGCAACAACCACAGCCGCCGCAGCCACCACGGCAGCCGCAGCAACAACGGCAGCCGCAGCCACAACGGCAGCCGCAGCCACAACGGCAGCCGCAGCAACAACGGCAGCCGCAGCCACAACGGCAGCCGCAGCCACAACGGCAGCCGCAGCCACAACGGCAGCCGCAGCAACAACGGCAGCCGCAGCCACAACGGCAGCCGCAGCCACAACGGCAGCCGCAGCAACAACGGCAGCCGCAGCCACAACGGCAGCCGCAGCCACCACGGCAGCCGCAGCAACAACGGCAGCCGCAGCAACAACGGCAGCCGCAGCAACAACGGCAGCCGCAGCCACCACGGCAGCCGCAGCAACAACGGCAGCCGCAGCCACAACGGCAGCCGCAGCCACAACGGCAGCCGCAGCCACCACGGCAGCCGCAGCAACAACGGCAGCCGCAGCCACCACGGCAGCCGCAGCAACAACGGCAGCCGCAGCAACAACGGCAGCCGCAGCCACCACGGCAGCCGCAGCAACAACGGCAGCCGCAGCCACAACGGCAGCCGCAGCCACAACGGCAGCCGCAGCAACAACGGCAGCCGCAGCCACAACGGCAGCCGCAGCCACAACGGCAGCCGCAGCCACAACGGCAGCCGCAGCCACAACGGCAGCCGCAGCAACAACGGCAGCAGCAACAACCACAGCCGCCGCAGCCACCACGGCAGCCGCAGCCACCACGGCAGCCGCAGCAACCACGGCAGCCGCAGCAACCACGGCAGCCGCAGCAACAACGGCAGCCGCAGCAACAACGGCAGCCGCAGCCACAACGGCAGCCGCAGCAACAACGGCAGCCGCAGCCACAACGGCAGCCCCAGCCACAACGGCAGCCCCAGCCACAACGGCAGCCGCAGCCACCACGGCAGCCGCAGCAACAACGGCAGCCGCAGCAACAACGGCAGCCGCAGCCACAACGGCAGCCGCAGCCACAACGGCAGCCGCAGCAACAACGGCAGCAGCAACAACCACAGCCGCCGCAGCCACCACGGCAGCCGCAGCCACAACGGCAGCCGCAGCAACAACGGCAGCAGCAACAACCACAGCCGCCGCAGCCACCACGGCAGCCGCAGCCACAACGGCAGCCGCAGCAACAACGGCAGCCGCAGCAACAACGGCAGCCGCAGCCACAACGGCAGCCGCAGCAACAACGGCAGCCGCAGCCACAACGGCAGCCGCAGCCACAACGGCAGCCGCAGCCACAACGGCAGCCGCAGCCACAACGGCAGCAGCAACAACCACAACCGCCGCAACAACCACAGCCGCCGCAGCCACCACGGCAGCCGCAGCAACAACGGCAGCCGCAGCAACAACGGCAGCCGCAGCCACAACGGCAGCCGCAGCCACAACGGCAGCAACAACAACAACAGCCACTGCAACCACAACAGCAGCTGCAACCACAGCTGCCGCAACCACAACAGCAGGCGCAACCACAACAGCCGCCGCAACCACAACGGCAGCCGCAACAACCACAGCCACCGCAACAACCACAGCTGCCGCAACCACTTCAGCAGGCGCAACAACCACAGCTGCCGCAACCACTTCAGCAGGCGCAACAACCACAGCTGCTGCAACCACTTCAGCAGGCGCAACAACAACAGCTGCCGCAACCACTTCAGCAGGCGCAACAGCCACAGCAGCCGCAACCACCACGGCAGCAGCAACAACAACAGTCACTGCAACCACCACAGCTGCCGCAACCACAACAGCAGGCGCAACAACAACAGCCGCCGCAACCACAACGATTCCTCCTGTACTGATACCCAACGACACCATCAGTCTACCGGTAAGTTTTTTACCTAAATAATACACTACAATGACAGAAATTGCATTATATCAAATGGCCTACATAATAATAAATTAGGAAAGAAAAAAATCAGACACATAATATTATTAATTTTCCCGCACTTCTTAAATCCTTTTTCCCGCTATCAAAACAAAGAGCCCCATCTCCAACCAAAGCTGCAGCAGTTCCCAGCTCTGTGCCTCAGAGCCACAAAGCTGCGACCCATCGGTGCCTGATTCCTGTTTCTTTGTGGGTGCCAGGCGGACTGCCGGACAGAACTTTGAGTTTGGACTATCTGGACAGTCCGATGGCTACATAGGCTGCACCTTGTCACCGGACAATGCTTTGGTAATTAACCCTGACAATCGCACAGGCCAATTGAAATCGACCTATATCTGCAACATTGCTAATGTGCTGTCTGTTGGCTGGTTTTCATCACAGGGCGGAGGAGATACTACTTACGTTTGCGCCAACAACAATGGAAGGGTCCAATTCATCGGAACGATCTTGCGAAACGGTCAATTGATTAGACAAACTGTAAGTTTAAGTTCATTTGGCACCTGAAAGTTCCACTTAACCCTAACCTCTTAACAATCAATGGACGCGTCGATATCAAAACATTGACTGGCTTCGACTCTGCCTTTTTAGCTGAATGCAAACTCGGTGAGGGGACGCATCGACGGAAACAGAATCCAGTGTACGTTTGCAGCCACTATCCCTGATGCGACAGCCAGAATGACGGCGTCTACCTATTCGTTAGCTTTTGTCACCGGAGCATTCAACCCAAGTAAGTCAATCAAGTAAAAGCCCAAGAAAGCTTCACACCAACCCCCCCCCCCCCCCCCCAACACACACACACAAACACACACAACAAACATCATATGATTACAGGATCTTCAATCGCTTATCCTTGACTGTACATGTTCTTAACCAGGCACTGGTGATCTGGGAGCTCCCAAGGCCAGAGTCCAGACAGAAATGGTGGAGCTGGGCAACCCCAACTCCAATAGCACCAACGTCCTCACCACTGCAACCACCACAGCCGCCGCAACCACAACAGCAGCTGCAACCACAGTTGCCGCAACCACAACAGCAGGCGCAACCACAACAGCCGCCGCAACCACAACGGCAGCCGCAACAACCACAGCCACCGCAACCACAACAGCAGCTGCAACCACAGTTGCCGCAACCACAACAGCAGCTGCAACCACAGCTGCCGCAACCACAACAGCAGGCGCAACAACAACAGCCGCCGCAACCACAACGATTCCTCCTGTACTGACACCCAACGACACCGTAGACAGTCTACCGGTAAGTTTTTTACCTAAATAATACACTACAATGACAGAAATTGCGTTATATCAAATGGCCTACATAATAATAAATTAGGAAAGAAAAAAATCAGACACATAATATTATTAATTTTCCCGCACTTCTTAAATCCTTTTTCCCGCTATCAAAACAAAGAGCCCCATCTCCAACCAAAGCTGCAGCAGTTCCCAGCTCTGTGCCTCAGAGCCACAAAGCTGCGACCCATCGGTGCCTGATTCCTGTTTCTTTGTGGGTGCCAGGCGGACTGCCGGACAGAACTTTGAGTTTGGACTATCTGGACAGTCCGATGGCTACATAGGCTGCACCTTGTCACCGGACAATGCTTTGGTAATTAACCCTGACAATCGCACAGGCCAATTAAAATCGACCTATATCTGCAACATTGCTAATGTGCTGTCTGTTGGCTGGTTTTCATCACAGGGCGGAGGAGATACTACTTACGTTTGCGCCAACGACAACGGAAGGGTCCAATTCATCGGAACGATCTTGCAAAACGGTCAATTGATTAGACGAACTGTAAGTTTAAGTTCATTTGGCACCTGAAAGTTCCACTTAACCCTAACCTCTTAACAATCAATGGACGCGTCGATATCAAAACATTGACTGGCTTCGACTCTGCCTTTTTAGCTGAATGCAAACTCGGTGAGGGGACGCATCGACGGAAACAGAATCCAGTGTACGTTTGCAGCCACTATCCCTGATGCGACAGCCAGAATGACGGCGTCTACCTATTCGTTAGCTTTTGTCACCGGAGCATTCAACCCAAGTAAGTCAATCAAGTAAAAGCCCAAGAAAGCTTCACACCAACCCCCCCCCCCCCCCCCAACACACACACACACACACACACAACAAACATCATATGATTACAGGATCTTCAATCGCTTATCCTTGACTGTACATGTTCTTAACCAGGCACTGGTGATCTGGGAGCTCCCAAGGCCAGAGTCCAGACAGAAATGGTGGAGCTGGGCAACCCCAACTCCAATAGCACCAACGTCCTCACCACTGCAACCACCACAGCCGCCGCAACCACAACAGCAGCTGCAACCACAGTTGCCGCAACCACAACAGCAGGCGCAACCACAACAGCCGCCGCAACCACAACGGCAGCCGCAACAACCACAGCCACCGCAACCACAACAGCAGCTGCAACCACAGTTGCCGCAACCACAACAGCAGCTGCAACCACAGCTGCCGCAACCACAACAGCAGGCGCAACAACAACAGCCGCCGCAACCACAACGATTCCTCCTGTACTGACACCCAACGACACCGTAGACAGTCTACCGGTAAGTTTTTTACCTAAATAATACACTACAATGACAGAAATTGCGTTATATCAAATGGCCTACATAATAATAAATTAGGAAAGAAAAAAATCAGACACATAATATTATTAATTTTCCCGCACTTCTTAAATCCTTTTTCCCGCTATCAAAACAAAGAGCCCCATCTCCAACCAAAGCTGCAGCAGTTCCCAGCTCTGTGCCTCAGAGCCACAAAGCTGCGACCCATCGGTGCCTGATTCCTGTTTCTTTGTGGGTGCCAGGCGGACTGCCGGACAGAACTTTGAGTTTGGACTATCTGGACAGTCCGATGGCTACATAGGCTGCACCTTGTCACCGGACAATGCTTTGGTAATTAACCCTGACAATCGCACAGGCCAATTAAAATCGACCTATATCTGCAACATTGCTAATGTGCTGTCTGTTGGCTGGTTTTCATCACAGGGCGGAGGAGATACTACTTACGTTTGCGCCAACAACAACGGAAGGGTCGATTTCATCGGAACGATCTTGCAAAACGGTCAATTGATTAGACAAACTGTAAGTTTAAGTTCATTTGGCACCTGAAAGTTCCACGTAACCCTAACCTCTTAACAATCAATGGACGCGTCGATATCAAAACATTGACTGGCTTCGACTCTGCCTTTTTAGCTGAATGCAAACTCGGTGAGGGGACGCATCGACAGAAACAGAATCCAGTGTACGTTTGCAGCCACTATCCCTGATGCGACAGCCAGAATGACGGCGTCTACCTTTTCGTTAGCTTTTGTCACCGGAGCATTCAACCCAAGTAAGTCAATCGAGTAAAAGCCCAAGAAAGCTTCACACCAACCCCCCCCCCCCCCCCCCAACACACACACACACACACACACACACACACACACACACACACACACACACACACACACACACACACAACAAACATTATATGATTACAGGATCTTCAATCGCTTATCCTTGACTGTACATGTTCTTAACCAGGCACTGGTGAACTGGGAGCTCCCGAGGCCAGAGTCCAGACAGAAATGGTGGAGCTGGGCAACCCCAACTCCAATAGCACCAACGTCCTCACCTCCGCCGGCGGCAGGCCAACCTACCAGGCACTGTCACAAGGTAGGTGGACTAGCAAGGCTCCCTGCTAAACTGGTATCTGCATGTTAATCCATGAGCTAGGCTGCCCGCTTGATCTCTACCTAGGCTAGCTACTTAAGTGCTAGTTTGGGGAGCGTATCTATGTTTCCCGGGTCCTATGTTCCCCGGGTCCTATGTTCCCCGCTTTGTATGTGACCAGGGAACATAGGACCCTGTGAGCAAATCTTTTTTTCGTAGGATGGTAGGGGCAAGTACCGCCTTTTTCGCCTCTGATTCGCCTCTGATTGGTTAGGATGTCTCTCCTCCGATTGGTTATGGTTAGGGTTAGGTTTAGGGTTAACCCTCACCCTAACCCTAACCCTAAACCTGACCCTAACCCTTTGCACCCAGGGAACATAGGACCTTGGGAACATAGGGATGACCCCCTAGCTAGGCTACCAGCTAAACCTCAAGTAAAGTTGCCCGCTCCAGTACGCTGCAGGCTAGACTTCTAGCTAGGCTGCCCACTTAACCTCTAGCTAGGATGCCCAGTTAACCTCTAGCTAGGCTACCCAGTTAACCAATAGCTAGGCTGCCCACTAATCCACTAGCTTAACTGCTAGCAAGGCTATAGCTGCTTCAGCAGATATAGTTGCCTAGGCCTCACTTTAAAGTAGCCACTAGTTGTCTGCTAATCGTAAAAGCAACGTTTAATGTAATTATCAAATAACTGAATTTCCTTCTCTCTATTTTCAGCTCTGCTCATCATCCTAGGGACCATGGGACTGACCTTGCTATAAAGCAGCTTTAAGAAGGTCCAAAAGTGACAAAAACCTACATTACCTGTATTAACTACATCAAAAATATATGAACAATTCGTAAAATACTTTTTTCAAAATACTTTTTTTCGTTCCTCGGTTCATTAATGAAAAGATATTGTTAATTAAAGGCTAATGACGATGCCTAGAAATTAGCCTTAAAGAAGGAGCTATTTATTTTTCTAACAATTATGTCCTTTAGTTTGCGTTTGGGAGAGTCATGAGTTTTGTTTATATTTTCACGCTTTCCAATGTATGTGTCATGTATTTATTGTGTAAGTCTCAGACCAATAGGTTATCAGACACTGAATCAATGTTTGTCCACTCTCTCTTCTTTGAATGATGCCACTGGATGGCAGAAACGATACTGGCTTGTATGTTAAATAAACTTGCGATTTGTGATTATCTAAGCACAAAGATGAAAGTGATTAAAGTGATCACTGCACAAGTTAATCCTGCTCACAGAAAAAACATGCATTCAAACAGTGGTGGTATGATCCGTTTGTTAATGCACTTTGTTGCAACAACTAATATGTTTTGTTTTGTTTGTTTGTTGAATAAAATATACCTATACCAGTCAACTTGATTCTGTTCTTGCCTACTTTGTAACGCAACCATGCTTTACCTAATTTCTGGTCATTACATGATGGAATGGCCTATATTGGATTATTTTACATGCTAGACTAGAGCAACCCGATCTCTTCAATCAAGGTCATGACCGTTCAAGGTGATGCGTGGTATGCATCTGCGCTCCACACAAGCTAATTGGAAGGATGGGCTTATCATCTGTCATCTAATGCACAACTGGACTCTAGCATAGGCTACGCACTGCACACAGTTTGAAAGTGTAAAATCGTGTTTTTTTGTACGCAAATTGAAGGGTTCGGGTTGGCTAGAGGGACATAGTAAGCGTATTCCATTATATTGTAGCGACCCTTGAATTGTATAAAAGTCTATAAGTTATGTATAATGCTGCGATCCATTTGTATGGTACGCCGGTACGTCCGTATGTCTGTCACATTCTTGCCAGAGAATGTGACGTCATTTCCTGGCTTGCAGCTGTGGTAGAAAATAATGATGTTTAAAAGGATATTTGCCAAATGTTAGAATATAATATTGGAGAGGAATGTACCAGCAGAGGGAAGAGAGACAGGCTCCAGGCCGTGTTCTATTGTTATTCAACACCCCAGAGTGTCCGGAGTTGACCGGCAAACAGATAAGACTCAGATAAGACATCCCTCTGTAGTAAAAGACATCAGTCTATTTCACTTAGATAATAAGCATAAGTAAGGTTAACTTTAAGTATAAATTATATAAGAATATAATGTAAATATATGCACAATGGAGCCAAATGTTAAACACTATTGATTTTACTTGGCCTTCCTGTTTCAAAACAAATGCTTGCATTTTGATGAACCCCTGACGCCCCATGTAAATGGCCTCTTACAGAGACCCCTTATGGTTCCTTGTCTGTGGTTTTAGAATGTATATTCTGTAGGCTTAAAGTTAAGAGTTAAGGTAACTAATCCATACCCCGGTTAATATCAGACACTACCTGCTTTAGGATTATGACTGTATATGCCACAGAAAAATAAAGTGGCATTAACTATTACAAATAAATATTTTACTGCTTAAATGAATATTCCTTTCACAGGGCTCATCTCTTAAACACATGTGGTAAGTCATGGTGATTTAAGATCAGGTTAATAAATAAGGCGAAGAATGGATTTTAATCAAAGACTTTACTTCATATAACTGTAATGCATAATATGTAAACGTCATATAACTAATGTTTAATATGTAACACTTTGTATCTAATGCTTGAATGTTTGTATCCATGTGGGAAGTTAAAAGATAAATGGTAATGAGGGAAGAGGTAGGACCTCTAGATTAGAAGCTCTGATTGGTCTAGGAAATCACAGGTTTAGTTACCTCTGAGATCCCGGGCCGAATAGGCCAGTTCTTTTTCAAACCAACTCAGGTGATGTTGTTACTATCTGTGGTGACAATTAAGCCTTGATCATTCAACCCTAGTCCTTCTCGACCTCTCGTAATTTGTTAGAGTATTAGACTGTGGGTTTTATCCACGACACAGCACTTATAGCGTTCCCAGACAACACAACTTAACATTGTACTGCACACACACCAAGACCGCAATGCATAAGTTGGTGACCGGAATAAAGTCGATATGTAATCAAGTGTGTAAGAGCATTTAAAATCTACATTAAAATGACCAACGTGGTACAAATTCAAAGAAAATAAATCTCTCCACGGGAGCAGCCTTTTTTGCTGTCGAGTCGCACAGTCGAGTCGTACTCGGTATACTCTCAGAATTGCAGGTGCGTCGTAGTGGTCATGGGGGTGGGTCTGGGATGATAAGTTATTTTAAGTAAATTTGAATGGGCTGAATTAAAAAATGTATGTTGTGGTGGACTCTATAGACACAATTCACCATACTGTGTAATTTACATGTTTTCGTTCTCTTTAAGGTCGTGCTACTTATTTGATGATATGCCGGGGCGGCACAATGTTTGACTCTGACATATAACTATCTCGTTTTGTCTGTGAGTTTTCTACGTTTTTTAAGTTGTGTTTATAGTTTACAATTGTCTGAATCTACAACTGAAAAACAGGTCATGACATATTTTGCCAATGACGGGGATCATTTAGACAAAAATGTGTCTGTCATTGGCGAGAGTCTTGGGAGGTTTACGTCAGGAGGATGACAAAAGGTTAGACGTAGTTGACAATCCGGAAATGTTTCCACCACGCCTAATGCACGCAAGATCACGTCTTATCCACAAGATGAAGTTCCTCCTTCTTCCTTTAAATACCGAACACAGATCCCCTGTCCATCAATTCACAGACTGCCGACTTCTACACCTGCAAGAGAGACTTTAGAATAGGAAAGAAACCTATTCCAGCTGAGCCGCACTACTTTAACCCAACTGTAACTCTGAATTGATTTGTACGTGTGAAAAAGGCAACTGGTAGGTAAACCGACTTCATTGTGGCTACTAACTGAGTTGTACTAACAAGTAGGCACCTTGCGTTCTGAATCCTATACCAAATATAATGGTTCCAGTGCTTTTACTTGCTTAATGCAAGTGTAAAACAATAGGCCTACCTATATGAGAGGATAAATCCAGGGATATCTCTTAAATAAATTTGTTTATTCCTAAAAAGTAGGTTTATCTTTTGTGTGCCTACACAGTTTTAATAATACAACATCTGGTACAATTAAAACAGCTTACAATAAAAAATAGTAATTTATTATAGAATAATAATCATCACATTAATCATTTATAGTAAAGTATACTTTGAGCAAGGCCAAATGTGTACATTTATGTAATTTAAAATGCATAAATATGGGATCAATCTGTTGAAATTTTGAAATTTGTAATTTTTCAAGAGGGGGATGTCTTTGTTGCAACCAAAATATCAACCTTTGAATTAAAATAGTTTAAGAACAATCTGTTCTAGGCAATACGAGAACAATATGAAGCTAATTATTTGAAATGCAAAGAAAACACTAAAAATGGCAGAACTGGGGCAATGGCTCACACTTCAAAAAGATACTGAAACGGAATAGAGGCTATGCACTGGCCTCTTGACTAACTTTATCTTTATCAATGCTAGACATGGCCCGAAGAATGCTCTTCTCCCTGCTTTTGGCACTGATTCTGGCTGGAGCATCTAACCAAATCACAACAGCAGCCGCAACCACAACAGCCGCCGCAACAACAACAGCCGCCGCAACAACAACAGCCGCCGCAACCACAACAGCCGCCGCAACAACAACAGCCGCCGCAACCACAACAGCCGCCGCAACCACAACAGCCGCCGCAACCACAACAGCCCCCGCAACCACAACAGCCGCCGCAACAACAACAGCCGCCGCAACCACAACAGCCGCCGCAACCACAACAGCCGCCGCAACAACAACAGCCGCCGCAACCACAACAGCCGCCGCAACCACAACAGCCGCCGCAACAACAGCCGCCGCAACCACAACAGCCCCCGCAACAACAGCCGCCGCAACCACAACAGCCGCCGCAACAACAGCCGCCGCAACCACAACAGCCGCCGCAACAACAGCCGCCGCAACCACAACAGCCGCCGCAACCACAACAGCCGCCGCAACAACAGCCGCCGCAACCACAACAGCCGCCGCAACCACAACAGCCGCCGCAACAACAGCCGCCGCAACCACAACAGCCGCCGCAACCACAACACCCGCCGCAACCACAACAGCCGCCGCAACAACAGCCGCCGCAACCACAACAGCCCCCGCAACAACAGCCGCCGCAACAACAGCCGCCGCAACCACAACAGCCGCCGCAACAACAGCCGCCGCAACCACAACAGCCGCCGCAACCACAACACCCGCCGCAACCACAACAGCCCCCGCAACAACAGCCGCCGCAACCACAACAGCCGCCGCAACCACAACACCCGCCGCAACCACAACAGCCGCCGCAACAACAGCCGCCGCAACCACAACAGCCCCCGCAACAACAGCCGCCGCAACAACAGCCGCCGCAACCACAACAGCCGCCGCAACAACAGCCGCCGCAACCACAACAGCCGCCGCAACCACAACAGCCGCCGCAACAACAGCCGCCGCAACCACAACAGCCGCCGCAACCACAACAGCCGCCGCAACAACAGCCGCCGCAACCACAACAGCCGCCGCAACCACAACACCCGCCGCAACAACAGCCGCCGCAACCACAACAGCCGCCGCAACAACAGCCGCCGCAACCACAACAGCCGCCGCAACCACAACAGCCGCCGCAACCACAACAGCCGCCGCAACAACAGCCGCCGCAACCACAACAGCCGCCGCAACAACAGCCGCCGCAACAACAACAGCCGCCGCAACAACAACAGCCGCCGCAACCACAACAGCCGCCGCAACCACAACAGCCGCCGCAACCACAACAGCCGCCGCAACAACAACAGCCGCCGCAACCACAACAGCCGCCGCAACCACAACAGCCGCCGCAACCACAACAGCCGCCGCAACCACAACAGCAGGAGCAACCACAACAGCCCCCGCAACAACAGCCGCCGCAACCACAACAGCCGCCGCAACAACAGCCGCCGCAACCACAACAGCCGCCGCAACCACAACAGCCCCCGCAACAACAGCCGCCGCAACCACAACAGCCGCCGCAACAACAGCCGCCGCAACCACAACAGCCGCCGCAACCACAACAGCCGCCGCAACCACAACAGCCGCCGCAACCACAACAGCCGCCGCAACAACAGCCGCCGCAACCACAACAGCCGCCGCAACAACAGCCGCCGCAACCACAACAGCCGCCGCAACAACAGCTGCCGCAACCACAACAGCCGCCGCAACCACAACAGCCGCCACAACAACAGCCGCCGCAACCACAACAGCCGCCGCAACCACAACAGCCGCCGCAACAACAGCCGCCGCAACCACAACAGCCGCCGCAACCACAACAGCCGCCGCAACCACAACAGCCGCCGCAACCACAACAGCCGCCGCAACCACAACAGCCGCCGCAACAACAGCCGCCGCAACCACAACAGCCCCCGCAACAACAACAGCCGCCGCAACAACAACAGCCGCCGCAACCACAACAGCCGCCGCAACAACAGCCGCCGCAACCACAACAGCCGCCGCAACAACAGCCGCCGCAACCACAACAGCCGCCGCAACAACAACAGCCGCCGCAACAACAACAGCCGCCGCAACCACAACAGCCGCCGCAACCACAACAGCCGCTGCAACCACAACAGCCGCCGCAACAACAGCCGCCGCAACCACAACAGCCGCCGCAACAACAGCCGCCGCAACCACAACAGCCGCCGCAACCACAACGGCCGCAACCGCAACAGCCGCCGCAACCACAACAGCAGCCGCAACCACAACAGCCGCCGCAACAACAGCCGCCGCAACCACAACAGCCGCCCCAACAACAGCCGCCGCAACCACAACAGCCGCCGCAACAACAGCCGCCGCAACCACAACAGCCGCCGCAACAACAGCCGCCGCAACCACAACAGCCGCCGCAACCACAACAGCCGCCGCAACCACAACAGCCCCCGCAACAACAACAGTTGCCGCAATAACAGCCGCCGCAACCACAACAGCCGCCGCAACAACAGCCGCCGCAACCACAACAGCCGCCGCAACAACAACAGCCGCCGCAACCACAACAGCCGCCGCAACCACAACAGCCGCCGCAACCACAACAGCCGCCGCAACCACAACAGCAGGAGCAACCACAACAGCCGCCGCAACCACAACAGCCGCCGCAGCAACAACAACAGCCGCCGCAACAACAGCCGCCGCAACCACAACAGCCGCCGCAACAACAGCCGCCGCAACCACAACAGCCCCCGCAACAACAACAGCCGCCGCAACAACAGCCGCCGCAACCACAACAGCCGCCGCCGCAACAACAGCCGCCGCAACCACAACAGCCCCCGCAACAACAGCTGCCGCAACCACAACAGCCGCCGCAACAACAACAGCCGCCACAACAACAACAGCCGCCGCAACCACAACAGCCGCCGCAACCACAACAGCCGCCGCAACCACAACAGCCGCCGCAACCACAACAGCCGCCGCAGCAACAACAGCCGCCGCAACAACAGCCGCCGCAACCACAACAGCCGCCGCAACCACAACAGCCGCCGCAACCACAACAGCCGCCGCAACAACAGCCGCCGCAACCACAACAGCCGCCGCAACCACAACAGCGGCCGCAACCACAACAGCCGCCGCAACCACAACAGCCCCCGCAACCACAACAGCCGCCGCAACCACAACAGCAGGAGCAACCACAACAGCCACCGCAACCACAACAGCCGCCGCAACCACAACAGCAGGAGCAACCACAACAGCCGCCACAACCACAACAGCCGCCGCAACCACAACAGCCGCCGCAACCACAACAGCCGCCGCAACAACAACAGCTGCCGCAACCACAACGGCCGCCGCAACCACAACCGCCGCCGCAACCGCCGCCGCAACCACAACAGCCGCCGCAACCACAACAGCTGCCGCAACCACAACAGCCACCGAAACCACAACAGCCGCCGCAACCACAACAGCAGGAGCAACCCCAACAGCCGCCGCAACCACAGCAGCCGCCGCAACCACAACGGCCGCAACCGCAACAGCCGCCGCAACCACAACAGCGGCCGCAACCACAACAGCCGCCGCAACCACAACAGCCGCCGCAACCACAACAGCCGCCGCAACAACAACAGCCGCCGCAACCACAACAGCAGGAGCAACAACAACAGCCGCCGCAACCACAACAGCCGCCGCAACCACAACAGCCGCCGCAACCACAACAGCAGCCGAAACCACAACAGCAGCCGTAACCACAGCAGCCGCAACCACAACAGCCGCTGCAACCACAACGGCCGCCGCAACCACAACGGCCGCCGCAACCACAACGGCCGCCACAACCACAACAGCCGCCGCAACCACAACAGCAGCCGCAACCACAGCAGCTGCAACCACAACAGCCCCCGCAACCACAACAGCAGGAGTAACAACCACAGCAGTAACCACAACAGCCGCCGCAACCACAACAGCGGCTGCAACCACAGCTGCCGCAACTACAACAGCCGCCGCAACCACAACGATTCCACCTGTACTGACCCCCAACAGTACCGTAGAAAGTCTATCGGTAAGTTTTTCACCTAAATAATACACTACAATCACAGAAATTGTATTATGTCATATAGCCTACATAATAATAAATTAGGAAAAATATAAAAATCAGACACATAATAATAATAATAATTACCCGCACTTATTAAATCCTTTTGCCCGCCATCATCAAATCACAGACGGCCATCTCCAACCAAGGCTGCAGCAGTTCCCAGCTCTGTGCCTCAGAGCCACAAAGCTGCGACCCATCGGTGCCTGATTCCTGTTTCTTTGTGGGTGCCAGGCGGACTGCCGGACAGAACTTTGAGTTTGGACTATCTGGACAGTCCGATGGCTACATAGGCTGCACGTTGTCACCGGACAATGCTTTGGTAATTAACCCTGACAATCGCACAGGCCAATTAAAATCGACCTACATCTGCAACATTGCTAATGTGCTGTCTGTTTGCTGGTTTTCATCACAGGGCGGAGGAGATACTACTTACGTTTGCGCCAACAACAATGGAAGGGTCCAATTCATCGGAACGATCTTGCGAAACGGTCAATTGATTAGACAAACTGTAAGTTTAAGTTCATTTGGCACCTGAAAGTTCCACTTAACCCTAACCTCTTAACAATCAATGGACGCGTCGATATCAAAACATTGACTGGCTTCGACTCTGCCTTTTTAGCTGAATGCAAACTCGGTGAGGGGACGCATCGACGGAAACAGAATCCAGTGTACGTTTGCAGCCACTATCCCTGATGCGACAGCCAGAATGACGGCGTCTACCTATTCGTTAGCTTTTGTCTCCGGAGCATTCAACCCAAGTAAGTCAATCAAGTAAAAGCCCAAGAAAGCTTCACACCAACCCCCCCCCCCCCCAACACACACACACACACACACACAGACACACACACAACAAACATCATATGATTACAGGATCTTCAATCGCTTATCCTTGACTGTACATGTTCTTAACCAGGCACTGGTGATCTGGGAGCTCCCGAGGCCAGAGTCCAGACAGAAATGGTGGAGCTGGGCAACCCCAACTCCAATAGCACCAACGTCCTCACCTCTGCCGGCAGCAGGCCAACCCACCAGGCACTGTCACAAGGTAGGCGGACTAGCAAGTCTCCATGCTAAACCGGTATCTGCATGCTAATCCATGAGCAAGGCTGCCCGCTTAATCACTGCCTAGGCCGTGCGCTAAAGTGCTAGCTAGTACGCTAGCACTTTAGCCGCTCCAGTACGCTGCAGGCTAGACTTCTAGCTAGACTGCCTACTTAACCTCTAGCTAGGCTGCACAGTTAACCTCTAGCTAGGATGCCCAGTTAACCTCTAGCTAGGCTGCCCAGTTTACATCTAGCCAGGCTACCCAGTTAACCTATAGCTAGGCTACCCAGTTTACCTCTAGCTAGGATGCCCAGTTAACCTCTAGCTAGGATGCCCAGTTAACCTCTAGCTAGGCAAATCAGTTAACCTATAGCTAGGCTGCCCACTAACCCACTAGCTGACGGCCCGCTTAACTGGTAGCAAGGCTATATCTGCTTCAGCGTTTATCTGCATATACTTTTTTTTTTTTTCTCATTTTAAAATTGCCACTAGTTGTTTGTTAATCGTAAAAGCAACGTTTAATGTGATTATGAAATAACTTAATCTCTTTCTCTCTATTTTCAGCTCTGCTCATCATCCTAGGGACCATGGGACTGACCTTGCTATAAAGCAGCTTTCAGAAGGTGTGAAAAAGTGACAAAAACCTACATTAGATATAATTAACTACATTAACTACAAAAATATGTACAATTCCCAAAATACTTTTCATCTTCAATTCATTAATGGAAGGATTTTGTTAATTAAAGGCTCATGAAGATGCCTGGAAATTAGCCTTAAAGAAGGAGCTCTTTTTTTTCCTAACAATTTTGTCCCTTTGTTTGCCTTGGGGTGAATCATGAGTTTTGTGTATATTTCCACGCATTCTCTTGTACCTGTCATGTATTTATTGTGTAAGTCTCAGACCAACAGGTTATCAGGCACTGAACCAATGTTTGTCCCCTCTCTCTTCGTTGAATGAAGCCACTGGATGGCAGAAACAAAGAATGTTAAATAAACTTGCGATTTGTGATTATCTAAGCACGAAGATGAAAGTGATTAAAGTGATCACTGCACCAGTTAATTCTGCTCACAGAATGAACATGCATTCCAACAGTGGTGGTATATAGTGGCGTCACTAGGCTGGTTTATTCGGGGCTAAAGCCCCAGACTTTATTTAATTAGCCCTGAATATAATTTTTGGGTAAAAAAATAATTATATATAATAATTAAATATAATTTAATTATAATTAATAATAATTAAATTTCTGAGCGCATAATATAATAACGTTTTGCCTATAATTTTACAACGTATAACATTTGTTCGCCACAAATGACTCTTAAAAGCAGTGCCAACATTCAAATATTTTTTAACCATTCAGCGAACAAAAGGCAACAGGCTGATTATCATTTAGGGGGCCACTCAATGACATGCAGAAGCGTCATCAACACGCCCACTGAAGTGGTGTGAGAAATACTGACTTTCTACTCCTCATTCACATATAGGGTAATTTACATTTCCTACGGAGAAAATACTACCTGAGGGGTAGTATTATTCAGATTTTCAGGGTACAAATGTCAGGATATATTGTTCACACATACCGCCCATCAGGAGAATATCAGGACTTACACGTGTGTCTGAAAGCAGCTAGTGTGTGAGCATTTGATTATCATAAAATTAGTCAATTTATTGTGACAGATTTGTATGAATAGTATTCTATTCATACAAATCAATTATTAAATATATTTTACTGTTATTCGGGGCTGAAAAGTGCATTGACATTTTAAAATGCAAGGCAACTACTATTGGTTAGTTGAAAATAATAATCAGCATTGAGATTAAACATCTCTTCCATTGTCTGGGCCAAGACAGGCAGCAGTAGCCTACAGCAGTGGTTCTTAAACTTTTTGTCTGGCGACCCCACAAAAAAGTATGGCGAGGTCTGACTTTCCCCAAACCCATTCTAAGTCCTTACTCAAAATACCCCCTCAAACGTTAACAACTAAATCAAGCAAAAAATAGTAAGCAAAGTAATTAGTTTTATTTATTCCATATGAACAAGAACCGAGAAAACCAAACAATCACGATTAAACAAGTGTAGGCTACCGCTATCAGATCAGAACGCTATGTGTGTGGCGCGCGCGCACACACAAGCACACGCACACACACACACACACACACACACACACACACGACTCACATCATCCTCCTCCAAAAAGTCGTGCAGCTCCGAAAACATCTCAAAATCCCCACTCTCCGCACGGACTGCCCAACGCTGCAGCTTTTTTATGAAAGCATTCACTTTGTCTGGTGGTATGATCTGTTTGTTAATGCACTTTGTTGCACCAACTAATATGTTTGTTTTGTTTGTCAACTTGATTCTGTTCTTGCCTACTTTGTAAAATAAAGCCTTTGGAGCAATATGGTTGAAAAATGTAATGCAAACTTGCTTTATCTCATTTCTGGTCATTACATTATGGTATGGCCTATATTGGATTATTTTACATGCTACTAGAGCAATCCGGTCTCTTCAATCCTCGAGGTCATGACCATTCAAAGTGATGCGTGGTATGCATCTACGCTCCACACAAGATAATTGGAAGGACGGGCGCATCATCTATCATCTAATGCACAATTGGACTCTAGCATAGGCTTGACGTCTGTTGACGCCACGCAAATATAAATAGGATCCATAATTATCTTTTATTCAGACACGTCAACAGAGCATCTGCACCAAATTAGTAATTTGGGATGGTGGTTAATGGTTAAGATTTTATAATTTCTCTTCAGCTTGTACTAAAGATATATCCGTCCTTCGGAGGAGACGTAAAACCGAGGTCCTGACTCAATGAAGGCATAAAAGATCCCAGGGCACTCATTAATGGTTTACTCATTAATCGGTAACAAGATCAGGCCTTCTTTTGCTCATAGCAGTAAGTAGTGAGGCAAAATGTGTCCATTGTGGAAACAAAGAAATGCCTCAACATATTTGCCTCAACAAACAAAGATAATTAACGGGCACTGTCACAAGGTAGCCACACAAGCTAGGTTTATGCTAAACTTCTAGCTGGGCTATCCAATATATATCACGAGTTAGATTGCCAACTAAACCTCTAGTTGTCTGATTATTTTAAAAGCTAGTTTCTAATATCATGGTTTCTCCCTCTCTTGTCTCCATTTTCAGCTCTGCTGATCATCATAGGAACCATGGGACTGGCCTTGCCATAACCTACATGTGAAAATTCAATCCATAGAATCCAGAATGTTTAATTTACTTATACTTATACTTATATACTTACCTATATTTTAAATACATTGCAACAAAATAACGTTAATTACATTGTTTGATGAGCAAAAGAATTTAATACAATGCAGAAAATACCTCCATTAGAAAACAATTTACAATTCATAAAAAACGTATGCTACCGTACTAATTAATTAATACTGAAGTACTTATGTACTTCAATAATGTCCTTTTGTTTGCCTTGAAGTGAGACATTAGTTTAGAGTATGTCTCCACCCATCCATCTGTTTGTGTATGTATTGTGTTCTTTTCTGACAAGGTTACTAGACACTGAATCAATTTTTGCAATGCTCTCTCTTTGTTGAATGATGGCACTGGATGGCAAAACCAATATTTTTTAATGATTATGCCTTCAGTTGGGATTTGAATGCTTAATAAACACGCAATTTGGGATTTCTAAGCAGTGTGAGTGTTCAAGTCATCATTCCATAAATTAATTCCGTTCAAAAAATGGACAGCAATTCAAACCATTGTGGTATCAGTTTTATAATGAAATTGTGACAACTAATATCAACTATTATCTTTTGTTTTGTTTATTTGTATAAGAAAAATAGCTTATACGAGTTAACTCAAATTCATCCAGCGTGAATGAATGAATATGCTTTCCCTTGTTTCAGGTAATTATATTGTCGTATATATCAGTGGAGATGTATTTATACCCGGAATCACGTCATGACTGGATGGGATTTGAGGGGCGATATCGAGTCCCTGTTTAATGAATACCATTTAATAAATGGCCATCATTAAAGATGCTGTCGTAGGCCTATTTTTTATTGGTATAGCTGTTTAAGATTTCAATTCAAGAAATATGATTTCACACGTTGTTCGGGGCAATATTTCCACTTATTTTGAAAAACTATTTGCTAAATAATCTTTTCAGTTGGAGGATTATTAGCAATCAGGATTGTGTCATAAAGCTGTGCTGTACTCAAAACAGGAAATAGCCATAGCACAATCCAAAACACCAGTGGAAACTAAATGGAAAAAGTGTGCAGTTCAAAACGTGACACAGCTTTTACTTCTTCGCCACCTGACAGTTTGTCATGTACGATCACTCAAAAACGCTTATTTCCCATAGATATTTGACCGAGGGGACCGGAGGCCTTGGCGGCAGGACTTATTCTTCTATGAGGTCTATGACCGTTGCTGCTTGTTGTGTGATTTGATTGGTTGATTCGTATCATATTGAGATGTTTAGTATTATTTGTTGCATCCCCTGCTCTAAACAATCTAGCCTCTCCCCAAAGTGGGAAGAATCCTTGAGAAGGAGCGCAGAAGAGGAATCCCTCCTTCCAGGGATTGTTGGGAGTTTGAGGGAGGAATCCTTGAAGAGGACCGCAGAATAGGAATTCCTCCTTTCAGGGAGCAAACCTTTTTTTCGTAGGATGTTAGGGGTAAGTACCACCTTTTTCGCCTCTGATGGTTAGAAGGGCTCAGCCTTAGATCGTGTTTTGATTAGTCCTGGCTGTTTTAGCTAACCCTAACCCTGACCCCTAACCCTAACCCTAACCCGTTAACCCTCAGCCCAACGCTGACCAATCGGAGGAGAGCCCTTTTAAGTTTAACCAGTCAGAGGCGAAAAGGCGGTACTTACCCCTACAATCCTACGAAAACACGGATTCGCTTCCAGGGATGGTCGGGAGATTGGCGTCTTTTAGGTTAGCAACTCACCTAATAGACAGGATACGAATGTATGGTCACGTGAGTACCGTCACACACCCATACACCCTGCCGGTACTCCATGGAGGACCCGGCCCAACTGCACTTTTCTTCCACGGAATGACTGTTAACGAAGAGCATTATATTTACTATCAATATTTAAGTACTTAATACAGTGAAATCAGTTCACAAGCGAATGGTTAAATCACTGGCTTTGCGAGACCATAAGTCTGAATAACATTCTGGATATGAGATACATGTTTCAGCTACTACCAAGGGCGTAGGAACCGGGGGGGACGGAGGGGACGTGTCCCCTCAAATATTGGAGACAGGCGCATTTGTCCCACCTAAAAATTATACCAGGGGGAGAAAAATATTTTTTATTTTGAAAGCACAACACAGCGTCTTGTCACCGCTTCTTATTCTAAAAAACTGGATGATTGAGCGTGCAATTAAAGAATTGATTTGATATTTATCAGTTCATTACTGCCATTCAAAATGTGTTTTCCTTTACATTTACAAATGTATCTTTTTAGTAGAATAAAATATATTTGTGATTTCTTTCAGTGTAGTTAATTTACGACATATTTCTGTATTTCAAACCATTATCGGATCTGTCAGGTTTCGTATAGGTGTCCCCTCCGATGTTAAACTCATTCATACCACATCCTCGTGACCACATCCTCAGAAAACAAATATAATATTTAAATTCAACAACAACTTCGTTTACAATAAAAAAAAAAGAAGTAATAAGCAGTATGATCATTTGTTGATCATAACCGATGAAATTATGTAATTATTCTTTATTTAATCCAATTATAATTACATAAACTCCGCCGCGGAGCATGCTGGGAAAGCATACGCCGCGACCATGGACCTATTAAAAGCCGCGACGCATAGCAGTCATTCTACAAGAAATTGCCAATAAGACGCTTTTACACAAAATACCACCTTTTACTTAACGTGTTACTTGGTGTTTGTCGGTAACTTTAATCATAATTTTTTAACCATAGCACCAAGTAATATTAACTAAACTAATGTATTGACTGCACAACCTGTGGAAAGTTAGTAAAATGTACCCCGCACAGATTTACACATCACGTTTTTTTTTTCTACGATGTGACCTTGCTTGATTTTACTTTACATTGCTACCTAAACACTTAACCGTGATTTGCATCTGTTCAAGGTGATTTCCAGCTTGACAGTTGTTACACTCCACACTGGACAGTAGATGGCGCAGCTGCACCGTAGTACCCCTTGCTTAGGCTGGGGCGACGTCAGATACACTTCATTATTTTCTGCTCGTAGTTTTGATTCTCGGTGTATAACGGTAGGTGAGAGTTGGAGCGTTTTTTAAGTGGTTTTATGGATTTTTCCTAACGTCATCATGGCTTGAGTTACGACGTTAAAGTAACTGATTTTAATTTGAGGTTTCAACTATTGGCTTTGTTCGTCTTTACACCGTTTGTGTAGGTCCCTTTCTGCGTTAATCCAAAAGTGAGAGAAGTGTCGGACCGTTACTGTCAAACGATTACTTAACGGCGTTTCAACTTTCCCATTTAGGATACCATTCGGGACACGGCTATTATCGAACCCGTTTCAATTTTAGATTGAATTTTAAATGTATCAAAAAGTGAACATCGTCATTTCAAATAGCATGATGTCCTACACTAAAGACTAACTAGTATCGAATGCATCATGGGATTTATTTTTTTGGAAATAGTAGGCCTACGACATATGGAGAGGACTGAAGAGTACAGTAGTAATGCTAAATCCTAAATCCACGTAAATATACCTTAAAGTGGGCAAATTCAGTACGCACCTATTGTATGTTGTACGTCCTGGCACTTACAAATAGTAGTTAGCATTGTGTAGCATCTTATCCTTGCTAACTTTGTTGTATACGGAAAGCGAATCTTCTTTTTTTCGTAGTTTGGTAGGGGCAAGTACCGCCTTTTTCTCCTCTGATTGGTTAGAAGGGCTCTCCTTTAGATCGTGTTTCGATTAGTCCTAGCTGTTTGGGGGAGTTTAGGGTTAGGTTTAACCATAATCCTAACCATTATCATAATCAATTGAAGGCGAATCACAGGCGAAAAAGGCGGTACTTGACTCGAACAAAAGATCATCATACAGGGAATGTGTTAACCTAGCAATTGTTAGTGCTTAGCATGAATATCTTTACTGTACCGACAGCAATATATTGTTTCTCTTACTTTTGAGAAATTCACTCATTGTAAGTCGCTTTGGGTAAAAGCGTTTGCTAAATGTAAATTTCATCTTTGTTTTGCCACATCTTGCATAATAAACGCTGTGGCAGTTTCAAACAAAGTCATTTCACGATTCTTAAGTAAAAAATTGACCAAAAAACATTACTACCCACGCAATAACTACATTAAATGCTGCTATCCCAAAATGGAGGGGGTCATTGCCATGTGAGGTCACTATGGGACAAAGATCGGTCCATCCATCATCACCACTGCACTGCCCTGCATTTGGCTTATCGATTTTTCAACATGTCCCCTTATCAGGTGATTTGGAGCACACAACCTGATGTCCACCACGTCGATACGGGACTTCTCGTTTCCTCGCCCCGAGACGCGGTTCTTCAAAGCTGGCCGACTCGTCTACAAATTCAGGATCAGAGCATGCAGCAGATACAGGCAAAAACAAGACCCTCACGTTACAATCATCTAAAGGAATGGCTGGCCGGAGCTTCACATATCCACACACAAAAGAGTCGTTCAACTCGTTTGAGATTTCCTTTTCTTTCAAAAGATTGCATCTTTTGACTTTTTTTTTTGCCTCAGACTGTTGTCGTTCTGTTTAACGCTCCTCCATGTTTGTATCTGTATTCGTCACAAATGTGTAGCGAATGTAAAGCAGGGTCAGAAGGACATAATATACTGCTGTAAAGTAAAATAACGATAGTAACGACGTCCACACGATATATATATCGTCATATCGCTCAGCTAGACATCACATAGTGATGTCGACTTCACATTCGTAGATGGTCAGTTATTTTTCTTAAGCTATTTATTGATTACATTTACAATGTATTTTCTTCCCTTTACACCTGTTCTTCCTGAGAGGATCGGCGTAATCTCCTACAACAAATGTTGTCTTTGACACCTTTTCTGTTTTGTTTTGTTTTTACCTTTTCAGCTCTTAAATGTTTTTATATATATCATGCGCTTAAATGTTTCCCATCTAATCGAAGATAAGCCATCCATTAAGTACTAATGGTTTGAGCAGTTGCCAAACAAACTATCGTCTAATCTATCTACCTACGATGGATGTGACATGAACTTGTCTGTGAAATACAGTAAGCCAACGTCCGTTGTAACGTCCAATGTACATTTCAGTAATGAGGAGGAAATGTCAGTCGGGCGCCTCATACAGCAGGAACTGGAGGTAAAGTCATTCAGTCATTCATTCACTACATCATAAATTAATGTGTTCAGCCATGTGAACACATTAGCCCATTCATTCCATTGTCAATTGATTCATGCATTTTGATGTATTCATTATTTTAAAGGGAGACGTCACACTTTGCTATTTGCTTTGCAAGCTAGTGCTGCTTCAAATCCATGTTGGTAAAAAATCACAACTCAGTTTCCGTTGAAAATATTGCGGGAATTTTGGGCCAAAGACGAGCGTTGGCCGAGCGTCACAGTTCACCTGAAATCCGTTCATTTGTTAATCTTTTGACGAGCGATCGCCCCGGTCGTCCTCGGTCATCCTCGCAACACTGACCCCATGACCTCATCCCTCCTAGGACATCATCAAGGTCACCCTGGAGAACCTGGAGGACCTCCTTCCCTTCTCCAGCATCCACTTCAACGTCTTCCCCCGTATCCTTCCCCCCGGATCCCTCCCTCCGGATTCCTCCCCTGAATCCCTCCCCCTATACCTCCCCCATATGGTTGCAGGAAACAGACCAATGAGTGGTGTGGTTAAGTCAACATAACCTATTAAAACAATACAGTAAGCTGATGAAAGTCAGGCTTTTAGGTTGTCAATAGGTTGTAGGATTCGTATTGAGTTGATTTTCAACAGAGTCACAAAGGGGCCCTCTCACCTCGTCATAGGTCTGTGTTCACTGATGGTAGGAGCTTTGACACTCGGTGTGGCCGCCAGACAAGAAGCAGTGGAAGAAGGCTCCCACGCTGACCTTCACCCACGGCGGGGACACCGTGTCCGCCTACCCGTATGTTGTCACCGTCCTGCTGGAGACAAACACACACAGTGGTGAGCTGAACGCGACACACACTCTCTACGCGCACTGTGCACCTACACTAAGCATGTTTGCATGGCTTCGTTGGGTCATGCTCCATACGCTGTCCGTTGTAGATTCACATTCACTCTTGTCACACATGCCGACAGATGGACTTAGTATATCAAATATTAATATTATATTTAATATGGTAATATAGTATATAATATGAGGAAGTATCCTCACCAATTGTTATGCTTTACTCTTTTAGGGTATCAAACCGAGAACGACTTTACACCTGTGAGTTGGTTGTTTTTTCCTCATTTAGACATGTCAACGTAGTAAATATATGCGGGCAAATGAAAGATATAGTATATCATCCATGATATACATTATGACGATTTATAACACATAAAGGAAGCACTAAACCTTGTGTGTGTGTGTGTGTGTGTGTGTGTGTGTGTGTGTGTGTGTGTGTGTGTGTGTGTGTGTGTGTGTGTGTGTGTGTGTGTGTGTGTGTGTGTGTGTGTGTGTGTGTGTGTGTGTGTGTGTGTGTGTGTGTGTGTTTTCTGTCAGTTCATGGCTTCCCTCTGCCAGGAGCCCCAGCCCAAGCGCAGTAAGACAGACACGCCACTAGAGGACAGCATTTTACAGAAATTACTGGAAGCAGAGGCCAGGGAACCATGTCACGTGATCCCGTGTCATGTGACCAGGTGAGTGGCGTTTGCGTGTAGGTCTTTTTGTGAATGAATAAAATAAATGAATTACGTAGTGATGTCAGAGTGCGTGAATCGTCTGTGAACGTTTAAAGTTCTTCTAAGGAGATTGTGGGATAACTATGGAAATATAAGTTTCCCGGTGTGTGTGACATGTCATTAAAATGTCACAAGATTCTTGTGAGTGGTCCTCCTTGTTCGACGCTCGAGGGACGGCGTGGGAAGTGTGTCATGTGTGGATACTGCGGGTTCTCCCCATGTTCTGTAACACGAGGGGCCCTGGGTGTTGTTGTGTAGTGGCTAGGCTGTTTGAGTCCCAGCTGAAAGGGGCTTTGTTCTGTCCCCTGTGTCCACCGCATGACCTGCAGTCACCCTTGAGCCGGATGCCCTCTCCCTCTTGCCCTGACCTGCTCAGAGATGACCTTAGTCTGAATTTACTGTGAGTTGCTTTCGATAAAAGCGCCCTAACTAGGAGGGAGAATCCTTCGGTATCTCACGATTCGGTTCCATCTACATTCATGTCACATTTGGATTCTTTACCGATTCTTGATTAATTTAGATTTTTTTATTCGGTACATAGGGGTGCTTATTTCAGGATCCACTCCAGTCCGCCGTGGGCTGAGGAAGGTGGTGTGACCAACGATGGCAGAGTCAAGTTTCTATAAGATGATGTATTTTTTTACATTCGTAAAAGTCGCATCAATCGATTGCAATAGCGTCAACACACCTTAACAAACCTAAGAAAAAATAAAAAATATATAAAGATTTTGTGAATGGATTCAGAACCATAGAAGATAAGAACCAGGACTCTTAAGTGAAGAGGTTATTCCCCTGCGCCTCCTGATTTAACCCTGACTGAGGGAACAGTAGACAGTAGTCGTTATATCACTGGGGTTTCCTGGCTGTCGGCAGTGATCCTCAGAGGCCATGCTCAGCTCCTTACACCCCCGGGGGGGATAGGATGAAGACCATGTATCGATCCACAACCTGTCCGCTCCCATTTACCTCACACACACTCCACTGATTCTACCTCTTATGAAAAAGGGGGGTTGGGAGGGGGGGGCGCTGACAGCCGGTTCAGTCTGGCAAGAGTGATAATTTAGAGTCACACGGGGTGGGTGAAGGCCCCCCAGGAGTCTGCACAGGCTCACTCCCACACACTGGCCTCTTTCTCTGCTCCCCCCTCGCAGGCGCACACAGGCAGCACACTTTTGGTAGTCAAGTGATTGCCCGCTCGACCTCTGACCTTAACAGCAGAGTTCAGCGTCCTCCCTACCTGTGCACTCGTGCACACAAGCTCAGGCCCGTGTTTCGCGTTGTAAGGTTCTCTGACATTGAACGCGATTGAACGTTGTGATTTTTTTAGCATCCATAGGATATTTTGATGACAGGCGGAGCATAAGCTTGTCTTCAGTAGGTTAAAGGTTAAGTCTTCACCAGCGCGAGGATTATAGCAATATTCGCATAAAATATTTGCATCGCGGCTGATGGGTTTTAAGGTGCGGGTAAACGTTATTGTTCATCAGGCGTGAAGTGACGGATGCCTTGGGAAAAGGCATTCAGACTTCACGAACAGAAACCCAACCTGCGTTCGCAGCAGAGGGGAACGTGTGGGGAACGAGTGTTTTAGGGAAAAATTGCAAAATCATAGGATTTTACCGCTTGATTGCTGCGTCGATAATCATACAAGACAAATGGTTTTGGTTTCGGGTTCACTGGCTCTTCGATGAAGCCCTCTGT